>NC_092788.1:44415157-44783907 GCF_047496795.1 Chiloscyllium punctatum
TACAGCAATTCAAACAGGACACTGAGTTTCTCGATCAGCAACACAATATTTGAGAGAAATAACGAGCTTTCAATACAATGAGCAGGCACCAGTGTGATGGGAGCTGCTTTCACCAGCTAAGCCATGGCGCCACGTTAAAAGCCAGATTTCTCGTCCATATGTGCAATGCCTGAACCACTTGATCACAGGAATTCGAAAACGCGTTTTCTGTATTAATGTTGCTCAGTATGAATGGCAATCAAACTCTGCTTGTGCAAAAACAGGCATTTCAATGCTGAGCATGCCCCACTAAAAAGGCACAGAAAAAGACAGTATCCTCTTGCATTAGCATCTAACAGATATTTTCGTCTGTTTAAACTGACAGAATAAAGAGAATGTGCTCATCTCCTCTCACGTCCCATTAACCACGTTAATACACACGCAGGTATTTTCAAACCAAGATGAAGAGGCTCATTGTTGTGAATTGACAGCAGTGGTGTGTGAGTCATTGCGAACAGTGAGCGAACCAATAGCACTGACACTGAGCCTTGCACCATCAGCTCCACACTCACATCTTGTGTTATGTCTCCTAGGCATCAGTGCATTTGACTTTAATTATTCTACCCTGCACCTCTCCTCAAGTTATTCTGACCGCTTGCAGTGTCGAACTAGGACATGCAAGTATTAGAAATACATTTCTGGGACACAGTTGTCTTTCAATGAGATAAGATACACTGCCCATCCCTAATTATCCCAAAGATGTAGGTGACGAGTTACTTTTGTTAACTCCTCAAATCCTTAGTATGGAGGTACTGACAAGAAACCGCTAGAGATGGAGTTCTTGGATTGCGGAAAGCAGACCGACCCCAAACTGCTAACGTAACTCACCCAAGGAAGAGCAGATGGACCCCACTCTGTCAATGTAACTCAACCAGTGGACAGAAGTCTGACATCACACGATCAATGTAACTCAACGAGGAAATTATGGCCTGACCGCACTCTGTTAATGGAACTCACCCAGGTAAGAGTAGACTGACGCCACTCTGTCAATGTTAGTCATCCAGGGAAGAGCAAACTGACCCAACACTTTATATGTAACTCACCCAGCAAATGGCAGACTGATACCACTCAGTCAGAAAAATTTACCCAAGAAAGAGCAGACTGATGCCACTCTGTCAACGTAACTCACTCAGAGAAGAGCAGGCTGTACCCATTCTGTCTCTGTCACTCATCCAGGAAAGAGCAGGCTGATCTGATTCTGTCAATGAAACACAAGCAGGGAGACGAGCCTGACCCCACTCTGTCAAAGTAACTCACTCAGAGAAGAGAAGACTTATTCCATTCTGTCTATGTGAATCATCCAGCGAAGACAGTAATGAAACCATACTTGCTGTTAAACTCAGACAGAGAAGAGCAGACTCTCACGATTCTGAGAAAGTAACACGCCCATGGAGGAGCAGACTGACACCACTCTCTTAACGTAGCTCACCCAGAGAAGAACAGACTAAGTGCACTCTGTGATATTACTCAATCAGAAAGGAGCAGACTGATCCCATTCTGTTAATATGACTCTCCCAGGGTAGAGCAGATGAAGCCCAATCTGTCAATGTGACTCAACCAGGGAACAGCACTCTGACCTAACGCGATCACTTTAACACAACTAGGAAATTGCAGACTGACGCTACTCTGTCAATGCAACTCACCCAGGGAAGAGCAGACTGATTCCACACTGTCCAAATAACTCACTCCGTGAAAAGCAGACTGACGCCACTCTGTCCATCTAACTCACTGAGGGAAGAGCAAACTGACGCCACTCAGTCAGTGTTACTCACCGAGGGGAAGGGCAGACTGACCCCATACTCTCAGTGTAACTCAGCAGACTGATCCCACACGGTCAATATAAGTCATTCACTGAATAGCAGTCTGACCCCACTCTATAAATGTAATTCACTCAGGGAAGAGCAGACTGATCCCATTCTGTCTATGGCACTCACCCAATGAATGAACACTAACCCCACTCTACCAATGTAACTCGCCAGAGAAGAGCAGACGGAAGCCAGACTGTCAACATAAATTATCGAGGGAAGAGAATACTGACCCCGCTCTTTCAGTTTCGCTCAGGCAGGGAAGAGCAGACTGTCACCACTCTGTGAAAGAAATTCGCCCGGAGAAGGGCAGACTGACCCGACTGTATCTGCGTGACTGACACAGGTAAGAGCAACTAATCAAATTCTGTCAATGTCTCTCCCTCAGGGAAGAATACCCTGACCCCTCTCTGTCCATGTAGCTCACCCAGGAAACAGCAGACTAACCCCACTCTGTCTACTTAAGTTCACAAAAATCCTCTGAAGTATGTCCTATCCAGACACTCTCCACATCACTGTCTCTGTAACCGTGTGCGTTCAATGGCGAATCCAAATAACCTGCAAATGTTTAGAATGTGGCAGCAAACCAGAGCTACCACACAGAAATTGGGCGAATGTGCAAACTTCCATCAGGCAGTCACCTAAGCCTGGAATGGAAACCAAACCCGTCAGCAGTCGTGATTATAAAATGGCAGAACAGAAACCCAGCAAAAAGAATTGCATCCCTGTGTGTTGCAACGATTCTGAGTATTAATGAAGCCCCCCTCACTGTAGTTAATTTCCATTTTCATCACTGCCAACCTTCTTCAAAGCAAAGCACGCACTTGCTTTTTTCAGACTTCTGATATCCCGCTTTCATCCCGCTTTTTACCTCATCATATTTCTGACTTTACAAACTACGTTATAACAGGTTGACAACTGCAGAATGAGCTTTGTTCCGTTCTCCACTGATGTTGAGAGTAGTAATACAGCGAATTCAGGTAGGCCTTGATGCGCTGCGGGTGGTGTATTCGCGGCATTATGGCTTCTTTTTTTCGTTTTCGGTCTACTATTTCGAGTTCATTACGCAGACTTCTGAAGAAGACTTTTTGGAGTCGAAATGGTAACTGTGTTTTCTCTTAGAAAGACAGACGTAGCTTTATTTCTGTTCTCTTTTCAATTGATCTTCTTCTGATCTTTGCAAGTGAAATAGGGTGCATTACTATTGCCCGTTTTTAGTTTCAAAATCAATAGAAACATGAAGGAGACAATATCAAAGAACACAAAGTTCTGAGTTGTTAAGATAATTTTTGCAGCAATGGTGGACATGAAGGTCAAATTAAGATAACGGTTCAAGAAAATTTAGTCTGAAAGTGGTATGTGACTTTAGTTCCAAATATATGTTTCCGTTCTTCCAGTACATCTTTTTGACTCCCAGAAAACATTGATTGTTTTCTGTATTCACTTTGTTTCGTTATATCTGTCTTCTGGTCGACCAGGGACAACTTGAATTTGCGTCTGCATTGAATAAGATTTCGCTCTTTCTTTCGAGAAGCAAACCTATGCATTATGTACCACTTATCATGCTGATGGCTAAGAAGTTCAAAATGAATTACGGTTTATGGATCGTGAGCAAGAATGAAGTGATCCACTTGCGATCAGATGTCACCACGCCCTATTCCTATATCGGGCCTGAACGGTCCATTGGCAGAGTCTGCAGACAGGAAATGTGTAAGTGAACTAGTTCTTTGTTCAGTTTGATTTGATAACAATGGTAGTGCTGTTTTGGGGCAGAAATGTGTCAACATCTCTGACATTAGAGTCAAAACTTAAGTCACATCTACTCCATGGAGTATCTTCTCAGACCGGAACATGCTGACATGAAAACTTCTAGCTCTGAGAGCAAAGGTTTTTACATTAAACTGGGAGTATGTTTAACTAAGCAATTCAGATAGCCAAGATGAATAATTGGTATTTGGTTGTTCATATTGAGCTCTCCACACCAACTGCTCCAACGAAGGTCGTGGATAAGATCCCCATCGATTATTTTGGTCAATTTTAGCCTCAACAACAACCTATTGTTCTGAACAATGCATTACCACAAGCAGAGGGCTAAGTCTGATTTTCATCGTTAATTTTCAAATTCAGTTCTTAATGCACAGTTTCTTACGAATGTGGTCAGCAGAAGACCGTTAACATTCCATTTCTAATATTTCCAGAAAATTCGACTCCGCTGATATCGCCTTGCCTTATCACACCTCAAGCCAGGAACCTGGATCAGTCGAGTTCCTTTCCACACATGGAGTTGCTTTTTCTAATTCATTGACTGCTGATATAATAGATTATTGGCCTTGAGAGTCAGTTGTAAATTAGGTTGAACTTTCTCAGCTTGACTTTCAACTGATCCTAAAAAAAACTCATCACCTGCAGGTAAACGTATTGCATTGCTTCTTTTTTTGCTTAATTCCACTCCACACACCACCCCCCCCGAACATCCGAATTTCACGATAGTTCGACAAATGTCTTGAAACTGATTCGTGTTGGAGGTTGGTTACTTTTTGTGTCTCGACATATAATTTATTCAATTAGACGTCTTGAAATTACTTCGGATTCTTCACAGTTGAAAATTTACTTTCTATTGAATGCAAAGCTCAAGCTCCCCGAAATCCAAATTCTGTCAAGGAATTAATGACTTTTAAACGATTCAACGCTGTGAGCAGGATTCGAACCTGCGCAGGAAGACCCCATTGGATTTCAAACCCAACGCCTTAACCTCTCGGCCATCACAGCTGCATAAAAGTGGCCAATTTTCATAGTAAAAGAACTTAATTCATGAAATATGTACTTTGTTTGAAGAACAAATTGTCAACACCCAAAGATTTCGCCAAATCCTTTGCAGAGACCCAGACGAATGTTACCTTAGCAGATTGACAGGCTTTCACCGCAAACTAGATCCTGACACAGCTGAAGTTTTGGGAATGATTCTTCGTTGAATTATAGAGTCACGGATGTACCCCACACGAAGAGAGGATCATTGTCTCACTGTCCGATCGATTTTGACTCAATTGCTCATCATCTGGTGCTAAAGTTGTGTTTTAATATTCATCGAAATATGGTATTAGAAATGTTGATGCTAAGTCCATAAACACTAGCTACATTCGTAAAAAAAAACGGAATTAGAAAGAATGCAGAACCAATTTTCAGGAATGGATCCAGCAACTAATCCGTAAGTTCGGACAACAGGTAATGAACTTGTGAGCACAAGAGAGGAAGATTGACCGAAGATTTGGAACTTGAAATCGTCTTGACGGAATTATTTGCAAAGTTTTTGCGGTTGTTCTAGTGTCATCAAGTCCTTGAACAATACAACACGGAAAGTGGCCCTTCTTTCCAACTTGACCATTGAGGACAGTTATCCTAAATTAGTAGGTCCCATTTGCCAACTTTTGGCCTACATCCCTCTGAACCTTGTTACTCATATATCCATCCAGATGCCATTAAATGTTACAGTTGTACCAGTCTCCAACAATTTCTCTGTCAGCTCATTCTGAACATGACTGAAAATGTTGCCCCTGACGTCCCTTTTAAATCCTTACCCACTAATTTTATACCGATGTTTTCTAAGTTTTGACTTCCTCACCAGCAGAAAAACACGAGTCAACCTATCCATGTCCCTCATGATTTGATAAATAGCAACGATTTGACTTTATCATACTTGTCAGGAGGGAAATGTGTGGAGATTATTTGTCGAAGATTTGAAGAAGAAAGTCTGATGTACTGATTTTTAGAATTGCATCTTGGAGAAGTTTTTAATAAGTCATTGAAGTCTAGTAGCAGTTGTAGAAGTCTGTTGTGAAAGCTGCAGAAGGATTTCAGGGCACGAGAACGAAGCATAATTTCCAATGTATTGTGGCTCAGTTCGACCGCACTTGGACTACAGTATGAGGAATTATAATCCTCAATTTAGGAAAGATACTAATGCCATATGAGGAATACCACGAATGGTGATTAGCCTTGATATCATGGATGAACATTAGTCCTGTGAATTGAAATTGGGCAAATCCGGTCTTTTTTAACAGTTTCAACACAAGAGAGGTAATCTCATTGAGAGTTGCAAAATATTTGAAGAGATAAACAGGGTGGTGCAATTAAATTTTGTTCCCTCATTGGTGAATCTCGAAGCAGGAGAGGACAATTTTAAAATGAAGCATTGTGATTTATGACCAGGATGAGAACTATTGATTTTTATCTTAGCCTTGAGAAGTCTCGCTATTCACCACTACAGTGAGCCTTGGATATTTGGTCTTTGAATGCATCACTATCAGCCTGACCCGCCGACAATAACTGCATCACTATGGACCTGACCCCTCACACTTACCACCTTAATTTCAGCGTGAACCCCTCAAACTTACTGCATCACTATCCATCTGGTGCCCTCACATTTACTGCGCCACTTTCACTTCGAGACCCTCATTTTGACTGCGTCACTATCAGCCTGACTGCCAAACACTTACTTTGTCATGATCAGTCACGTCGTTACACTTCCTATGTTACTATTATCCTGACTCCTTACACTTACTGTGTCACTATCATCCTGAGCGGCTCATACTTACTGCACCACAAGCACACCAACACTCTCACCTTTACTGCATCACTATCAGCCTGACACCTCACACATACTGCATCACTATTAGCCTGACCCGCTCACACGTTTTGCGTCACTACTACCCTGACCCCCTCACAATTGCTGTGTCGCTATTAGCCTGAGCCCCTCACTATCACGCTGATCAAGCTCACAATTACAGCATCACTATCAACCTGACCCCCTCACACTTTCTCTATCATTATCACTCTGACCCTCACACACGTCATGCATGACTGTCACACTGAGACACTCACATTTTCTGCGTCATTATCAGCCGTACCCTCCAGCACACAGCGTCACTAGCAACCTGGCCCCTCACACTTGCATGCCTCAATATCAGCGTGAACCCCTCACACTTACTGCATCACTGTCCATCTGCCATCCTCACACTTACTGCACCAGTTTCACCTTGACATCCTCATTTTTACTGCGTGACTATCAGCCTGACAACACACACATGTTGCGTCACTATCAGTGACGCCCTCGCACTTCCGATGTTAATGTCACCCTCACTCCTAAAACCTACTGCGTCACTATCAGCCTGATTCCATCACACTTTTTGTGTCAGCATCAGACTGACGCCTCACGCTTACCATTTTACTAAACCTCTGCCCCATCACACTGATTCCGTCACTATCAGCCTGACCCCTCAGACGTACTGCGTCAATATCACCCTGACCCACTCACACTTTTTGTGTCAGTTTCAGACTGATGCCTCGCACTTACTATATGACTAAAACTCTCCCCCTCACACTGACTGTGTCACTCTCAGCCTGACCCCTTCATACTTACTGCGCCAATATCCGTCTGACCCCTCAGACTTACTGCGTCACACTCACTCTGATCCTCTCTCATTTACTGCGTCACTCACCCTGACCTCCTCACATTTACTGCGTCACTATCACCCTGACCCACTCACACAGTCTTTGCCATTTCACCTTGCCAGCCTTATTTTTATTGCGTCCCCATCAGCCTAACCGCCACACACTTATTGCGTCATTTTCAGTCACGCCCTCACACTTCCCATGTTGCTATCACCCTGAATCCTTACACTTATTGTATCACTATCAGGCTGACCCCTCACACTTACTGTGTCACTGTCCACCTTACTCCATCACATTTATTGTGTCAGTATCAGACTGACGCCTCACACTTATCTTGTCACTAAAACACTGCCCCATCACATTGACTGTGTCATTATCAGCCTGATTCCCTCACACTTACTGCTTCACAATCGCAAGGCCCCTCTCTCACTTATGACGTCATTTACACCCTAACACCCCACACTTGCTGTGGCACTATCACACTGAGTGCCGTACACTTAGTGTCACTGTCATCCTGACCCCTTACAATTACTGCGTCACTATCACTCTGGTATCTCACATCCACTGTGTCACTATCATCCTGAGCCGCTTACACCTGTTGTGTCACTATCACTTTGACCCCAACACACTAACTGCATCAATATCAGCCTGACCATTTCACACATACTGCGCCACCACAAGGCTGACTCCCTCACATATACTGCGTCACTATCAGGCTTACCCACTCATGCTTACTGCGTCACTATCACCCTGACTCCCCACTCTTACTGCGTCAAGATCACTGTGCCGCCATACACTTACAGCGTAACTATCATCCTGACAACGTCACATTTACTGCGTAAGATCAGCCTGATCCCTCAAACTTAATGCATCACTATCAGCTTCAACACTCACATTTACTGCGTCACTTCTAGCACTACCCCTGCACACTTACTACATCCCTAACCGCCTTCCCCCCTCGCATTTACTTCGTCACTATCAGCCTGAGACACTCACACATACAGCTTTATTACAACCTGGACCTGTGAGTGCATCTTCATTAATGTCACCCTGACCCCTTGCCCATACTGCGTCACTATAAGCCTAGCCCCTCAAATGTTCTGCATCACTATCACACTGACATCTCACACTCACTGCGTCACTATCACCCTGACCCCTCACAATTACTGCATCACTACAACCTGACCCCCTGAAAGCATCTGCGTCACTGTCACCCTGACCCCATCACACTTGCCATTTCACCATCACAATGACACATTCACACAGTCTGCTTCACTGTCATCCTGACACCTCACACTCACTGGATCACTACCATCCTCCCCCTCATACTGACCTGTCACTATCATCCAAAGCCGCTCACACTTATTGCGTTCCTATCACTCTGCTCCCAACACACTTACTGCGTCACTATCAGCCTGACACTCGCACACTTCCCGCATCACTTTCAGCCTGAGGCCTCACAATTTCACCATGTCTGTCAGTCTGACTCGTCACATTTCCTGCATCACTCTCACCCTGTCAGTTAACACTTACTGGCCAGTATTAGCCTGACGCCCTGAACATACTGCATCAATATCAGCCTGAACACTCACACTTACTCTGTCACCATCACGCTGACCCCCTCACACTCACTGCGTCACTATCACCTTGTCTCCTCTCACTTCCTGCATTAGGGATCATTCTGACTCACCGACACTTACTTCATCAGTATCAGCCTGACCCCTCACACAGACTGTGACATTATCAGCCTGACCCCACCACACTTGCTGCATCTCTATCAGCCTGACCCGCTCAAACTTAATGCTTCACTATCAGACTGACACCTCACACTTACTGCATCACTAACAGCCTGACACCTCACACTTACTGCGTCACTATTCCCCTAACACCTCACTTTTATTGGCCACTATCAGCCTGACACCCTCAACTATCTGTGTCACTACCTACCTGAACGCACACACTTCCTCCCTGACGATCACCCTGACTGTCTCACACTCACTGCGTCAGTCTCTGCCCGACCCCATCACACTTACTACGTCACTATCACCCTGTCCCCTCCCACTTTATGCATCAGGATGAGCCTGACACAGTAACACTTACTGCATCACTATCAGCCTGATCTCCTTACAGTTACTGCGTCACTATCACCCTGACCACCTCACACTTACTGCGTCACTATTGATCTGATCCCTCAGACTTACTGCAGCACTATCACTCTGACCCCCTGCGCTGCGTTACTATCGGCCTGATCCACTCACACAGTCTGCATCACTACCACGCTGACATCTCACCCTCATTGTGTCACTATCATCCTCACTCCATCACACTTATTGAGTCACTGTCAGCCTGATCCCCTGTAATGGAAAACTATCATTTTTGGTGAAATCTGTGAAAGCATGGTTGAAACAAAGAAGTATGGACCTAACTTCGCAAAAAGACAGAAAAAATGTAAAGTTCAACCTAATTTTCAGCTGATTCTCAAGGCCAATAATCTATTATATCAGCAGTCAATGAATTAGAAAAAGCAACTCCATGTGTGGAAAGGAACTCGACTGATCCAGGTTCCTGGCTTGAGGTGTGATGAGGCAAGATGATATATAGTATAAAGGGAATATGTGAAAACCGTCAGGTGTCCATTTTATGAGGCGTCTTGCAAATGTGTTGGGTCCATTCTACAAATTTCAAAAATAAACTTTTTCTTTCCTCTTGGTAGCATTTGCGTCGTGTCGATTGAAATTCCACGTCAGTAAACTCGGGAGCTCGCCTGGGACCCTGCAACTGGGTAAGATTTTGAAGATTCCCAGGAGGTGTACGCGCCACTGCCTTGAAGGTCTTTCACTTTGTTTCGAGCGCTGAATTGGCCCCTTTGAGTGAGAGTACTGGGGATAAGTGGATCGCCCCAGAGTCGCGTTCCGAATCGAATAGGGTCAGGGTAAGAGTTGTGGCTAAATCCGACATAGAGACTCGTTTGAAGAGAATAGACGAACCAGGAAGAGGGACCAGTGAACTCACGTGCGGTATTCGAGTAAAACTCAACTCTACAGAGTTTAAGAGACAGCAAGATTAACGGTGGTTTGAGACTTGGAGCCACCATGGGCAGCGTTGGAGTCACCAAAGCTGTACCGGTTATGTGGGTTCTTGGTTTATGAAAACCAAGGCAATGAGGAGGTCGCGCCCAATGAGAGGGGACCTCCGGAGGTAAAAGCAAGTTATATTGGCAAAGAGAAGATTGTGGTATCGTGTGTGTGAGAGAGAGAGAGAGAGATAGACAGATAGACAGACGGAGAGACAGACAGAGAGAGATGAACACTTCTCCAATATCCATGAAAATCGGCTCCAGCAAGCGCAAACAAAAAGAGGGTCGACAGACAACTCGGAATGGTCAAGAAAAAATAGAATATATGCTGAATAATTATGGCCCAGTTTCTGAAAAACAGTTAAAAATGTAAATCAAGGAATGTGTTTTTCTGGAGGAATGAAGTTTTAGTAATATTCAGTTGGAAATGGTGAGGTCACCATTGGAGGAGAGAAAGAAGGAGAAACGGAAGGGTAAAATAGAACCTGTGAATTGGAGTGCTTATCACATGTTGAAAGCTTAGCCTGATTTCAGGGAAAGAAAATCTCGAAATAAAGATAGATCAAGTACATGTACAAACACCAGCGCACATGCACACACACATGGAAAACAACCTAATGAAGCTGGACAGTGTCTTAAGACTGGATCAGATCCTGACCTTAATGGGTGGCCCCGAAGAGCTGCAGTTCCCCTACGAGATCCACTTCACGAAGATTCCACGTCAACGGTCGCCGCCTCAGCGTCTGCTGAATCACCAATAGCATATCGTACCCACAATCAATTGAAGCAAGAATCCCTAAAGAAGTTGAGACAATGTCCCAGTACCTTTAGCGCCTCACGAAAGTCGATAACGTCTATTGTGGACTGATACCACCCAAGGACATAACGACGGCAGAGATCACACCGTATGAGGCACACCTGAGGAACAGCTTCATCAATGGAATGAAGTACGAAACAACAAAATAGGTAAAAATATACGTGTATTACCTGGGACACGGGAAAGTTGAATTAGATAGAACAATACGTGATACATGCTGAAAAACTACTGGCTCAAGAGAACCACAACCGGAAATTAAAGATGGAACAGCAATCACATGAACCTCAGCTTATTATGATGCAAATGGTCGTTCAGCCATTGGAGGGAGGGGCTGCGGGAAAAGAGAGAGGCACAGGTGGAGTTCGCAAAAGAGGAAGGGATCGCGAAAGTGCACTTGCAGAGATAGATCTGGCTGGTGCTTTGTTTGCGGAGCAATGGACCACTGGTCAGGACAGTGCCCGCACAGACAGCCTCAATCGGTCCTGGAGGCTGGACAGCATAGTGACTGACAGGGGACGACTGAGGTTGAGGTGGGCAGGCCACAAGGTACAGGTAAACCTCTTTCCTTTATACTTGGCAACGAAGAATCCCTAATGCTTATCACTTCTACTAACCTAACGGGCATTGAGATGTATCCCAACTCTATATTGAACATTGAGATTGTGAAGTGTGGACAATATGTTCAATATAACAATGATGCGTATATGTCGATGCCTACCTCTATGTTATATGTGGAAGGTACACCAGTTACCTTTTTGGTAGATACATGGCCAGCATATTCACTCCTCAAATCAAGACAGTTCAGAGAGTTGACGCCAATAAAGATGAGTGGAATGTTCCTGAACTCAATGGAGGCATCAGGCGTCGTGATATGAGAGAGTTTTACCGCACCCATATTGTGTGAAATAAGTAATGTGCATCCATTCTAATTCTCAATTTTGTTAGCGGAATTCTGTCCTTTACATTTGATGGCTTAGGATCGCATTATGAGACTGGGGTTGTATTTGCTCAGTACTCCGACGGGCTTACAGGTAATTCAAAGGGAAGATTCACAAGTGTAAACTGTAAAATACAACCCACCGCCCCTGGTGTATGTCTATGAGTGGCTATTAAGCCAGAGAGCAATGAGTTCAGTGAGCAATTCACTCGCCCTGGAAGCAGGTAACCATGATAATCCTATTAACACCGATTTTTTTGCGGGAATATGCTGTACTGCACAGCACACATACACCACGATAGCCCTGAGGAACCATAAGAGAAGCATTGGTTCAGGAGATTGGTTAAACCAGGTCAGTTGTTATTGTGCGAATTTTATTGAAGAGATGACAGATGTGCAGTCAGTGTGAACTTATGTAAAGTATCTGCGACGGCAAGTAAACTCTATATTTTTGATGTGGAAAGTTATGCTCCTCGCGTGTCACTGGCGAAGGTGTCCAGTGACTGGTGGCAGGATTTGGGGCCATGGGGATTAAAGGCATAAAGAACGAAATGTTGGGTGTTCTGGGACGATGTGGGTATGTGGTTCAATGCAGATGTGTCGACATATAGGAAGAAATTACTTTGCCTAACTCAGGCAATAGAACAGTCGAGGTAACCCCCTCTAGCCCTGAAGAGCCTACAAGGCTGGCCTGGCGTTTCACTAAGATAAACTTCTCAGACCCAAGATTAATAACAGTCCCTACTGAATTATGGGTAAAAGGCAAACATGATGTGGGTCATATACGAGGTTGTGAACCAATACGAGTAACCCCGAAGTCGGAATATCGTCCTTGCAGGGCACAATACCCGTGAAAACCCGAGGCCATGGACGTAGTTACTCCAGTCTTTCAGTCCTTCCCAAAGGCTAGAGAGATAATCCCCTGTGTAAACTCACCGGTGAGAACTCCCATTTTTCTGATCAAAAAGGCAAAAATTCCAAGTGAACCGGAGGAATGGAGGTTTGTTCAAGACCTGCAGGCAGTCAATAACAGTGTTGTCCTGCGCGCATCAAATGTTCCCAAACCCTATACTGTATTAGTTCAATTTCCACCAGACAGTAAATGGTTCCCTGCTGTGGATTTAGCAAATACATTCTTTAGTGCAATGGTGCATCCAGATAGTCAATTGTGGTTCGCGTTTTCATTCAAAGGCAAATCTTATGAGTTCACACAACTTTGTCAATGTTACTGTGAGTCACCCACCATATATAATGAGGTTCTACGCAGGAGTCTGGAGACTCTTGTTTTAACCCCTAGGTCTGCTATTCTGCAATCTGTAGACGATTGCTTAATAGTAGCACCGAAAGAGGAACAATGTGAGAAGGATTCCCTTGCATTGCACGAGGGAAGGGCACAAAGCCAGTCTCGCAAAGCTTCGATTTAGGCAACAACAGGTGAAGTTCTCCGGTCACTTAATATCTGAACAAGGGAAGACCATTGGTCAATACAGAGTGCAAGTAATTCAGCAAATTCCAAGGCCTCACATGAGGAAACAATTGCTATCCTTTTTGCGCATACGCTCCTCCTGAAGAACGTTTATCCCACATTACACTAATCTTGAGGTGCAACGAAGTGACATGGCCCATGGAAAAGGGTAGCAGAACCAAGGTCCGTTGCAATGGATCCCAGCGGCCGAGTTGAATTGAAAAAGACGCTTCAAAGTACACCTACACTGGGGATTCCGAATTCAAACAAGCCTTCTGTCAAATGGTAGATGAAAAACGTGGCTGCATGACATCTGTGTTGTTGCAGGATCATGGGGGAAAATACAGGCTGGCAGCTTATTTTTCGCCTAAGCTAGACCTCGTAGCGGCAGGATTGCGTAAATGCCTGCGAGCTGTGATTGCGATATAATCGGCTATGGCGATTTAACCAAACTGATCGCACATGCAGTATCTTTACTGCTTTCCGAGCAAAAGACAGCACATACGTCGGCAGCACGTTGACTCAGATATGATACTGTGTTCTTGGAGATGCCTAACATTGCAATAAAACAATGTAACGTTCTTAATGCTGCTAGCCCTCTCACTGGAGAAGGAGACGGAGACCCACATGATTGTATCGCTGTAATTAATGAAATGTGCTGCCGAGACAAGACTTGCAGAATTCACCACTTCAGAATCCAAATATGGCGTTTTTTTGTGGATGGGTCAGCATTCAGCAAGGTGTTAGGCCAGAATTGTATTGGGTATGCTGTAGTAACTACCCAAGAGATATTCAAAGCGGGATCACTCCCTTCTCAACTGCCAGCGCAAGCAGCAGAGCTGGTTGCATTGACTGAGTCATGTAAATTGGCCAAGGTAAACACAGCGAATATTTAACAGATCGCAGATACGCATTCGTAGTTGCACATGAATTTGGAATCCTGTAGAAATACAGGGACTTCTTGACCTTCACCGGAAAGCCCATCACACATCGTGATCAGATTTCTGACCTCTTGGAAGCGGTCCTATTGCCTAAATCAATCGCTGTGTGTAAATATGATGCCTACACGAAAAATAACGATTCCGTTTCTCAAGGAAATGCAAGGGCAGACTCAGCGGGAAGGACGGCAGCCCAGCAGCCGGTAAATGATCAGTTTGACATGGGAATGACAAAAACCCTTACTACAACAGCAGACGTACGGGAGTCACAGTCGAAGTCCAGGCTTGAAGACAAGTTTGAGTGGTAAAAAGCAGTGTGCAGTTTGAGGTAAGAGGTATGTTGTGGCCCCAATGTTAAACCTTTTCTACCACGATCATTATTTCCATTCTATGCCAAACTGACACACGGTAAGGAACATGTGTCAAAAGAGGGGAGATATGACAGCATTTCAGCACAGTGGTACACTGAGGGATTTACTCATTATTTCCAGAAATATTCTGAACGATGTGTTATCTGTGCCACAATAATGTGGGGAGGGGAATACAGATGTGTCATGTAGCACTTCCAAAACCACAAAAACAATTTGAACATTTACAAATGGATTTTACCGAACTAACACCCTGCGAAGGAAAAAGGTATTGTCTGGTAATAGTTGATATGTTTTCCAAATGGGTGAAAGCGTTCCCCACGGCAAAACAGAATGCCAGTACCATAACCAAAGCTTTCCTAACTGAAATAATTCCGAGATGGAGCATCCCTGAGAGGCTTAGTAGTCCCAAGGTTTGTGAAGGTTTATAGCTCAGGTTGAGGTTTAGGGTGTAGGTTTGCTCGCTGAGCTGTAGGTTTGATATCCAGACGTTTCATTACCTGGCGAGGTAACATCATCAGTGGCGACCTCCAAGTGAAGTGAAGATGTTGTCTCCTGCTTTCTATTTATATGTTTGTTATGGATGGGGTTCCTGGGGTTTGTGGTGATATCATTTCCTATTCGTTTTCTGAGGGGTTGACAGATGGTAAATCGATCTATGTGTTTGTTTATGGCGTTGTGATTGGAGTGCGACGCCTCTCGGAATTCTCTGGTGTTTCTGCATATACAGCAAACCGACAAACATTGATGAAATAATTAACTACACCAGCAACCATCCCGACACGCAAAAAGGAAGCTGTATCAGGACATGATTCCAATGAACCACCACACATTTCAGCACAGACGAACTTCGGAAAACAGAGGAGAACCACCTATAAAACGTATTCAAGAAGAACGGATACTTAAAAAATACAGTCCACAGATTCCTCAGGAACAAACTACGACAAGTAGACCTAACACAGCCAGAAACCCTATAGACCTTTCCATACATCAATGAAGTCTCAGAAGAAGCAGCCAGACTATTAAGACCCCTCGGAATCCCACCAACAGTCTCAAACAAAACTAACAAATTTAAAAGACCCATTACAACCCATGGACAAAACCAACGTCTTCTACAAATTTCCATGCAAGGACTGCCACAAACACTACGTAGGACAGACAGGAAGAAAGGTAGCCACCAGGATACACGAACACCAGCTCGCCACAAAAAGACACGACCCTCTCTCCCTCGTAGCCCTTCACATGGATGAAATTTAAACACCATTTTGACTTGGACAACACATCTATCCTGGGACAGGCTAAGCAAAGACATGTCAGATAATTCCTTGAGGCCTAGCACTCCAACCACAATGCCATAAAAAAGATACGTAGATAGCATCTATCAACCCCTCAGAAAACGAACAGGAAATGGCATCACCACAAACCCCAGGAACCCCATCCTGGAGAAACATATAACTAGAAAGCAGGAGAGAACAGCTTCTCTTCACTTCGCGTTCGTCACTGATGATGTTACGTGGGAACATTGACCATAGAAAAATACAGGGCAAGACAGGCACTTTGGCCCTCGATGTTGCTCCGATCCAAGCCCACTTAACCTACACTAGCCCACTAACCTCCATATGCCAGGTACTGAAACGTCTAGATGTCAAACCTACAGCTCAGCGAGCAACCCTACACTCTAGGCTTAGTAGTGACAGTGGGACACCATTTGTCCATAATGCCCTACAGCAGATTAGTGAGTATTTGGAATAAACTTGGGCTAACACTGTGCCTACCACCAGACGAGCGGTAGGGCAGCGGAAAGAGAAAATTTTACCTTAAAAATATATTGAGAAAGTGCTGTGTGGTACGAGGGATGACATGGACAAAGGCACTTCCAATTGTGCGAATGTGTATGAGATCTAGGAGGAGAGGGAGAGCTAACCTTAGCCCGTTTGAAATTATTGTTTTGTAGGCCGCCAAACACAGGAATTTTCCCGAGACGTAAGGGAAGCCAGATAACAGGCCACTGTGAGGATGAGATGTTGTGTTCCTGCATGAAACTCTCTACACTTCGGTCCCAAATACAGAATCAACTGAAGACAGCACGACACCAATCAGCAGAAGGGAAGATGTACAATCTATAACCTGGAGCCCGAATAGTGGCGAAACACTTCAGGAGGGAAAACAGGAAGGCGAAGAGGTGGCTGGGACCGTTTCAAGTACGTTTTACAGCACAGATAGCTGTTAAGGTCGCCGGAACAGCGACGTGGATACACGCCCGCCATTACAAACTTGCAGGTGGGACTAAGGAGACATCGCACAACGCCAAAACCAATTTAGAGCAAGTATTTATTCGAAGTCATAAGCAAAAGTGGGGCTGCCACAGTTCACACTGTTAGCAAGCGCCCTGGTCGGACTTTTCATCAGGGCAGGGGCGTCTGGGATGCAGCAGCTGACGGTAATCTTAACTGATAGGACGAAGTGGATCTTTACATGCGACCCACAGCCGTTCAGTAACAAGGTCGACTATAAATTGGATAATTAAGATTTATGCAGGGATCCATGCTGCGCCGGTGACTGGCATTTAGTAGTAGCCACCACAGCAAAAGGGGCACCTGACATGGGAAATAGATATTCTATGATCAAAGTAAGGCTCAGAAGAGCAATGAGGGAGTCTCGTGGTGTGGAATAGTTAGATCCTTCTCCGACATCTGTAGACAGGTGAATGTAGTGGTGAAAACGCCCCACCCCCGCCCTCCGAGATGCAGTGCAGAATGTACTACAGACGATAGGAGCAGTGGGGCATGGCAACCAATCGAACCAGACCATGGACCTAACCCCAACCGGGCAAAGGTCATTAATGACACACCCGAACCCGAAGGGAGACGGCCCTGGCGAG
Organism: Chiloscyllium punctatum; assembly: GCF_047496795.1. NCBI lineage: Eukaryota > Metazoa > Chordata > Chondrichthyes > Orectolobiformes > Hemiscylliidae > Chiloscyllium > Chiloscyllium punctatum. The sequence goes on from NC_092788.1 coordinate 44,432,932, forward strand.
AGAGTGAAATTAAAGCATGAGGGGAATTTGCCTGGTGGGTATAAATGGCGTAAATGCGACGCCAGTAGGTTGGGAGCTGCGAAGGGCCATTGTTAGATGTGAAGGGAATAGAGCATGTGCTTTGGTCATAAGACAAAACGAGAGATTAGACGTAGGCTACACTTGTTGGATATGTTTGCACACAGCCCAAAGGTAGACTTCCCAGCAAATTACTGAGTGCCTGGCGAGAAATGCCAGCTGTCTGCTTCCACGGGAGGCGAATAGCCTGACCATGATCGTGGGGGGCAATTGGGGCAAATCTCGTGTCACCACCCGAACTCCAGGCTAACTACAGCCCCAAGCCTGACACGCTACCGTCCACAGCATTCCAGATAGTGGATTGCAGGGGAGAAACGTGTATTTGCACCAATCGGGGAGACTCCTTTTGGGTATGTCCCAATGTACCTTGATGCTGTACTTGAACAATAACTCTTGTACAGCAACTTACACAAATAATACGACCATAAACATTGCTTGTTCCTTTATCAATGTTCAGACATGAGCGGCATGGTGGGCACAGTGGTTAGCATTGCTGCCTCACAGTGCTAAGAACCCGGTTTAATTCCCGCCTCAGGCGACTGACAGTGTGCAGTTTGCACATTCTCCCTGAGTCTGCGTGAGTTTCCTCCCACAGTCACCAGATGTACAGGTAGAGTGAATGGGCCATGCTAAATTTCCTGTAGTGTTAGGTGTTAGGTAAATGTATGGGTGAGTTGCACTTCGGCTGGTGTGTGTGGACTTGTTGGGCGGAAAAGCCTGTTTCCACACTGAAATTAATCTAATCCAATCAGGCTGGCAGGTATAATATGGGCAGGTGGCGAGAAAGGTTACCACCACTCCCCCGGGGAGAAAGGGTTGCTGCTACACCGCGATACTGTCCACTAACACAACAGTGTTCACCCTTAAAGGCAGCAATTGCCGAACTCGAAGGGGCATCCCTCTGCATTGGAGTGGGTACACACTCGCAGAACATCCTCGCATATGGTGTATTCGCAAATGAGACAGAGGAAGGCCTAGCACTCATTAACACTGAGTTAATGGCGGTTAGGAAGCAGTGACACAAAATCGATTAGTACTAGACATCCTGACAGCCGAGAGAGGGGGCGTCTGCAAAACGTTAGGTACCTCGTGCTGTATTAATGTTCCTGATGAGTCCCAAAATATTACTGGTTTAATAAATTTTATGAAGGCAGCTAAATGATCGCCTCCACGAGCAGATGATTCCTCCTCCCGATGGCTCACGTTCCTTATGGAGGATGGGGGTAATGGACCCTTATCGTTCCACTAGTGGTAGGACTGGTCTTACTCATACTGCTTTAAGTAGACCCTAGTTGTGTACCTGCCTACACCACTTGCTTATGAATGCAGTAGGATAGGAAATGTTAAACTATCAGTTGCCCCAAAGAAGGAATCCATTTGCTTGTCCGCACCATACAGCGACGTTGACGAATGTGACGTGTGAAGATGGGCTGTGTATCGGGCAAACCAGGGAAATGGAAAAACCACCACAAAGCTTTGATAGAGTAAGGTGGTGTCTGAGTAAATGACTGGTGTTTATAAATTATTTTTGATCTATAGCTATCTGGATTTTTATTTGGTTGTTGTACTTGTTGTAAAATGACAAAAAATTGGAAAATGCAATGGAAAATTAACAAAATTAAGATTTACTGTGAAATCTATCAGAGTATGTTTTGCAAAATTTAATACTTCGCTGAAATATGCAAATACTTTGCTGACTTCTGTGTCGAGGAGTCAGCTTGTCTTTGTGGAACTTTGCAAACATTTCACCTGGCCTTGCGAGCAGCCGAGTTCAGAAAAAAAGCTTCGGAAAACAAAAAGACAATTATGTCCAAGGCATGGGAATGAGAAAATATGAGCTCGAATGTTTCCCAACACTTGTCCTTGAGCATGTGATAAGAATAGTAGAACACGAATATGTGAAGTTTGTTCACAGCCCTTACATAACGCACTTTTGCCAAGTATATAGGCCGCTCTGCATGGGTTGAAATATAAAGCCTTTCCTTTGCTCTTGCTAGCAGTTCATTCGAAACGATTAAATTTCCACGACAGGTGTCAGGGTGTCAGGCAGTGGGAAAATTGTTGGGTATCAGTAAATGGGAGAATTGTTGCACAGTGCCATTATATTGTAAAATTAGTACAAATTATTAAATGTGGTAGAGGTGCAGTTGCTGATGAAAAGAAGATTCGTGCAGGATTCGAAAATGGTAGAATGGTGCACGAAAGTGAAGCTGTATTTGGGACAATTGTTGCACGAACCACAAAATGGAAAAATTGCACAGTGGAACTTTAACAGCGAATTGGAGGTATGGCATCACTATCTCAGCGAGTCAGAGTGGCGTTCCCCACACTGGGAGAAGTTGGTTTGGCTACCAAAGAACATGAGAATTGTTTCAGGGCAATATTGAATTCGAGAATTGGTGTGGGGTGCTTAAAGCATGCAGAGTTGGAACAGGGAATAGTTAAATGGGAGAACACGGGCAGGAATCAGTAAGTCGGAGAAATGTTGTAAAGTGCAGGAAAGTGGCCATTCGATGCAGGGCGAAATTAATGAAAAAACTTTGGAGCAGGGAAAACTGCTCCAAAGTGGAGCAGGGAAACACCATTATGTGGAAGATGTTTGTCAGGAAACAGCAAAACAGGAGAGTTGTGGCAAGGCAATACTCAGTGGGAGAGTTACTTCAGTTCATGACGAAAGGGTGGATTAGTGCAGAATTGGCAATTTGAGAATTTAATGCAGTAAACGCCAAAATTGGAGAATTACAGCAGTGGACCACGACATGGGAGAATCATTGCAGCTACATAGTTAATGGAAGAAGTGGTGCGGAGTGGACCTCAATTAGATATTTGGTGCAAGTCAGCATTAAAATGTAGAATTCGAGTAGGGCACTCCTAAATGCGAGATTTGAACTTGGGCATCAGAAAATGAGAGAATCATACTGGGATATGAGGAAATGGCAGAATTAGTATCGTAATATGCAAAAGCAGGAGAATTCAGTGTCGGAGTATGAGGAAATGGGAGAATAAGTATAGGGGTATGAGTAAATGGAACTGCAACAAGATCTCACGGCTCTTAAACTCAATCCCCCTGTTAATGAAAGCCAAAGACACCATATGCTTTCTTAACAACCCTGTCCACCTGGGTGGAAATTTTAAGGGATCTATGTACCTGCACACCAAGATCCCGCTGTTCCTCCACATGGCCAAGAATGCTGCCTTTAGTCCTGTTCTCAACTTTCAAGTTCGATCTTCCAAAATGCATCATCGCATTTATCCAGTTTGAATTCCATCTCCCACCTCTCAGCCCATCTCTGCATCCTGGCAATGTCGTGCTGCAGCCTGCAACAGTCTTGTATACTGTCAATGATACCCCCAACCTTTGTGTCCTCTGCAAACTTGCTAACCCATCCTTCAATCTCCTCATCCAAGTCATTAATAAAAATTACAAAGAGTAGAGGCCCAAGAACAGAGCCCATGGAACACCATTCACCACTGACTTCCAGGCAGAATATTTTCCTTCCACAACCACTCGCTGTCTTCTGTCGACCAGCCAATTCTATATCCAGACAGCTAAATTTCCCTGTATCCCATTCTTCCTGACATTTTGAACAAGCCTACCATGGGGAATCTTATCAAATGCCTTGCTGAAATCCAGATACACAACATCCCTTGATCGACCCTCATTAACTTTTCTAGTAACATCCTCAAAGAACTGAATAAGATTCGTGAGGCATGACCTGCCCCTCACAAAGCCGTGCTGACTACATTTAATCAAGCCATGCACTTCCAGATGGTCATAAATCCTATCCCGCAGAATCCTTTCTAACACCTTGCAGATGACAGACGTGAGACTGACTGTCTGTACTTTCCGGGGATTTCCCTATTTCCTTTCTTGAAGAGAGGAATTACATTTACCTCCCTCCAGTCCTCAGGTACGAATCCGGTGGAGGGCGAGGATGCAAAGATCATCACAAGCAGCGAAGCAATCACATTTCTCGCTTCCCATAGCAGCCGAGGCCAAATCTGGTCTGGCCCTGGCGACTTGTTAATATTAATGTTTGTCAAAAATGTCAACACATCAGCTTCCTCAATCTATTTGTTGCAGCAGGATTACCTGCTCCTCAATGATTTCATTCACAACAAAGTCCTTTTCTTTCGTAAAGACAGAAGCAAAAATCTCATTCAGGGCTTCCCCTACCTCCTCAGACTCTATCCACAAGTTCCCTTTGCTATCCCTGATCGGCCCTACTTTTTCTTTGATCATTCTCTTATTCCTCACATATGTTCAAAATGCCTTTAGATTCTCCCTAATCATTCCTGCCAAGCCTTTTTTCTGCTCCCTCCTGGCTCTCCTCATACATTTTTGAGCTCCTTCCTCGCCTGCCTGTAATCCTATAGAGCTAAGCAAGACCCTTGCTTCCTCCACCTTACGTAAGTTGCCTTCTTTATTTTGACGAGAAGCTCCTCCGCTCTCGTCATCCAAGGTTCCTTTATCTTACCCTTTCTTGCCTGACTCAAAGGAACACATTTATGCATCACTCGCAACAACTGTTCTGTAAACAGTCTCCACATGTCTAGAGTGGCCTTTCCATGGAACAATTGCTCCCAGTCCATGCTTCGCAACGCAGTCTGATAGTATCATAGTTTCCTTTTCCCCAACTAAATATCCTTCCATTGTGCCTGCTTCTCTCCTTCTCCATGGCTATGTAGAACATGAGGCAGTTGTGGACACTATCACCAAAATGCTCTCCCACCGCAAGATCTGACACCTGCCCCAGCTCATTGCCGAGCGCCAAATCCAAAATGGTCTCTCCCCTCGTCGGCCTGTCAACGTAATGAATTAGGAAACCCTCTTGAACGCACCTTACAAAAACAGCTCCTTCCAAATCATCTACTGGAAGGAGGTTCCAATCAATATTGGGAAAGTTAGTCACCCATTACAACTACCCTATTCCATTCACCCTTTTCCAAAATCTGCCGACCTATGCTTTCTTCAATCTCCCTGCTTCAATTGGGGGGCCTGTATTTAATCTCTAGTGAGGTGATTGCTGCCTTACTGTTCCTAATTTCCACCCATACTGACTCAGTAGGCAGACCTTCCTCGATAATGCTAACTTCTGTAGCTGTGATACCCTCTCTGATTACACCCCTTCCTCTTTTAACCTCCTCGCTATTCTTTTTAAATGTTCTAAACCCTGGAACATCCAGCAACCATTCCTGCCCCTGAGAAATCCATGTCTCTGTTATGGCCACAACATCATAGCTCTAAGCTCATCACTTTTATTTACATTTCCCCAGTATTACCGAGCACAGTGACTCCATTTTGGGGGAGGGGGCAGGGATGGGGAATTGTGTCACAGTGGTTAGCATGGTTGTTTCACAGTTCCAGGGACCCGGATTGGGGGAGAGGAGGAGGGGGAGTGTGTATGGTGTCGCAGTGGTTAGCACGGCTGTCTCTCAATACCAGGGACCCGGTTTGGGGGGAGGGAGAGGGGGCATGGTGTCTCAGTGGTTCGCACGGCTGTCTCACAGTACCAGGGACCCGGTTTGTGGGGGAGGGGGAGGGGGGCATGCTGTCTCTGTGGTTAGCACGGCCGTCACACAGTACCAGGGACCTGGTTTAGGGGGAGGGGGAGGGGGCATAGTGTCTCAGTGGTTAGCATAGCTGTCTCACAGTACCAGGGACCCGGTTGGAGGGATGGGCGTGGGGAACTGGGACATGGTGTCTCAGTGGTTATCACGCTGTCTCACAATCCTAGGGACCTGGTTTGTGGGGGGATGGGGAGGGGGCATTGTGTCTCAGTGGTTAGCATGGCTGTCTCACAGTACCTGCGACCCGGAATGGGGGAGAGGGGGAGGGGGTCATGGTGTCTCAGCGGTTAACACGGCTGTCTCACAGTACCAGGGAGCTGGTTTGTGGGGGGATGGGGAGGGGGCATTGTGTCTCAGTGGTTAGCATGGCTGTCTCACAGTACCTGCGACCCGGAGTGGGGGAGAGGGGGAGGGGGTCATGGTGTCTCAGCGGTTAACACGGCTGTCTCACAGTACCAGGGAGCTGGTTTGGGGGAAGGGGGAGGGGGCATAGTGTCTCAGTGATTAGCACGGCTGTATCACAGTACCAGGGACCCGGTTGGAGGGATGGGTTGGGGAATTGGAACATGGTGTCTCAGTGGTTAACACAGCTGTCTCAAAGTACCAGGGAATCGGTTTGGGGTGAGGGGAGGGGGGCATGGTGTCTCAGTGGTGAGCACGGCTGTCTCACAGTACCAGGAACCCGGTTTGAGGGGAGGGTGAAGGTGGCTTGATGTCTCAGTGCTCAGCACGGTTGTCTCACAGTCCTAGGGATCTGGTTTGGGGGGAGGGAGAGGGGGTGCATGGTGTCTCAGTGGTTAATACGGCTGTCTCACAGTCCCAGAGACCCGGTCTGAGGGGGAGGGGGAGAGGGGCATGGTGTCTCATTTCTTAGTACGGCTGTCTCAGTACCAGGGACCCGATTTTCGGGGGATGGGGAGGGGGGGCATGTTGTCTCAGTGGTTATCATGACTGTCTCACAGCACCAGGGACCCGGTTTGGGGGGGTGGGGGGGGGGGCAAGACGTCTCAGTGGCTAGCACGGCTGTCTCACAGGATCAGGGACCCGGTTTGTGGGAGGGGAAGTGGGGTATGATTTCTCAGTGGTTAGCACGGCTGTCTCACAGTACCAAGGACCTGGTTTTGGGGGAGGGGGAGGAGGACATGGTGCCTCAGTGGTAAGCACTGCTGTCTCATAGTACCAGGGACCCTGTTTGGGGGGGAGGGGGAGGAGGACATGGTGTCTCAGTGGTTAGCACTGCTGTCTCACTGTACCTGGGACCCGGTTTGTGTGGAGAGGGAGGGGGGCTGGTGTCTCACTGCCTTTGTCATCTTCCAAAACCTTTCTCCAAACAAACTTAAAATTATGCTCACCTCGTGACAATCATTCGTGGGAGGAAATCTCTGGCTATTTACTCTGTCTGTAACTCTCACTATCTTGTTCAGCTCTATCAAGTTACCTCTCATCCTTCTTTACTCCAATGAGAAAAGCCATAGCTCCCTCAACCTTCCTTCATAAGACAAGCCCTCTAGTCCAGGCAGCATTCTGGTAAATCTCCTCTGCACCTGCTCTAAAGCTTCCATATCCTTTCTTTACTGAGGCGACCAGAACATTTCAACTGTGATCTCACCAGAGCTTTACAGACCTGCAGCATAACCTTGCGGCTCTTCAACTGAGTCCACCTGCTAATGAAAACGAACACACCATACGTCTACTTAACAACCCTATCAACTTAGCTGGCAACTGAGACAACTACAGACATGGACCCCAAGATCCGTTTGTTCCTCTACACTGCTACGAATCCTACATTTGACCCAGTAATCGGCATTCAAAATCGACTTCCAAAATGAATCCCTTCACAAAATAAGAAATTGGAACAGAATTAGGCCATTTAGCACCTTTGATCTGCTGTGCCGTTTGATCACAGTTAAAATGTTTCTCAGCCACATTCTCCTGCCTTCACCAACTGACCATTGATTCCCTTATTCATGAAAAACATACTTATCTCTATCTTAAAGAAAACATGGTGGGTAAATGCATTGAAATTGAGATAAACCCTGACTCCCCTCTTCCACCTCCACATGTGTCCCTGTTAAGTTTATAGTCATAAAATGTCACCCTCTGCTGGTCTCCCCATGCCACTACACAAGTGTCAGTTTTTTTTTCTATCAGAGTCCATCAAATACTGTGAATCTCTCACATTGCACAGCTGTTTGGTTTTTCAAATATCTTTGGATGCACAGAACAGTTTTGTCTGATACCTAGGTATATTACCATCACCACTGGGTCAGTTTCAGGACTTTTCAAGCAATTCTCACTTACACCTTGTCGGGGTGAATTATAAAATATTTCAATTTAAAGAACATGTAATAAATTCATCGCATCACCTTGCAGATGACTTGGTCAGAGTTGCTTGGATGCAGTTGCAGTGGAAATATTCTTTAAGGCGTACACTCTGTGTAACGAATAATCTTCAAAGACAAATCACTTTCACTTTGCAGAGAGAGTACAGATATTACTCAGGAGAATTCGCCACTCTGAGTGTCCTCAGTACAATTATGATCCTCCCTATAACCAACTGTGTGTGTGTGTGCATATGCAGATAGTGCTGTCAGTTTGGATGGTGCTATGATCTACCTCCCTCTCACCACTTCCTAGACTGAATCTCTTATGGTTTTCTCCTTCCACTGCCATCAATGCAGTAGAGTGTGAAGGCCATCAGAGGAGGACATTGCATAACTTTAAAGACCACAGAGGCTGGCAGATCCGCTGTGCACACGGATACACACAGAGACATGCAGATACACAAAGATATGCATATAGTTACACAGCCACGCATAGAGATTGGTGCAGTCACACAAATACTAAAGCACACAGAGAGAAATGACAATACACTGATGCACATGCACACGCAGATATACAGACATCAGTACAGACACACCACAAACACTCACACATTGACGTTTATACAGACATGCAGAATCTGCCAGAATTTATTTTTCGCATGGTGTCTTCCTCAATATTTCACTCGATCGTGTGGTGTGTGCCAATATTTCTGTTGATCCCTTGGGATTCCTCTGCATCCTCACTATAACATCTTTCCTACAACAAGGCGACCAGAACTGAACACAATGTTCTAAGTGTGCTGTTACGACAGAGCAAAGAACCCGTTCGTGAATTAAACCAAACACCCAGAAAAGCTCACCTTGCCTTATAATCTGTTAAAGCACCCACCCTCCTCCTCTAACCACAAACAAAGTACCTGTCCCACAGCTTGGAAAGTTAACGAGTTTTTTTATTCCTTTTTTTTCAACAGTCTCTTTGGGAATTTAGACTAGTGGAAATGGAGGTTAGGGCAGTTGAATGTTCCTCCTGCAGAATGTGGGAGGTAAGGGTCACCACCAGTGTCCCTGCTGACTACATCTGCTGTAAGTGCACCTGACTCCAGCTCCTTGAAAACCACGTTAGGGAATTGGAACTGGAGCTGCGAGAACTTCGGATCATTCGGGAGGCAGAGGGGGTTATTGAGAGGAGTTACAGGGAGGTAGCAGAAAAAAGGTAAATGGGTTACAATCAGGGGACAGAAAGGGAACCGGTAGGCAGTGCAGGGATCCCCTGTGGCAATTCACCTCAACAATAAATATACCATTTTGGATACTATGGGGGGGACTTACCAGGGGAAAGCAGTGGTATAGAGGGATGTGGCACAGTGTCTGTCCCTGCTGCTCAGAAGACAAAGGGGAAGAGGAGCAGAGCAGTAGTCACTGGGGACTCCATAATTTGGGGGACAGATAGGAAGGTCTGTGGGGACGAGAGAGACTCACGGTTGATGTGTTGCCTTCCTGGTGCCAGAGTTCGTGATGTCACTGATCGTGTTTTTGGGATCCTTAAGGGGGAGACAGAGCAGCCCCAAGTCGTGGTCCACATAGGCACCAACGACATAGGTAGGAAGAGAGATGGGGAATAAAGGCAGAAATTCGGAGATCTAGGATGGAAGCTTAGAGCTAGGACGAATGGAATTGTTGGCTGTAGTTGCTTGCCCGTACCACGTGCTAGCGAGGCAGAGAGAGCAGGTGAACACGTGGCTGCAGGGATGGTGCAGGAGGGAGGGTTTTGGATTGTTAGATAATTGGGGCTCTTTCTGGGTTAGGTGGGACCTTTACAAACAGGATGGGCTTCATCTGAACTAGAGGGGTACCAATATCCTGGGGGGGAGTGGAATTCGCTAAGGCTATTGGAGTTGGTTTAAACTAATCCATAAGGCGGATGGGAACGAAAATTGTAGTTCAATTATAGAAAGGGTTGAGAGTAGGGAGGTCGAAAATCAAGTTTCAGGGACGCAAGATGGCACTGGCAAGCAAGAAGTTGGTTTGAAGTGTGTCTACTTCAACGCCAGGAGCATCCGGAATAAGGTGGGTGAACTTGCAGCATGGGTTGGTACCTGGGACTTCAATGTTGTGGCCATTTTGGAGACATGGTTAGAGCAGTGACGGGAATAGTTGTTGCAGGTTCCAGGATTTAGATGTTTTAGTAAGAACAGAGAATATGGTAAAAGAGGGGGAGCTGTTACATTGTTGGTGAAGGACAGTATTGCAATTGCAGACAGGATGTTGAGGACTCGTCAACTGAGGTGGTATCGGCTGAAGTTAGAAACAGGAAAGGAGTGGTCACTCCATTGGGAGTTTTCTATAGGCCTCCAAATAGTTCCAGAGATGTAGAGGAAAGGATAGCAAAGATGATTCTCGATACGAGTGACAGAGACAGGGTATATGTCATGGGGAACTTCAGATTTTGAAATATTGAACGGGAACACTATAGTACGAGTACTATAGAGTAGTCAGATTTTGTCCAGTGTGTGCAGGAGGTCTTCCTGACACAGTATATGGACAGGCCAACAAGGGGCGAAGCCACATTAGCTTTGATGCTGGGTAATGAGCCTGGTCAGGTGTTAGACCTGGATGTAGGTGAGCATTTTGGTGATAGCAATCACAATTCTGTTACGTTTACTTTAGTGATAGAAACGGATAGGTGTATACCACTGGGTAAGAGTTACAGCTGGGGTAAGGCAATACGATGCCATTAGGCAAGATTTAGGAAGCATATGATGGGGAAGGAAACTGCTGGGGATGGGCACTTTAGAAATGTGGAGCTTATTCAAGGAAAAGCTACTGTGTTTCCTTGATATATATGTACCTGTCAGGCAGGGAGGAAGCAGTAGAGTGCGGGAGCGGTGGTTTACGAATGAAGTGGAATCTCTGGTCAAGAAGAAGACGGTGACTTATGTTAGGATGGGATGTGAAGGCTCAGTAAGGGCACTTGAGGGATACAAGGTAGCCAGGAAAGACCTAAAGAGAGAGCTTTGGAATGCTTTGCCTGCAACAGTAGTAGATTCGCCAACTTTAAGCACATTTAAGTCATCATTGGACAAGCTTATGGACGTACATGAAATAGTGTAAGTTAGATAGGCTTCAGATTGGTATGACAGGTTGACGCAACATCGAGGACCGAAGGGCCTGTACTGCGCCGTAGTGTTCTATGTTCTATGTTCCCCTATCTCCTCCGACTCCTGGCGCAAGTTCCGTCCACTATCCTGATGAGCCCTAACCTCACTAAAGCAATCATCTTGTTCCTCACAAAAGTATAGAACATCTTAAGATTTACTTTAATCCTACTCACCAAGTCTTTTTAATGCCCGCTTCTCGCTCTCCTGAGATTATTCTTCACTTCCTTCCTGACTACCTTGTAACCCTCTCGAGCCTTGTCTGATCCTTGCCTACTTAACCCTCAGTCAATTTCCTCCTTCCTCTTGAGATATTCTGCATCCATTGATACAATGGAAATATGGAGCTGCAAATGGATTGGAGCTGCACATCCCGTCACTTCCAGCATGGGCTGCAGGTTGCCCCTCGATGGGAAGTGATCTAACACAGTGTTACTGAACAATGCACTGGGGCAGTGTACACAGCTCTACAGGCTGGGAGGGTAAATACTCCTGGTTTACAGATCCATGCCTGGAGTGGCGTACACTGCACTACATGCTGGGAGGGTAAATGCTCCTGGTTTATATAACAATTCACTGCTGTTCAATGCATAGTAGCCAGTGCTGGAGAGGCAGTTCATGGACTGGTGTGGACTGCACAGATTGCTGGGTTGTATTGAGCAGTACACTAGCCTGGTCTGAACACTGCTACATGCTGCACAGATATATCATCTGGATTATGGTGTCTGATATGTGACGTGGATTTCAGCTGAATTGTCACCACATTTACTTTATATTCTTATTTTTGTTATTGCAACTTAGAAAGTACTACTCATCCAGTTCATCCCATTTGTCTGAGAAGAGCCACGTTTACTGAACTTGTCAATCAAGTAATGATCCAATTATAACATTAATATCGTCCTTCTGTACCTTAACCTGGCCGTTGGTGCTCATATACCTGGAATCCCGGAGAAATCATTATGAAGCTCAGAAACAATGTGCAAAACGCATGGCTCGTGGTCTCCTGTACGTCCCGGCTGTGGGTCCCATTTGGATCCCTAGTGTATCGAGAGCTGGCATTGCGAAGCTCAGAAACAATGAAATGGTATGTGTCAGACCGCTGTTCACTTCCCAGTGTGTTCCATGTGGCGCTCGATAAACAGGGGTGTGTGTGCTGGGCTGTTGTTCACTTCCAGGTTTGTTCCATGTGGTAGTCCATCGACAGGGAGGTGAGTACTGGGCTGTTGTTCACTTCGTGGTGTGTCTCATGTGGTACTCCAATGACAGGGGTGTATGTTGGACTGTTGCTCACTTCCCGGTGTGTCACATATCATACTCCATAGACAGGGAGGTGTGTGCTGGGTTGTTGTTCACTGCATGGTGTGCTCCATGTGGTGATGCACGGACAGGAGTGTATGTGTTTGACTGTTGCTCTCTTCCCGGTGTATCTCATGTACTGTTCCATGGGCGGGGGGGGGGGGTGTTTTTCTGCTGATCACTTCCCAGTGTGCGCCAAGTGGTGATCCATGGACAGGGAGGCGTGTGTGTGCTGGGCTATTGTTCACTTCCCGGTGTGCCCCATGTGGTGAACCATAGACAGGGAGGTGTGTGTGTCCTGGGCTATTGTACACTTCCCGGGGTGAAACATGTGGTGAACTGTGGACAGGGGTGTGTGTGTGCTGGGCTATTGTTCACTTCCGGGTGTGCCCCATGTGGTGATCCATGGACAGGGATGTGTGAGTGCTGGGCTATTGTTCACTTCCTGGTGTGCCCCATGTGCTAAACCATAGACAGGGAAGTGTGTGCTGGGTTATTGTTCACTTCCCGGTGTGCCCCATGTGGTGATCCATGGACAGGGACGTGTGTGTGTGCTGGGCTGTTGTTCAATTCCCGGTGTGTCCCGGGTGGTGATCCATGGACAGGGGTGCGTGTGTCCTGGGATATTATTCACTTCTTGGTGTGCCCCATGTGATGTTCCATGGACAGGGGTCTGCGTATGCTGGGCTATTGTTCACTTCCTGGTTTGCCCCATGTAGTGATCCATGGACAGGGAGGTGTGTGTGTGTTTGTGGACTATTGTTCACTTCCCGGTGTGTCCCATGTGGTGATCCATGGACTGGGGTGTGTGTGTGATAGGCTGCTGTTCACTTCCCTGTGTGTCCCATGTGGTGATCCATGGACAGGGGTGTGTGTGCTGGGCTGCTGTTCACCTCCCGTTGTGCCCCATGTGGTGATCCATGGACATGGCTGTGTGTGCTGGGCTTTTGTTCACTTCTTGGTGTGTCCCATGTGGTGATCCATGGACAGGGGTGTGTGTGTGATAGGCTGCTGTTCACTTCCCGGTGTGTCCCATGTGGTGATCCATGGATAGGGGTGTTTGTGTGCTGGGCTATTGTTCACTTCCCGGTGTGTCCCATGTGGTGATCCATGTACAGTGGCGTGTGTGTGCGGGGCTATTGTTCACTTCCCTGTGTGTCCCATGTGGTGATCCATGGACAGGGGTGTGTGTGCTGGGCTATTGTTCACTTCCCGGTGTGCCCCATGTGGTGATCCATGGACAGGAAGGTGTGTGTGTCCTGGACTATTGTACACTTCCCGCGGTGAAACATGTGGTGAATTGTGGACAGGGGTGTGTGTGTGCTGGGCATTTGTTCACTTCCCGGTGTGCCCCAAGTGGTAATCCTTGGACAGGGGTGTGTGTGCTGGGCATTTGTTCACTTTCCGGTGTGCCTCAAGTGCTGATCCATGGACAGGGTCTGTGTGTGCTGGGCTATTGTTCACTTCCCGATGTGCCCCATGTGGTGATCCATGGACAGGGATGTGTGCGCTGGGCTTTTGTTCACTTCCCGGTGTGCCTCAAGTGGTGATCCATGGACAGGGGTCTGTGTGTGCTGGGCTATTGTTCACTTCCCAGTGTGCCCCATGTGGTGATCTTTGGAAAGGGGTCTGTGTGTACTGGGCTGTTTTCATTTCCTGGTGTGTCCCAGGTGGTGATCCATGAAGAGGGAGGTTGTGTTCTGGGCTATTGTTCACTTCTTGGTTGCCCCATGTGGTAATCCAAGGACAGGGGTCTGTGTGTGCTGGGCTATTGTTCACTTCCGGGTGTGCCCCATGTGGTGATCCATGGACAGGAATGTGTGAGTGCTGGGCTATTGTTCACTTCCCGGTGTGCCCCATGTGCTGACCCATTGACAGGGAAGTGTGTGCTGGGTTATTGTTCACTTCCCGGTGTGCCCCATGTGGTGATCCATGGACAGGGAGGTGTGTGTGTGCTGGGCTGTTGTTCAATTCCCGGTGTGTCCCGGGTGGTGATCCATGGACAGGGGTGCGTGTGTTCTGGGATATTGTTCACTTCCTGGTGTGCCCCATGTGATGTTCCATGGACAGGGGTCTGCATATGCCGGGCTATTGTTCACTTCCTGGTTTGCCCCATGTAGTGATCCATGGACGGGGAGGTGTGTGTGTGTTTGTGGACTATTGTTCACTTCCCGGTGTGTCCCATGTGGTGATCCATGTACAGCAGCATGTGTGTGTGCGGATATTGTTCACTTCCCGGTGTGCCCCATTTGATGATCCATGGACAGGGCTGTGTGTGTGCTGGGCTATTGTACACTTCCCGGTGTGCCCCATGTGGTGATCCATGGACAGGGGTGTGTGTTTGCTGGGCCATTGTTCACTTCCCGGTGTGCCCCATGTGGTGATCCATGGACAGGGATGTGTGCGCTGGGCTTTTGTTCACTTCCCGGTGTGCCTCAAGTGGTGATCCATGGACAGGGGTCTGTGTGTGCTGGGCTATTGTTCACTTCCCAGTGTGCCCCATGTGGTGATCTTTGGAAAGGGGTCTGTGTGTGCTGGGCTGTTTTCATTTCCTGGTGTGTCCCAGGTGGTGATCCATAAAGAGGGAGGTTGTGTTCTGGGCTATTGTTCACTTCTTGGTTGCCCCATGTGGTAATCCAAGGACAGGGGTCTGTGTGTGCTGGGCTATTGTTCACTTCCGGGTGTGCCCCATGTGGTGATCCATGGACAGGGGTGTGTGTGTGCTGGGCTATTGTTCACTTCCGGGTGTGCCCCATGTGGTGATCCATGGACAGGAATGTGTGAGTGCTGGGCTATTGTTCACTTCCCGGTGTGCCCCATGTGCTGACCCATTGACAGGGAAGTGTGTGCTGGGTTATTGTTCACTTCCCGGTGTGCCCCATGTGGTGATCCATGGACAGGGAGGTGTGTGTGTGCTGGGCTGTTGTTCAATTCCCGGTGTGTCCCGGGTGGTGATCCATGGACAGGGGTGCGTGTGTTCTGGGATATTGTTCACTTCCTGGTGTGCCCCATGTGATGTTCCATGGACAGGGGTCTGCATATGCTGGGCTATTGTTCACTTCCTGGTTTGCCCCATGTAGTGATCCATGGACAGGGCTGTGTGTGTGATGGGCTGCTGTTCACTTCCTGGTGTGTCCCATGTGGTGATCCATGGACAGGGGGGTGTGTGCGCTGGGCTTTTGTTCATTTCCCGGTGTGAACCAAGTGTGATCCATGGACAGGGAGGTGTGTGTGTGCTGGGATGCTGTTCACGTCCAGGTGTGTCCCATCTAATGATCCATGGAGAGTGGTGCTTGTGTGTGCTGGGCTATTGTTCACTTCCCGGTGTGCCCCATGTGGTGATCCATGGACAGGGGTGTGTGTGTGTGCTGGGCCATTGTTCACTTCCCGGTGTGCCCCACGTGGTGATCCATGGACAGGGGTGTGTGTGTGCTGGGCCATTGTTCACTTCCCGGTGTGCCCCACGTGGTGATCCATGGACAGGGAGGTGTGTGTGTGCTGGGCTGTTGTTCAATTCCCGGTGTGTCCCGGGTGGTGACCATGGACAGGGGTGCGTGTGTTCTGGGATATTATTCACTTCTTGGTGTGCCCCATGTGATGTTCCATGGACAGGGGTCTGCGTGTGCTGGGCTATTGTTTACTTCCTGGTTTGCCCCATGTAGTGATCCATGGACAGGGAGGTGTGTGTGTGTTTGTGGACTGTTATTCACTTCCCGGTGTGTCCCATGTGGTGATCCATGGACTGGGGTGTGTGTGCTGGGCTGCTGCTCACTCCCGGTGTGCTCCATGTGGTGATCCATGGACATGGCTCTGTGTGCTGGGCTTTTGTTCACTTCCCGGTGTGCCCCATTTAATGATCCATGGACAGGGCTGTGTGTGTGCTGCGCTGCTGTTCACCTCCCTTTGTGTCCCATATGGTGATCCATGCACATCAGCGTGTGTGTGCTGGGCTATTGTACACTTCCCGATGTGTCCCATGTGGTGTTCCATGGACAGGGGTGTGTGTGTGATGGGCTGCTCTTCACTTCCTGGTGTGTCCCATGTGGTGATCCATGGAAAGGGGGATGTGTGCGCTGGGCTTTTGTTCATTTCCCGGTGTGAACCAAGTGTTATCCATGGACAGGGAGGTGTGTGTGTGCTGGGATGCTGTTCACGTCCAGGTGTGCCCCATCTGGTGATCCATGCACATGGAGGTGTGTGTGGCCTGGGCTATTGTACACTTCCCGGGGGGTCCCATGTGGTGAACTGTGGACAGGGGTGCGTGTGCTGGGCTTTTGTTCACTTCCCGGTGTGCCCCAAGTGGTAATCCATGGACAGGTGTGTGTGTGCTGGGCTTTTGTTGACTTTCCGGTGTGCCCCATGTGGTGATCCATGGACAGGGGTCTGTGTGTGCTGGGCTGTTGTTCACTTCCCGGTGTGCCCCATGTGCTGAACCATAGACAGAGAAGTATGTGCTGGGCTATTGTTCACTTCCCGGTGTGCCCCATGTGGTGATCCATGGACAGGGAGGTTTGTGTGTTCTGGGCTGTTGTTCAATTCCCGGTGTGTCCCATGTGGTGATGCATGGACAGGGAGGTGTGTAGTGCTGGGATGCTGTTCAAATCCAGGTGTGCCCCATGTGGTGATCCATGGACAGGGAATTGTGTGTGTGCTGGGCTATCGTTCACTTCCCGGTGTGCCCCATGTGGTGAACTGTGGACAGGGGTGTGTGTGTGCTGGGCATTTGTTCACTTCCCGGTGTGCCCCAAGTGGTAATCCATGGACAGGTGTGTGTGTGCTGGGCTATTGTTCACTTCCCGGTGTGCCCCATGTGGTCATCCATGGAAAGGGGCGTGTGTGTGCTGGGCTGTTTTCACTTCCTGGTGTGTCCCAGGTGGTGATCCATGAAGAGGGAGGTTTGTGTACTGGGCTATTGTTCACTTCTTGTTTGCCCCATGTGGTAATCCAAGGACAGGGCTGTGTGTGTGCTGGGCTATTGTTCACTTCCCAGTGTGCCCGATGTGGTGATCCATGGACAGGGATGTGTGAGTGCTGGGCTATTGTTCACTTCCCGGTGTGCCCCATGTGCTGAACCATAGACAGGGAAGTATGTGCTGGGTTATTGTTCACTTCCCGGTGTGCCCCATGTGGTGATCCATGGACAGGGGTGTGCGTGTGTGCTGGTCTGTTGTTCAATTCCCGGTGTGTCCCAGGTGGTGATCCATGGACAGTGGTGTGTGTGTGTGCTTCCCTTCCATGGACAGTGGTGAGTGTGTCCTGGGCTATTGTTCACTTCTTGGTGTGACCATGTGGTGATCTATGTACAGGGGTGTGTGTGTGTGCTGGGCCATTGTTCACTTCCCGGTGTGCCCCATGTGGTGATCCATGGACAGGGGTGTGTGTTTGCTGGGCTATTGTTGACTTCCCGATGTGCCCCATGTGGTGATCCATGGACAGGGAGGTGCGTGTGTGCTGGGCTATTGTTCACTTCACTGTGTGTCCCATGTGGTGATCCATGGACTGGGGTGTGTGTGTGCTGGGCTGCTGTTCACTTTCTGGTGTGCCCCATGTGGTGATCCATGGACATGGCTGTGTGTGCTGGGCTTTTGTTCACTTCCCAGTGTGCCCCATTTGGTGATCCATGGACAGGGTGGTGTGTGTGCTGGGCTGCTGTTCACCTCCCGTTGTGCCCCATGTGATGATCCATGTACATCAGCGTGTGTGTGCTGGGCTATTGTTCACTTCCCGGTGTGTCCCATGTGGTGATCCATGGACAGGGGTGTGTGGGTGCTGGGCTCTTGTTCACTTCCTGGTGTGTCCCATGTGGTGATCCATGGACAGGGAGGTGTGTGTCCTGGGCTATTGTACACTTCCCAGTGTGCCCCATGCGGTGGTCCATGGACAGGGGTTCCGGCAGCTTTAGACAAGACTTTGAATCTTGGAGTGTGCGTGTCCACTGAACACCTGCGCTTGTCCCCCTCAGATGATTGTGTCATCAGTAATACGAGGAAACCTTTCGAGTTTAATTGTAAAGGAGCAGGCATATAACTTGTAGCTGTGGGGCTTCTGACTGATTCGTGTTTTAGAAAGGTTAGTGGATGGTTTGCTAGAGGTTGTGCTCAGACATTCAGGGAGACCTGAGGATTTGGTGACCCAACTCTGGATGGACCATAGGGACTGTAGTTACAACACCTGCATCTGTAAGATGAACAACAAATGGAGCAGAGGCTGCACAGAGAGGAAGATCTGAAACCACGGAGTAAGTGTCCTTGGGGAAAGGGATCTGCTGTATCCACACCGGGTTTTCCAGGAACAGCTTCCCAAGTTATATTTAACTCAGGAGCAGAGTGTGTGCGGACACTGATTTAGCAAGGAGTTGGTCACTGAGCGGTATCACCTTCTTCAACAGGACCTGCAGCTTCACACCAGGGGGAGGACGGTGCTGTCAGTGGCTGTTAAGGTCATTGTTTCATTCAGCTTCTATGATCCAGAACTTTCCAGGCAGGAGTGGGTGACAGATCCATCATCTCCCAGTATGCCGACATCAACATCACCATTTGGAGACGGAGGATATATATATATATGTTTTGGTTGAGAGCAATGGGGTCCCTGGGAACATCAGGAAGATGGAGCAACACTTCCCGTGTCTGATCGGGTCAGAATGCACCCTCCAGTACACACTGCATCACTAAGTCCTGTAGTATTTTTCCGTTTCAGCAACATACTACCTACCATTCTTCCTAAAGAAAATGACAGATTATATATTATCTTTAATCCCATTTGCTAAACTTTTATCCATTGAATTCACCTGTCCATATGCAATTGCAGACTATCCACCTTCCCTTGATAATTTAGTTTCCTGTTTATCTTAGTTTAAACGGCATACATAGTTACAGCACATTTGTTCCACTCCTCTTGATCATTGATACAGATTGTAAAGAGCTGTGGACCCAGCACTTGTCACGTGTGACTCCACTGGTGATGTTCTGTCAAACTGACTCAGGTTGATTTTTCCAGAGTGCCTGCTTCCTGTCTGAGAACCAGTCCCCCCCCATTTATGTGTAGCACATTCGAAGCCCTGAATTCGAGGAGCATCAATTCGGCAATCCAGCCCCTCAGGCCTCTTCCGACATTGAATACAATAACAGCTGATGTCATTGCGGCTTCAGTTCCACGTTCCTGTCCGCTCTCCATGTTCCTTCACTTGCTCAATATCCCAGCACCTACTGCACTCTGGGGCAGTGAATTACACTGATTCCCAACCCTGTGACAGAAGTTGGTTCTCCTCACCCCTGTTTCATTTCTCCCCCACCTCATCCATAAACTATGGTTTTCGGATCGTTCGAGATTGTCCCACATGAGGAAATATCAACTTCACGTCTTCATTGTAAATCACCTTTAACATTGTCCAGACCTCCGACATCTCCTCTCATTTTTCTGTACTCCTGGCAGTGTTGACCTAAACTGCTCAATCTCTCTTCAGAGGACAAACTCCACATCTCTGGAGTAAATCGAGAAAACCACTTCTGAACTGCCTCCATGGCAAATACATCCATCCTACAGTCAGGACACCAAGACTGCACACAGTTCTCAGATGCGATCTCACACCTCCCTCCCTTTATAATCCACTTTTTTATAAATAAATGCCAAAGTTGCACTTGCCTCTCTCATTATCTGTTGTACCTACATCTGAGTATTCTGTAGTATGGACGCGGACAGAAAGATCCCTCTGTACCTAATCATTCTGAAGTCTCTCTCCATTTGGATAATAATTTGCCTTTCTGCTACACTGATCCAAATGGATGCACTCATACTTTTCGTTGTTCAGTTTCTTCTGTCAAATGTTGCCCCAACCTATCCATATACATTTTCTACTTTCTTCCATCTGCATTGCAATTTCTTACCTGAGTTAGAGTCATATGTTAATTTGGTTATAACATGTTCTATCCTCTCAAGTACGTAAGACTATAGATTGTAAATAGTTGGGGCCTGGAGACCAAGACATATGGTTTCCTAAAAGTTGAATTTTGCCAAACAGAAAATGACTGATATTTTTCCATCTCACTGCATTTTGTTGCTTCACTAAGCCTGTATCCAAGCTGAAAAATTACTTGTAATCGTAAATGATCTTATTCTGCAGATTGATCATTTGTGCACAGGTATTCAATGCCTCCTGAAAGTCCAAGTATTTCATCTCTAAGATCCCCATGATCCAAATCATGTTGATTCTGATGGTTTGTGGTTTGACTTTGCAAATTTCTTGTCATTAATTCCTGAATAATCGACTTTTACAATATTTCATAAATTTTAACAGTTTTCTCACTACTGTATATTCCATCATGAAGATAATAATTCTACATTCTTACCTCTCTATAATCTCTTTGTTTGCTCCAATCCTGTATAATTGTCACATGGTGTGAAATGACGTGCTCTGATTGCTCTGTAAGAGGTCGGAGTCGCTGAATGGACTCATTCTCTTCCTTGTGCACAAACTCCATTGGCTGATGTCTTTCTGTTGTTCTACATCACCAACTCGATGGTCTGCCTTTCCTCCTCCTGTTGATACGTAAGAATCGTGAGGGCTTATGCAATCTTCCTGTTGCTGTGTAACAGTTTGAGTGGCTGAAAAAAACCTTCTCATAATCCTCCACCACAGGATGGAGATACTGAACGGTCTCTCCTGCATCACTGATATAGGACTGAGGGAATGATTGGCCTTTTTCTGTTCCCATACACCAGACACTTCAGGTAAACTTCTTCCTCCTTTCCCATAAGAAATCTCATAGTTTGCATCATTCTCCAATTCCCGTGCAACAGGGTCGATGGGACTGAATATCCTCCTGGTATCCCAGTGCACTAATCTCCAGTCCCTGTCTGACCTGTTCCAGTTCCTATGTTACAGACTTGAGGAGGCTGAATAATACTGATCCTATTTCTGCATAACAGGATACTGGTGCTGCATGGTCTTCTCTGGGCCCAGTGTTATCGACTCGAGGAGCTGACTGGCCTCCTCCTGTACCTGTATATCAGGCTCCAGGGGCTGAATAGCCTCTTCCTGTTCTGGTGTAACAGGGTCAATGTCCTTCGAGAGACTACCTTTAATAAATGTCAGAAGGCGCTGAACGAGAGAGTGTCAGTACTCTGAATCACTCTCGTCTACATATCTGACTTACAGAAACGAAACATTAATAAAAATCTTTTTGTCTGTATTAAATCCTGAAGCTGTGAGTAACAAAAGAGGTCCCTCCCAGATACCTCATATTCCTGGCTCAGCTGCTCAAAATTCATCATGACCTCCACGTCAAAAAATTCACCCAAACAGGAAACTTCTCTCGACTCACAGAACCTAAAGCCAGAATCCATAAATCCCGCCTGGAATACTACCAATCCTGCAATGGGAGTGAAAGCCGAAGTTATTTTTTTGTAAAGTGCCCTCAACTTGTCCCATCATTATCCATGCTTTCACTGTGTTAAGGACAATCGGTTTCTGCAATTCTCCATAACATTCCTCACCTTGTCCATGAACAACAGATTAATGAGGGGACGTTTTGCCTGGAAGGCCTTGATGTCGAGCCAAATTGATCATGGGTCCTGACAAACCCAATCAGCCACATTAGAAAGCAAGGAACTTAGTTGGTATTTCTTAAAGTCTGGAAAATCGACACGCCCCAATTAACTGTGGAAGCTGCAATTTGTCCAGCTTAATAGGAGGCCATCTGTGACGCCAGATGAGAGATCAAAGCCAACTGTTAAGCCTCCATAGCGCCTGCCTGGGCAGTGTCAAATGGAGTATTGGCATGAAGTATCATAAACAAGGAAGGACATTCATTTTTACCAGAGCTAACCCAAACAGGATATTGAAAGATTCTGTCTTATCTTCTCTCGCAACTGCACGAAGTTAGCTTAATATAATTAATCGAAGGCTTGGATGATAAAAATACCTAAACCTCCTTGTGACCATCTGGAAGGGAATCAGAGTCCACCCCAAGGTTGGTACTCCAATAAGATCCCCAACAGTGATGGCCTCCAATTCCATAAAATTGATTTTATACCCTGTGACAGATCCAAATAAATTAATCATTCGTATTAAACAGGACACAGATATCATTGGGTTACTTAGAAAGAGAGGAACGCCATCTGCTTAAAGGGTGATCTTATGCCTTCCTGATCCTACCTCCATGGCAGTGATATTGGCGTCCCTCAGGATAACTTCAGCCAATGGCTCAATCATTAATGTAAATGGTAACAGAGAAAGGGGGAAAATTTGTTGGCTATCACTGTCAATACCGTAATTGTTCCACCGTATACCATTAGTGAAATCCGCTGCTTTCAGGTCACTATATTACACTGCCACCCACCAGTTGAAGACCCCTCCAAGTCCAAACCATTCAAGGACATAAAAGGTGCACATCTACTCCATCCGATCAAATGCTTTCTCTACAACCAGGGAGGCTACTGAGCCTGGAATCGAACCTTGCTAGCACACTGGAACCATATTTAGCACTCTTCTAATATTATCAGAGGACCTATGACCCCTAATAAAAATGGTCCTCTTTCACAATGGGCCTTCAAAACCAGCATTTTCGACAAAATTTTAAAGTCCATGTTTAATAATGATATAGGCATATACAAAGTGCAATCTTCTTCTGGACTTTCCCTCTCTTAAGAATAAGATAAATATTTCGTTCTCTCAGAGAGGATGGGAGGCAGTCCTGACTGTACAAATAATTGTACATAACCAACATTGGCCCAGCCAGCATGTCTATGAACTCCTTCTAAATCTTTTTATGAAAATCCATCTGGGCCGGGGGCTTTAACACTCTGGGCCTGCCTCACTGTCTCCTGTATCTCTCGGATTGTCAGAGGGGCATTCTAAAGAAACGCCTGCTCTGAACTTACACCTGGTAGGTCCAAGGTCTTAATAAAGGACTCCATCGTCGCCAATCAGTCCTCCCGTCCCGCTGACTGGAACAACTCAGAGTAGAACTTCCTGAACTCGGCATTAATATTTTTGGGATCGTGGGTGACAATAGCAGTGATCTTCTTTCTGGCCAAGTATGCCTAATATCTACCTGGTTATCACCATGCTCTAATACCTTCTGCTTCGCAAAGGAAATCTCTCTCTTTGCTGTCTGTGCGAGTGCAGCATTCAGAGCAGTCCGGAGGGCTGTAATCTGCTGCGATTAAGTTACTAACAGTCTGACAAAATATGGTGTCTCAGCTCTCTTTAGCCGAGCGTCAAGCATACGCTGCTGCTCTCCCTTCTGCTGCTTCTGACTCGCTGAGTTTTAAATAATCAAATCCCTTGTATAGGATTTGCCAGTCTCCCATAGCACCGTCGGATTACTGGCTGTACACAAGTTAATGTCACAAAAAAATTCAAATTCCCCCGAAAAATACTCAATGAATTTGCTATCCTTCAGGAGGAAAGGATCCACATGCCAGTGCCGTGAGCTTGTCCCATCGCCACCATCCTTGACCTCCATGAACACTGCCACATGATTAGAAATGGCTATGTTCGCAATTCTACAAGACATCACCGAATTTCAAAAGACCAATGGGGCAAACAACATTTCAATCCTAGTATAGAATTTATGTGGGCTGGGAAAAAAGGAGAAGTCCCTATCTTCAGGGTGAAGACATCTCACACATCCACCAAGCCAGCTACCTGTTCAGGTCCACCAGCTGTGGGTGGCGGGGAAATACCCGCAAAACCCCTCGACATTCTATCCACCTCGTAGTCTATACGTCACTTAAAGTCTCCCCTTAATTGTATGACTTGCCCCAAGGATCATCAACTAGGAGAGCTGATCTATTTGAGGGGTGTGCTGGGGGCAAAATTAATCAAGGTCCCATATTCCTCTCCATGTATTAAAGATTTAAGGATCAAAGACCACTCACATTCATTCTTAATTTGGTCAAACAACTGAAGTGGAAGGTTCTTAGGAATGAGTATAGCTACTCCTCTACTTGTTGAATTAAAGGATGAAAAATACCCAGCTGAACCTTTCCTGCTGTAACTTTAAACGCTTCTTATCTGTCAGATGTGTTTCATCAACCATTTCATTTTTAAGGCTTGAACGTATATTTCTTTTTCTCTTAATCAGTGAGTGGCTCCCTTTAACATTCCAGGTGCACCATTTAAATGAGCGGTTAGCCGTAACCATCCGAAGCAGCCCATGACACACTGGGAGAAGAAGCCCATTAATAGCGCGCCGAGTGAAAGCTGTAATCAGTTCGTATAAACTTGAAAATATAACTACAATAACAACCAAATCAAAACTTCTAACAACTACTTCGACCATGAACCAACATAGAACACAAGTAAGAAGAGACTTTCCCCCTTGCGCACAGAGGACGCTCATACTACCCACTAATCCCCCATGGCTCTTCCTAGCTGAAGCCGCTCCCAACCCAGACAAACAAAGTTTAAAAACGTTACTCGGGTCCTACAAGAAAATTAAAAGTGGGCATTCAACCCCGTCCCATTTATACCTTCACCTGAGGCAGTCCTGGTGAAACAAAATGTAACCACACTCACCTCCCCAACCCCCTTTCCCATTCCGTACTAAGAGAGAGAAACGAAAAGCAAATGATAGAAAAAAACAAAGAATAATGGGAGGAGAGGAAGAAAGGAGGAGAGAGTAAAAGGAAAATTGGGACCTCCACATACTTAAAAAAACCTAAAACGAGGTAAACCAGGCAAAGCCCCGAGAAAACAAAGGGAGCACATTTGTCCATATTATTTGAACCAGCCAGTCTGTTTTAATGTGTGCAGGAAGTCCTTTGCGTTTTCTAGTGATTCAAAATTAAACACAGATGATCCATGGCTGAAACGCAATATTACTGGATATCTTACAAAGTACAGAATATTAATGTCCCCCAGCCTCCTTTTATCCTTATCAAAGGCTTGCCTCTTGCGGATCACAGCCGTAGAAAGGTCTTGGAAAAAAAAACATAATTTGTGATCCTTTGTAGATCAGAAAATATGTATCCTTCTGCAGAGCTCGAGAAGCTTCCAGGACCTGTTTTTCTCTATCGTGTTGGAGTTACACTAGGACCAAGCTGGAATGTTGGTCCGATCAGGGCCTGTACACTGCTACCCGGTGGGTCCGCTC
Source organism: Chiloscyllium punctatum (assembly GCF_047496795.1). Lineage (NCBI taxonomy): Eukaryota > Metazoa > Chordata > Chondrichthyes > Orectolobiformes > Hemiscylliidae > Chiloscyllium > Chiloscyllium punctatum. Next base: position 44,458,453 of record NC_092788.1, read on the forward strand.
GACCCGCACCCAGTCTGCCCTGACATGCAGCTTCAAAAATTGTGTGAGCCATTGTTCCAAGAAGCTGACGAGCTGGCATTCTTGTTCTCATTCCAGCAGCCCGACCAAGCTGATGTTCTTCTGAAGGCTCTGGTTTTCGAGATCCTCGACCTGCTCTACTAAGGCCTGTACCTAACATTCCAGGGCTTGGACCTGACCCGCTGAGGATCCTGCCATGGTGTCCGAAGCCACAGTCCGCTCTTCCACCTCCACGACGTGTGGCCCGAGACGCTGGATCTCTTGGTATTGCTTGGTATTGCTTCTGCGGCATGGCTGAGATCAGTTCCAGCATGGTTCAGGTCTCCTCCATTGCTGAATCAATATTCTCTCGCAGGTTCCTGCACTCCGAGACCACGCTCTGACCACAAATAAGTTCCCTGGTGTTCTCACGGAGGCCGACATCACAGCTGCGGGTGTATCCATTGCTGCAGTACCCTGCTGGTTGTGATGATCGTGGTCAATTTCCCTTTGACATTTTCCTTACTCACCTAAAGTGGCATAGAGCAATACTGGGGATCAACAGCGACCGATGTTTACCACAATAGGGAAGAAATAGAGGATGAACGCACCACTTTGTCTGGGTTTTGGTGCAGAACTCAGCAGGGCAGACCTACTGGATCGCCGCCATCTTGGATCTCCCCGAATAATCACCATTAACAAAATTTTTGAAATGGTTTGAAGATGTTTCTTGTAGATGGAGACAATGAAGAAACTTTGGATGTAATATAGTTGGATATTCAGGTGGATGTTTAAGCGTTCAGAAAGTGAATTGTAAATAAAATTAAACCAATGTTGTTCAGGAGGGACATTTGGAAATGGAAAGGTAAAAGTGAAGTTGGCCTTCATTTAAAGGAAATTGGAATATCGAAGTAAAGGCGTTCTGCACAGACTGCATGCAGTGAGGGTGAGATTATACCTGTGTTCTGTGCCGTTACAAAGAATGAGAGGGGATCTGAGGAGATCTTAGAAAATTCACGCACAGCAGATTGACTAATACAGGGGCATGGAAAAGTGCAGCAGACAAGGTTAGGGGGAATCCCAAGATATTCTACAAAAACATCGATGAGAACAGAATAACCAGGGAACAATTTCAAAACCAAGGGGGCTATCTGTGTGTGAAGCTGGTGAACATTGATCGATTGTGACACAAGAGCTTCACATCTGTTTTCCTTGGGAGAAGAAGGAGACATATACAGAATTCAAGAAGATGCATTGTGAAGCTCTCAAACAGATTGATATAATATGCAAGTTGGGATTGATGGTTTTGGATGATGTAAAGTCCAGATCAGTTGTATCTCAGGATGCTGTTGGAGACAAGAGACGGAATGATCTGACCTAAATGTTCAAATCGAATCTGACCGCGAAGGAGATGCCAGAGGACTAGAGAACAGCGATGTTTTCCCAAGTTACTGGAAAGCTGGCGAAGATAGATCAGTGTCTGGTGGTGTACCACAGCGAGCAGTGCAGTGTATCTTACTTTTTGTGATATTCATAAATGATGTAGATGTAAATGTGGAGGGGAGAGTGGGAGGTGCGGGTCGAGTGTAATAAGTAAGTTTGTGATTGATACTAAGATTGGCCAGGTGGTTGGCAGTGAGGAGCAAGGCCTTATTTTGCAGGAAGATACAAATTGAATGGTCAGATGGTCAGATCAATGGCAGATGGAATGCAAACCTGATAAATATGAGTTGATGCAGTGTGGAAGAATGAACCACATCGGGTAGTACTCAATGAATGGCAGCACACTTGGAAGCTCAGAGGGTGTTTTGCTACATATCCCTAAATGTGACTGGACAGTATAATAGCTAGTTAAAAAAGCACACGGGACTGTAGGCACAGAGTTTACTCATTGAGGCGAAATAATATGAGCTTAACATGCCATTGGTTAGGCCATAGATAGAATACAGTGTGCAGTTCTGGGAGCCACATACTTTTCTAAATTCGTGTTTGTTTGCCTGTATTTTAACTGTAGTGTTTAAAAAATTGTATTTTTTCTGATCGTCTTGTCGCTTGAACAGTCACATTGCATCTGGAACAGACACTTTACGTTTACTTTAAAATAAGAAAACATTGGAATCTAGACTACCGCCTTCAATTATTTTTGAGTGGCTCTGGTGTGGTCCGAAACACGTGACTCCTCCCTTCTTGTGTAATTGTGTGGAGGCACTAAATGAGCTATCTCTACTCTTCTCCAATCATTTCATGGAGCAGAATGACTTCCACATATTCCTGTGGAACCAGCGTCAGGAGCTGAATGCGCTCCTCCTTTTAACTGTGGAAATGTGCAGTGTTCAGCAGTATTGTTACCTGAATTTTACCGGCACTTCAACAGCACAAGCCTGACTGTTGCTCAGGTCTTGCTGCACATGGACACAGACTGGTTCAGGAGTTGAAGGGGTCTTTTTCTCTGAATATTTCATGACCTTCAGTAAACACCCCCACTTGTAATCTTATGGTGAGGGCAAGACATTTGTGAAACAGCTGAAGATATTTGTGCTGAGGAAGCTACCTTGAGGATCTTTTGCAGACATGTCCAGGACTGCATGGATTTTTGTACACAAACCACAATCATTGTGCTTTATGTTTTAAATCACTCTAACCAGGGAAGTTTACAACTCATTTCCATTCAGTGAAATTCTGCTCAGGCTCATTGAGACCGACCTCAGTTAAATGCTGCCTTAATGTCAGGGCTGGTCACTCTTCCCTGAACTCTTGTATTCACATCGTTTGGTCATATCAACAGGCCACGGTCTGAGGTTAGAGAGTGTTTTTTGATCGGTCATAGCATTGAGGGCTGTGAACAATTGGACATGAACGCTGATATTGGAACTTATGATCTTATTGTGGGGCAAGGCAGGCTTGCGGGGGAGGGGTGTGGGGCATGGGGTGGGGTGGGGGTGGTCGAGGAGTGCGGATGGTGTGGATCAATGACATACTCCTGTTTGTGGTGTTCTCACATTCTGTTATTGGAAAGTAGACGCTGTTATTCTCCTGGAAGCACTATTATTGAATATTACGAGATTAGCTGGACCATCTCTGGGTGAGGAATGGGGACTATATTCACAGTGAAACTGGGTCTACAACTTGACCAACAAACGAAGCACAAGTTTGCAGAAAGGGGAAGCTTAGTTAGGAGTGATGAGGAGCCTCTTTCATACCACTGCCTGGGTGTCCCTATTGCACTTTCCAAACCAGCCCAAACTGGGTTTGACAGTTTTGAGGGGCTAAATGGTCTCCTCTGTTTCTGTGTACCAGGGTATAGCAGTAAGTAGCCTCTAACTGCTCCCGTCTAGCAGGTTTGATGGGCAGAATGGAACACAGAAACATGGGACTGAGGAGCAGGAGTGGGTCATTGGACACTTCGAGTCTTCTCTACCAGGGACTAAGATTGTGGCCGATCAGGTTGTGGTCTCAGCTCCACTTTCCTGTCTGTGTGCCACTTCTCTGTCCAATATTTAACTAACTCAGCGTTGAATAAATATAAACAAAGAGACATCTCAAATTTGTGGGCAAGAGAATTCCCACTTGAAATGCCTGTTTAGAATTTCTGCTCATCCCTCTTATCAAGTCATATAGCATGCAATTGTGTAAGTGCTGTCCAGACATCCCAGTATCATCCAGTCTGATTTTAGAGCATTTGGCTCATATTCCTCTAAACCTCCTTATTCAGATTCCCATCAAGATGCCAGAATCCACCACTTCCATAATTCAATAAGGACACCTCCCTCTGTATGAAAACAATGCGTCTAAGTTCCCTCTAAATTATTTCCCCCTTACTTTAAAACAAGCCTCCAGTCTGAAAAGCAATCCTCTACCAACCCTTGTCTCCTTCCTTAAATCTAATTTTGTATTCAATTGGCTTGGGTGCGCTGGTTCCCACGTGACCTAACCTTACTAACTTGCCTAATATGCAGAATCTTGTCGAACAACTTGTCCCAGTGTGTATGGAAAACATCTACAACATTGCTTTCATCAATCTGCGTTGTCACCTCTTTAACAAACTCAGTCAAATCAGTGTGACACGATTTCTCATGCAAAAAGCCATGGTGACTATCCCCAATCAATCCTTGCCTTTGAAAATGCATGCAATTGGCTATCCCTCAGAACCCCTCCAACAACTCACCCACCACTGATGACAGGCTCACTGGTCCAGAGTTCTTTGGGTTTTTGGGTAACTGTTATCTTTTTTACTACCACTCCTCCATTGGTCACAGCAAATTATCAGTGAAACCAGGTTGATGATATGGCCAATGATATAGGTCTCACATTGGGTCAGGGTCAACCTCGGAAGAGGTCAGGTTGATTTCCGGTATTTGTTAAAATAACAAAATCATGACGAAAACAAGTTCCTCAAACTATGAAGGAAAGGTGAATGTCAAACAGAATAGAAATTACAAAAATGTACATTGATATTTCCATTTATAAAAATACTGAGGAACACAAACATACACAGACACACGCACACAGGTACATACACAGACAAGCACACACAGGCACACTCAAATACAGACACACTCAAACACACACGCTTAGACACACTCAAACACACACACAGACATGTATACACTGACACACTCAAACACAGACACAAAAACACAGACACACACACAGACACATGGAGATACAAGTATACGCACAAATGCAGACAAATGCATGTACTATAGACCGTAAAAGATTAGTGCAGAAACAAGGCCATTTGGCCCAGCCAGTCTACTGAGCTATTGATCATGGCTGACAAGTTTTTCAGGCCATTCGCCTGCCTTCTCACAACAAGCCTCGATCCCATCTTTAAGCATAACCTATCTAGTAATATCCTAAAGACGCTAATGTGTCTGTGCGTGTGTGTGCGCGTGTGTGTATATGTCGTTGTGTGTGTCACTTTGTGCGTCCGTGTGTGTCTGCGTGCATGCGTTGTCTCTGTGTGTGCCTGCGCGTGTGCATGTGTCTGTGTGACATTGTGTGTGTGTCTTTGTGCGTGTGTAGCTGTGTATGTGTGTCTGTGTGCCTATGTGTGTCTCTGAGTATGTGTCTGTATCTCTGTGTGTTTGTGCAAGTGGGTCTGTGTACATGCGTGTGTGTGTGTGTTTGCCTAATAGCAGGAGACAGCATTATTGAGGAGAGTTGTTTTTCAGACTGGAGGCCTGTTGTTATGGACTAGGCCAGATCACTCAAAACATTCTTAAGCAGGCCGCAGAGACCATAGCTTTGCAATTTGTTTCAGTAAATGCACAGTGAAAATTACCCAGAGTAAGCCGGCTAGGTTGACTATCAGGTTTTAAAATACACCAAATTTAATTCACAATCTTGCAGAATGGAAGACAAAGAACAGAATAAAGAACCCTACAGAATTCAATCTATTCAAGCTAGACTTAATTAGCTGTTCTGAATGTACACAACCGTCCCAATAAGCAACACCCCCCACCCCCCCCCACTTAAAAACTGTAAAAGTGGAACATATGCTTACCGGTTGAAGTTAGAAGGGCACAAGGAGAGAGCGACAGAGAGAGAGACAGAGAGAGACAGAGACAGAGAGAGAGAAAGGCACTGTCCACACAGCTGAACTCCAAATTGTTTCTGGACTGAACAGCTCACTGTTGCCTCATAATACCAGGGTGACTGACTGTGTGGAGTTTGCACATTCTCCCTTTGTCTGCATTGGTTTCCTCCCACAGTCCAAAGATGTGCAGATTGGGTGAATTGGCCATGCTAAGTTGCACATAATGTCAGGTGCATTCGTCAAGGGTAAATGTGGGTAGATGGCTCTAGTTGGGCAACTCTTCAGAAGGTTGGTATTGACTTGTTGGGCAAAAAGGCCTGTTTCTACACTGTACGAAATCTGATCTATTTTCCAGCAATTTTCCCATATCCTTCTAAATCCTTCCTATTAATATACCATCTGGATGCCTTTTAAATGTTGTAATTATACCAAGCTTCACCACTTCCTCCGGCAGTTCATCATATGCACCCTCCATTTTCTGAGTGAAAAAGTTGCCCCTGAGCTCCACATAGAATCTTTCCCATCTCATATTAAATCTAAGCCTTCTAATTTTGGCTTCCAAACGTGAGGAAAAGATCTTTACTACTCACCCTATCCATGCCCTTCATGAATTTATAAACCTCTAGAAAGTGCAAATGTGACTCCAACTCAGGGCCTGTGGTTTCAGTCATCCGGGGCTTACATTCTGAAATTGAATACTGAAACCTCTTCCATCTTGATCAAATCACAATTCTAAACTCATTTTAGTCAACGTATTCAAACATATTATAAAACACCTCTAGGAAGATTTGAACCCAGAGCTTTGTAGCCAGAGGTAGGGACCGTACCACTACTCCATAATAGTCCCTAAACTTCCAACATTCTTCTACTGTGTGTTTGTTCATCAGCCTGTTCTGACATGTTGTGACACATCTCTGCACCTGAATCCAGAATGTCTGGTCTCGAGGTAGGGACACGTCCTGACAAGTTCAGCAATTGGAATAGAATCCAGAGCTCTGCATCAGAGGTAGGGACACGACTGACTACACAAGACCTAAACCATGCCCAAGTTTTTAATTTTAAGTGCCAGCTTTCAGATCGGAATGGATTCATTGAAATCTGGTTCACTTTACTTAATAACACATTAGAATAATAACCTTGTTTAAAAATTGCAAGGTACTTGCCTCAATTGTAGGATGTCGAGTTTACGTGCTCTGCCTTCGAGATAAACTATGAACATCTTTAAATACTTGACTATTATTTCCAGTTTAAATGACTATTATCTGTATTCTGCAATATGAGGGAATGACACCTGCAGACACTCTTTGCTCTATGATGGAACTACAATAGATATCAATACTGAACACCAGAGCAAAGAAAGCACATACTTTCTGGCCTCAAACACCGGTCACTGTTTCCCACCTCTAACATGTGATTGCCCTCTTCATAAAACAATTAAATGATACAGACAGCTGATTACTTTACAGCTTTTCTTCCCCAGTACTATCACTCACTGGACTAAAGAATGGCAGATGGAGTATATTGTTGATAAATGCAAGGTATTGTACCTTGGTAAAACACATATACAATGAAAGTCGAGCCAATGGTAGTGTTGCAGAACAGAACGACCTCGGGTTTCAAGCATAACGCTTTGAAGTTTGCATCATGTGTAGACAGGGTGGTTTTGAAGGTGTTTCGCTTGCTGGATTTCATTACAGACACATAGAATCATAGAGATGTACTGCGCAGAAACAGACCCTCTGGTCCTACTCGTCCATGCCAACCAGATATCCTAACCTAATCTCGTTAAATTTGCCAACACGTTGCCCATATCCCTCTGAACCCTTCCTATTCATATACTCATTCGGATGTCTTTTATGTAGTTTAGTTTTACCAGCCTCCACTATTTCCTCTGGCAACTCATTCCATACGCGCACCATTCTCTGTGCAAAAACAAAAAAAGCCCCTGAGGTCCCTTTTAAATCTTTCCCCTCTCACCCTAAACCTATGCCACCTAGTTGTGGACTCGCCCAACCTAGGGAAAAGGCATTGTCTATTTACCCTATGCATGCCTCTCATGATTCTATGAACCTCTATAATTCACCAACAGAGAAAACAGCCCCCGCCTATTCAGGTTCTCCCTACAGCTCAAATCCTCCAGTCCTGGCAACGTCCTTGTAAATCTTTTCTGAACTCTTCCAAGTTTCACAACATCTTTCCAATAGGAATGAGACCAGAATTGCACACAATATTACAAAAGTGGCCTAGCCAGTATCCTTTACAGCCACAACATGACCTCCCAGCTCTTGTACTCAGTGGTCTGAACAATAAAGGAAAGCATATCAAACACCTTCACTATCCTATCTACCTGCGACTCTACTTTCAAGGAACTATCAACATGTACTCCAAGGTCTCTTTGTTCAGCAACATTCCCCGGGACTTTACCATTGAGTGTATGCGTCCTGCTCTGATTTGTTTTTCCAAAATGCAGCACCTCGCATTTATCTAAATATACCTCCATCTGCCACTCCTCATTCCATTGGCCCATCTGATCAAGATACCATTTTACTCTGAGATAACTTCCTTTATTGTCCACTACATTTTCAATTTTGGTGTCACCTGAAACTTTACTAATGAAATCTCCTATGTTCACATCCAAATCATTTATATACATGACAAATAGCAGTGGACAGTCCTTTGAGTGCAGGAGTTGAGACGATATGTTCAGGTTGCACAGGACATTCGTGAAGCATGTCCTGGAGGATTGTGTGCAGTTCTGGTCGCCCTGTTATATAAAGGATATTATCAAGTTCAGGAGAGTTCGGAAAAGATTTATCAGGTTGCTGCTGGGAATGGAGTGTTTGAGTGATAAGGACAGGCTCGATTAACTCGGACATTATCTACTGGAGCGTGGGAGGCTGAGAGGTAACTTACAGATGTTTATAATTTTATGAGGGGTATCGAATGTTGAATGGTAGGTGTCTTTTCCCTCGAGTGAGGGATTGTTTTAAGATAAGAGCAGCACGTTTCTAAAAAGACATAGCGTCGTAGATCTGTATAGCATGGAAACAGGCCCTTTGGACCAATGCATCCATGCAGACCAGATAGCCAAAATTAATCTCCTCCCATTTGCCAGCATTTGGCCCATTTCTACCTGAACCCTTCCCATTCATCTGCCCATCCAGATGTCTTTTAAATGCTGTAATTGTGCCAGCCTCCACACCTTCCTCTGGGAGCTCATTACACACAACCAACCACTACATGAAGATGTTACCCAATGGATCCTTTTATATCTTTCCCATCTCACCTTAAACCTTTTCTGTCTTGTTTTCGACTGCATTACCGTAGGGAAAAGACCTTGGCTATTCACTCTAACCATTTCACTCATGATTTTAATAACATCTAACGTCAACCCTCATCCTCTGGTGCTCCAGGGAAAGCAGCCTCAGCCTATTCAGCCTCTCCCTGTAGCTCAAACACTCCAATCCTGGCAACATCGTTGTAAAGGGTGCAGAGAAGATTTACCAGGATGTTGCCTGGAATGGAGAGTAGGTCGTACGAGGATAGGTTGAGAGTTCTCGGCCTTTTCTCGTTGGAACGGCGAAGGATGAGGGGTGACTTGATCGAGGTTTATAAGATGAACAGAGGAATAGATAGAGTAGACAGTCAGAAACTTTTTCCCCGGGTACAACAGAGTGTTACAAGGGGACATAAATTTAAGGTGAAGGGTGGAAGGTATAGGGGAGATGTCAGGGGTGGGTTCTTTACCCAGAGAGTGGTGGGGGCATGGAATGCGCTGCCCGTGGGAGTGGTAGAGTCAGATTCAGTGGCGACCTTTAAGCGGCATTTGGATAGGTACATGGATGGGTGCTTAATCTAGGTTAGAAGTTCGGCACAACATCGTGGGCCGAAGGGCCTGTTCTGTGCTGTATTGTTCTATGTTCTATGTTCTAAACCCTTTCTGAAACCTTTCAGGTTTCACAACATCCTTCCTACATCAGGTAGATTAGAATTGCATACAGTATTCTAAAAGTGGTCTAAACAATGTTCTGTACAGATGTAATCCAGTCTCCTAAGTCATATACACAATGCACTGACCAATAATATACCAAATACTTTCTTCACTATTCTATCGACCTGCAAATCAACTTTCAATGAACTATAAACCTGTACTCTGATGTCACTTTGTTCAGCACCACTCCCAATGACTTTACCATTAAGTATATAAGTCCTGCCCTGATTTGCCTTTCCCATTTGCAGCTTCTCACATTTATCTATATTAAACTCTGTCTGCCATTCCTCAGTCCATTGGCCCATCTGATCAATATCCCGTGGTAATCAGAGGTAACCTTAATTGTTGGCCATTATACCTCCAATTTTGGTGTCATCTGCAAACTTACGAACTATACCTCCGATGTTCATATCCAAACCATTTCTATATATGATGAAAAGTAGCAGAACCAGCACCGATCCTTGTGGCACTCCACTGGTCACAGGCCTCCAGTCTGAAAAACAACCCTCCACCACAACCCTCTGTCCTCTTCTTTTAAGCCAATTCTGTATCCAACTGGCTAATCCCCCCTGTATTCCATGTGACCTAACTTTGCTAACCAGTCTCCCATGTGGAACCTTGTCAAATGCCTAACTGAATTCAAAATAGATTACATCCAGTGTTCAGCACTCATCAATCCTCTCCGTTACTTCTCAACAAAAAATAATCAAGTTAGTGAGACATGATTATCCAGGCACAACCCCATTTGACTATCGTGATAAAGCGTTTTTGCCCGAAACCTCGATTTTCCTGCTCCTCAGATGCTGCCTGTCCTGCTGTGATTTTCTAGCACCACTCTAATCGAGACTCTCAACTCCAGCATCTGCAGTCCTCACATCTGCCTGTCCCTAATCAGTCCTTGTCTTTCCAAATAGATCTAAATCATGCACCTCATGTTTCCCTCCAACAACGTGCCTACCACTGATATCAGGTTCACCAATTTATAGTTCCCGAGCTCTTCCTTTCCATTTTGTTTAATAGCAGAACTTTAGTTAAACTCATGACTTCCAGCATCTCACCTGTGGCTATTGATGAAAAAAAAACATCTCAGCAAGTTGCCTGCAATCACTTCCTTAGCTTCCTACAGAGTTATTGGGTCCACAAGATTAGGACTCGTAAGGATTTTTTTTACACAGCATGTGGTTCGTGTAGAGAGTGAACTACCTGAGGAAGTGATGGATTGTGAGTAAGGTTACAGCATTTAAAATGCATTTGACGAAGTACAAGAATAAGTGAACGTTTGGACAAATCTGGGCCAAGCGCAGGCAGATGGGACTGGTTTAGTTTGGACTGCATTATTGTCTGCATGGACTGTATGGACCGATAGGTCTGTTTGCAAATACCCTGTATAACTCGATGAGTCTATGTTTCTTTACACAACCAAGTATGTATCTGCACGTTTCTGTTGGTGTTTGTCTATTCGCGTGTGTCTATATATATGTCGCTGTGTACCACTGTGTGCATGTCTATCTGTGCTTGTTACATGTGTTCCTGCATTAGTGTGTGGATCTCTGTGCAATGGGAACTCTTGTTGTTTTTGGTGTGAAGCACTGAAACGGGGTCAAAACCACTCTCCTTTCCTCTTTTGTATGAAGTGATAAAAGCCCACACTCTGCTGGTCTGGTTTAGGTCTTTTTAATCCTTTGTCACATATAAGTTTACTTGTAAGAGTAAAACATTAAAAATTCCAAGTTAGAGGACGTGCATTAAAATTAACCTCATCACCTTGCAATGTGGCTTACTTGGATTTGCTTGGATATAATTGCAATGGAAATATGCTTTAATGAGTATACTGTGTGTTGGAAATACTACCAACTGACAAACCATTTCCACATTGGAGAAGGAGCGCAGACATTTCTGCACATGAACATGTTCCACTCTGAGGGTTTCCGTACAATGACAATACTCTCGTGTGTGTGTGTGTGTGTGTGTGTGTGTGTGTGTGTTTTGCAATCAAAATGTAGATTGGATGGGCTGTGAGCTGCTGCTCTCCCTCTCTCCCTCCCAAACTGAATCCCTGATGGTTTACATACTTTACCACCACGAGTACAGTGGCGTGGGGGTGAGGGATAGGGTTTGGGGTCCAACAGAGATTTCTTCAGAAATCAGGCTTATGCCCAAAACGTCGATTCTCCTGATTCTTGGATGCTGCCTGACCTGCTGCGCTTTTCCAGCAACACATTTTTCAGCTCTGATCTCCAGAATCTGCAGTCCTCACTTTCTCCTAGTGCAACAGAGATTGACAACAACAGAAAGCCCAGCAGCTCTGGAAGTATCTTTGGACAGAAATGAAAGTTGACGTTTTGGATCGAGTGATCCTTACTCAGAACCCATATTGGGGGATATGACATCACTTTAAACACCACAGAGTCTGCCAGACCCGCCCCACACAGATACACACACGAATAAAGACACATAGAGGCACTCGCTATACATTGACAGTAACACAGACATGGAGAGTGTGTCAGGATTTCTCTCGCTCCATGGTAACCTTGTCAATATTTCAGTTGTTCTGTCTGGTGTGTTTCAGTGTTTCCATGTGGAGTGTGACTGTAGGACAATTACAATGTTTGCAGATATCAAACCTGGAAGAATTGCAAAGTTCGTTGAGGATGGTGTGGAACTCCAACAGGAAAGTTATATTTTGGTGTAGTGTTCAGGTGTATGGCAGATGCCGATCAAAGCAGAACAGTGTGAGGTGATGCTCTTTGGTAGGAAGACAATATTAAACAAGCTGTCCCGTTATAAAGGAGGTGCAAGAGCAGAGGGTGCTGGATGTATATGAGCACAGATTATTGAATGTGTCAGGACAAGAAGGAGTAGCAGTGAATGTCACAGATTAGTGTCAGTACCTGAGCTGTTTACAGGAGGAAGCCGTCTCCATGCCCGCTTCCTGGGAGGTGGTGGAGATGGTGTGTTTTGAGCCCACCCTCCTGCCCACCATGACCGTGGGGATTCCATTTGTACCAGCTCAACACAAAAGGGAGATGGCATCAGGGCCACGGCTTCTAAGTTGTGCCGGGGGGAAACGGAACTGACAGTGGGTTTAAAGTGAGAATTTCCCTTCACTGAACATTGCTCCTTACTTGGTTGATGGGAGGTGGATGGTTCAGAATCGCCTTACGCGGCATCCCAGTCCTCTCCGGCTTGTACCAGGGTGCTTCCCACATGGCAGGTGAAAGGGGGTGCTGGGGAATGGATGTCAGGCACTCCACCACCCGTCTTGGTCATTTCTGTCCTATTCCAGGCTGTTTCTCCTGCAATGGAGCAGGGGAGGGAGTGAGGGTAAGAGTGGGTGGCTCTGCTGTAAGTGTTGGTGTAGGTGGGGGGAGATATGCTGGGGTGCCTGGAGGGAGTCAGTCCACAGTTCTGTATTCATGCAGTGTTATTAGTGTTGGGGGGATTGTGGGAGGAGTGAGAGGGGACGAGAGAGAGGCGGGGTAGGTACTGCATGCAGCAGTGAGAGTCGTGAAGCATGAGCCTTGTTCGGGGGTCACTGCTGCAACAGATGTACAGTGAGAGTGAGGGAGCAGAGAGAATACAGTGAGCCTTATCCTGACAGAGCAGGGAAGGTTTTTGATGCTTGTCCTGTATTGCTGGACATTTCTTCAGACCGCAGATACTGCACTGAGCTGGGTGGTGAGCTCAAACCATGCTCGGTGGGTCTGGTGGCGTGGCCTCCTTTGGGAAGGGAATGGCCCCCTGCTGTACTAGCCCATCCACCAGCTCCTCCGTGCCCCTGTCGACAAACCGTGCTGTAATTGTCCCTTATCTGCCATGCTCAGGTTAAACTGTGCAGGGCAGTTCCAAACGGAGAAAGCTCAACTGTGTGCACATTGGGCTTTTAAAGATGGCACCAGTGCCAGGGATAACGGAATATCCAGGGGTATCCGGGCGATGGTGAGTACCTCCAGCCATGATGGGTGGGAGAATCGGGCTGGTATTGAATTAAAGGGACACCATGGGCTGGGGAGGGTAGTTAATGAGGTGAGTTCGATAAGATAGCATCAGGAAACTAGCACGGCTTTGTGCAGTCGATCCCTCTGTCACACTCAGTGAAAATGGCGAGGAGATAAATTGTTGTTAGATTCAATCGAATGAGTCGAATACATTGCTGACCCCACTCTCATTTACAAAGTTGCAGTTGCTTATCCAATACTCTCCATCACAGAGAACGAGCTAAACATGACCTACACTTGAGAAATAAGGAACGGCAGGTGACTGAGGTATCAGTGGGGAAGCACTTTGGGACAAATAATCCTAATTCGATTAGTTTTAAAATAGTGATGGAAAAGAATGAGCTGGGTCTAAAAGATAATGTTCTAAATTGGAGGAAGGCCAATTTTGATTATATTAGCAAGAACTTCCAAACAGGATTGGAACAGATATTCGCAGATAAAGTGCCAGCTGAGAAGAGGGAAGCCTTCAAAAATGAGATATCAAGAGCACAGAGACATATCACTGTTTGGATTTAGGATAAGGCTGGTCGGTGTAAGGAATGCTGGAGGACTGGAGAAATTGAGGTTCTAGTCACGGATAAGAGGGAAGCATATGTCCGGTAGAGAGAGCAGGCATTGAGGTTTTTTCAGTATTCATTCACGGGATGAGGGTATCACTGGTTGCACCTGCATTTATTGCCCATCACTAATTGCCCAGAGGGCAGTTAAGAGTCAAACACATTATTGTCTGTCTGGGGACACATGTAACCAATGATAGGTGAGGGTGGCAGTTTAATTCCTTCAAGGACATCAGCGAACCAGATGGATTTTTTTCCAAAAGTCGAAAATGGATTCATCATCGTCATTAGCCTATTAAAGTCAATGTCTAGTGAGTCTAAAGCCAGTAGGAGTATCCTTAAGCGAGACATAAGGAGACCATACAGGGGACATGAGATAGTTTTGGCAAATAGGGTTAAGGATAATCCAAATGTACTCCACACGTACATTAAGGTGAAAAGAGTACCTCAGGAGAGTTTTGGGCCACTTAAGGATCAGCAAAGCTGCCGATGTGTGAAACCACAGGAGATGGAGGCGGCACTAAACAAGCATTTTGATTGCGCAGAAGGATATGGAAGCAAGAGAACTTTGAAAATAAACAGTGATATCGTGAAAAGTGTCTGTATTACAGAGGAGGAGATGCTGGACTTCGCAAAGCCTATAAAGGTGGGAAAATCCCCAGGATCCGAGCAGTTGTACTCTGTGGGAACGAGCAAAGTGATTCTTGGGCCTCTTGCTGAAATATTTGTATTGTCAATTTTCACAGGTGAGATACCAGAAGATCGGAGATTTGAAAACTTGGTGCAATTATTAAAACTATTTAAGAAGGATGGAAAGGAAAAGCCGGTAAGCCTGACGTCAGTGGAGTGCAAGCTGTTGGTGAGGATTATGAGGCACAAGGTTTGCATGTACTTTGAATGGCAAGGACTGACAAGGAATAGGCAACATGGCTTGAAGCATGGGGAATCATGTCTCACTAAATTGACTGAGTTTTTTTGAAGAAGTGACTAAGAGGATTCATTGAGGCTGAGTGGTGAACATTGTCGATATGGACTTTAGTCAGACATTTGACACATTTCCACATGGCAGACTGGTTAACAAGTTTAGATCAAGTTTAGGACGTCTGTGACCAATGGTGTTTTGCAAAGATCAGTGCTGTGTCCACTGCTTTTCACGATTTATATAAACCATTTGGATGTGAGCATAGCAGTGATAGTTGGTAAGTTTGCACATGACACCAAAATTGATGCTTTCGTGGACAGTAAAGAAGGTTTATCTCAGAGTACATTCGGATCTTGAGCAGATGAGCAGATGAGCTGATGGGCTGAGATATGGCAAATGGTGTTTAATCTAGATAAATGTGAGTTGCTATATTTTGGAAATGCAAATCAGGGCAGGACGTATACAATAATGGTAAGGTCCTGCGGGGTGTTCCTGATCAAAGAGACCATGGAATCCAGGTTCATAATTCATTGAACGTAGAATCGCAGGTAGGTAGGATAGTGAAGAAGGCATTTGGTATGCTTGCCTTTACTGACTAGTGCTTTGACTGTATGAATTGGGAGGTCACGTTGCTGCTGTACAGCACCTAGTTTGGCCACTTTTGCAGTACTGCATTCAATTTGCGTTTCCCTCCTATCAGAAAGATATTGTGAATCTTGAAGGGAGTCAGAAAAGATTTACAAGAATGTTGCCAGGATTTAGTTAAAACGAGAGGGTGAGTACGTTGGGGTGATTATTCCTGGAGTGTGATGGGCATGTATAGGATGAATCGCCGAGGTCTTTTCCCCAAAACTAGAGGGCAAGGATTTCCGGTGAGAGGGGTAAGATTTAAAAATGACCGAAGGAGCAAGTTTTTCCAACAGAGGGTGGTGCATGTGTGGAATGAGCTGCCAGTGGAGATGGAAGAGACTGTTACACTTACAACATTTAAAAGAAATTTGAATGGGCACATGAAGAGGAAGGGTTTACATTGATATGGTCCAAATTTGGTAAAGAGGACTCGTTTAATTTGCGATATTTGATCGGCATGGAGTTAGACTGAAGGGTCTGTTTCCGTGCTGCATATCTCCAAGACTCTATGACTCTGTCTGACCTCACACCAATATCCCATTAATTATTCATTCCCGGAAATACCAGTTTATGTTGTGAGATGCCATTCAAACGCCTTCACTTCAGCATTCTGAAACCTGTGAACACATCCTCCCATAACACTGCATCTGAGTCTCTGTCTCTCTGTCTATTTCCCAAATCCCTCCCATTTGTTGCTATTTAAACTGTTGGTATTTAAACCCTGACATCCAGTTTTAATTGTCCAGTTTTAATGTGAATAACTGTCCCATATCTTCCTCTTGCCTTGAATGTTGGTCACCAGAGAGCATCAGCTTCCAACATTAAGAAGCATAGAAACAATGTTCAAAATGCATAGCTTGCATTTTCTTTGACTTAACAGTATCCTGCCCTGTGCTCGATGTTGGACAGTGGGGTTTCAAAAGTTTTCAGGCACATCTTTGTAACTTGCTCTGTGCCAATCCATTGAACACCTGTGTTAATCATTCTCTGCTGATCATGTGCTCAGTAACATGAGGAATCCTCTCAACTGCTACTGATTCAGGCCAGGCTTCCTACTTGCATTTGAGTGACATTTGACTTAATTCTAATTTTGGTACATTCGTGGAAATGTTGCGGACAGTTTCCTGGAGACAGTGCTTTAAGCTGCTGTGGGACATTCAGGAAGTCCAGAGGCTTTGGTGACCTACTCTGGATGGGTCTTTGGAGCTGCAGTTAGAGCATCTGGGTCTGCAACATGAACAAATGGAACAGAAGCTGAAGAGAGAGGGGTCTTTGTAAAATGGAATGAGGAAATCACAATCACATCAGCCGTGGTCTTAGAGAAGGTTGGAGCAGGATTGAAAGGCTCGCTCATTCAACATGTTCAGATATTTCTGTCAGAAACAAGACAATTTCCCTCCTCTCCCAGTGACCCATACTGCATAACAGGATCCTGGGGCCTCACTCAGCCCCTGATTCCCCCTGTCCCAGTATCTAGCAGTTGAGTGACTGACTCCTGTTCCTGTGTCCCGGTTTCGAACAGTGGAGTGACTGCCTCCTGTTTCTATGTATCAGTATCAAGCAGTTGAATGACTCCCTCCTGTTTCTGTGTCCCAGTATCGAGCGGTTCAGTGACTCCCTCCTGTTCCTGTGTTCCAGACTCAAACAGTTGAATGACTGCCTCCTGTTCATGTGTCCCTGTCTCGAGCGGTTGATTGACTGCCTCCTGTTTCTGTGTCCCAGTATTGAGCAGTTGAGTGACTCCCTCCTGTTTCTGTGTCACAGTATCGAGCAGTTGAGTGACTGCCTCCTGCTTTTCCCTATTTCTGAGCAGCAGTTTCAATGCTCTGAATGATGTCTCAGGTTATGCATGACTTGATAACATGGCATTTCAAACTAGGAACAGCATTACAGAAAGGTATATAGAAACTTCCCCACCAGACATCTTTTGCAGCAGTCTGTTATTTTATTCCTGTCCTCTGAAGAAACAGGGCAAAACATATCCAACCCAGCAGTGCTCCAGCAATGCTCCCACATACAGGGAAGAAAGATTAATAAGATTGAAAGATTTATAATCGATCCCTCAGCAAACCTTATCCATTGTATTCAAACTGAGTAGATTCTCCCTTTCTTTGTGATATATAACATGATGTATGGAATTGGTTAACTGAATTTGTTTGTTTGGTGATTGTGATTAATGTCAGTCTCAGTGAATTATAATTATCCCAGTGGGGGGTGTCCATCTTTTAATGATAAATGGGCTCTGTTCAATATGTCATCCGATGGTATGAGTGGGAGCAACAAGGATAGCACTAACAACGATCAGCAGCTCCAGAGAGAAGGGGAAGAGAGATCAGAATATGAGAACATTAAAATGGAATTTTCCAACAATGGATTAGAATCTGAAAATAATAAACTGCAATGTTCCAACAATGGACAGGAGTTTATCCGGTTATGTTTCAACTCTTTCTACATATTACTGATGGCCATTATCACCGCGGATCAAATATGCACTTTACATTATTCAAATTTTTTTTAGAGCTGAAAATGTGTTGTTGGAAAAGCGCAGCAGGTCAGGCAGCAACCAAGGAACAGGAGAATCGACGTTTCGGGCATAAGCCCTTCTTCAGGCTTATGCCCAAAACGTCGATTCTCCTGCTCCTTGGATGCTGCCTGACCTGCTGCGCTTTTCCAGCAACACATTTTCAGCTCTGATCTCCAGCATCTGCAGTCCTCACTTTTTCCTCAATATTTTGGTTATCCTATCCTGGGTATTGCTGGAGTCCCCGGTAAGTTTCACTGTCCACTTATTATTTGCATTAACCATGTGCAACTGCATTACTGTTCTTTTCAATTTCTCTACTCTGTAAACATTCACTCTCCAAACCACCAGGAACAACAACAGTGAACTTGTTTCATTCTTTCTCTCCTTCTTTAGTTCTGACACTGCGCCTTGTGGGGTGAACTACAGTTTCAGCTATGAACCAGGATTCATTGTACACTGCCCTTGCTACTTAAATATTGAAAGCTGGGAGGACACTAGCTTCTGTTCTGGTTACAAATTCCATTTCCTTCCTCTGACTCCATCTCACCCCTGGCCAGTTACTGAGGCTGAAACAGATGAGTCACATCTATGATGATCTCTTTAGCCACGAGCTGATTACAGACACCGTATCCTGACCATTTTTAATTTTAACTATCAACACCTGCAGAATGTACTTTACTAGTTCATCCCATCTGTTTTTTGAACGTTGAGCTATTAAATACAGTCTTAATGAAGCCATTAATCTGCTGCTGACTATCTCAGCTTCAAACCTGCCAAAGCAAATCGGAGTCGGACACTCCATGGCTTGTATCTAAACGCAGACGGTGTCTGGGATGGTTCTGTGAGGCAGATTCACAATTCGAAGTAATTAGCCATTGCAACTAATCTGGCAATAATTTTGCAAGAATCTGGCAATAATGAATGTTTCCATTCTTGATTAGACCCACCACTGTCTCACTTCTCCAATTACTCCCACTCCCCTGTCTCCTTATGCATATTTTCACAACATGTTATCAGTTAATTCATTGTTTGTATTTCTGTACCTTTCCCTGGTGTTGATTTTTTTGGCTCCCGAATATATCAAGCGTTTGTCTTGTGAAGCTCAGAAACAATGAAATGGTATGTGTCAGGCTGTTGCTCCATGTTGTGTAATGGGATCCATCAGCTTTGAGACATGCCTTTGAAACTTGGTCTGTACCTGTCCACTGAAACCCTGTTTGTCTCTCTCAGATGATCGTGTGTTCAGTAACATGAGGAAGCCCCTCGGGTATTATTGTAAAGAACTGGGCGTCTAACTTGTAGCTGAGGGGTTCTGACTGACTCCTGTTACTGAAAAGTTAGTGGCGGTGCTGCGGATAGTTCGCAGGACGTTGTGCTGTGAGCTGCCTCAGACATTCAGGGAGACCGAAGGATTTTGTGATCCAACTCTGGATGGAGTAAGGGGAGTGTATGACAGCATCTGGGTCTGTAACATGAACGACAAATGGAGCAGAGGCTGCAGAGAGGAGAAGCTCTGAAATTATGGTGTGAGTGTGTGTGGAGAAGTGAATCTGCCAAATCTGTCTATGTTTTAACAAGGATACATGCATCCCCTCGCTATCCCCCATAAATACACCCATGCACTCTCTCCCTCTCCTCCCCGCACACAAACACACTCCCCCTCCCTCACATGCACACGCACATACTCCCCTCTCTCACACGTATGCACACCCTGTCTCTCTCCCCTCACGCAAACACTCCACCTCGCTCTCAAACACACATATCCGTGTGTACGCAAACACACATGCACACACACACGCACACACACACACACACACACACACACACATGCACACACACGCACACACATAAATCTGGGGTGAATTTGTATTTGCCGTTTTGTTGTTGCAGATACATTATATTTTGTCAAAAAATGAATAATTTGTATACAGTCAGTCAATGCGGTATTTTATAAACTCCTACATTGGAAATTAACCCAGACTGAATCCAGATGAAGACACAGACAGACTCCAAACACAACCTCACTGTAAAATACATTGCCTGAGTGGAGGGGTCACCTCCTTTACATCGATAATACCTGAAGGTGTCTCCAGGCACTGATTTGAAATAAATTCTTGGATTTGCATATTAATCAATCAAAACCTTCATCGGCATTCTCACCGATTAATGATTTAGGAGCTATCTTTGATGTGTTCAATTCATGCACACGAGTTGTACAACCCTTTGATCTTTCCTCATAAATTCTGTTTCTAAGGTCTTCTCTCTCTAACACCTGATGAAGGAGCAGCGCTATGGAAGCTTGTGATTACAAATAAACCCGTTCGATTATAACCTGGTGCTGTGTAATGATTGACCTTGTCCAACCCAGTCCAAAGCCAACACTTCCATATCATGGTTTTTTATTGGTTAGCCAATATTTTCTCCAAGCAAATACATTTCCTAACCCCATGTGCCTTGTATTTGATATTAATCTTTTGTCACGCACTTTATGCATTTCCTTCTGAAAGTCCAGATATAAAACATCATTCGGATCCCGTTTGTTCACCTTGTTTGTCGCAGTTTTTCAAAAAAGGTTAGACAAATCATTCAAACTCGATTTACTCTTAATAAAACCATGTCGACTGTGATGAATTGTGCTTTGACTTTGAAAGTCTCCTGTTAATTTCTTAATTACAGAAATAAACAATTTGCCTTCAGTCCCAACCGTTTACTCATAACTTTTCATTCCTGAGTGAAGTTGGTTATTTGAAGTTATTCCTTTTCTATAACCTCGACAGTCCCTTTCACAATTCGTGTGTGACAGGAACGAGGCTGTAAAAGATTGGCTCCAATTGCTGTGTAACAGGCATGAGTGGCTGATTGGACTCATTCTGTTTCTACTTCACGCACCCGATGGGCTGAATGTCCTCCTGGTTTTCCTACAATATAAACTCGATGGCTTGCATGCTCTGAGCCTTTTCGTGACCAAATCGCTCAAGATCTCAATGTCCTCCTCCTGTTGCTCAATGACAGGTTTGGAGATGTATGGAAGCTCCCTGCTGTTATGCCAAGTTTCGAGGGTTGAATTGAGCAGGCAAGCTGTGTTGCTCACTAAGGTAGCTCAGTGGTTAGCACTGCTGCCTCCCAGCACCAGATATCTGGGTTTAATTTCAGTCTCAGTCACTGTCTGTGTGGAGTTGCACATTGTCCCTGTTCTTGCAACGGTTACCATTGGGTACTCCAGTTTCCTCCCGCATTCCTAAAATGTGCAGGTTAAGTGGATTCGTCACGGAAAATGTCACGTTGCAGAGAATGTGGTGGGGTATTGGGGTTTGTATGGGATGGTTTTCAGCGTATCATTGTGGAGTCGGTGGGTCAAATGGCTTGTTTCTGCACTATAGGTATTCCATGCATAACACCTTTGTTGCAGAAATCATTTGAGGTAATAATCTGAGTTAATTCCAATGTCATTTCCTCAATGAGGAGATGAAAGCCAAGCACATTACTCCAGATGTGATCTCACTGACTTCCTGTACAGTAGCAGCCAAACATTACCAGCCTGCTTTAATGTTACCGCTAAGGTTAGAGCAGGCTCAGCTATCTGCGGGAATACACAGCAGTTTTGAAAATATATGGTATGTTGACCTTCATTTCAAAGGGATTTGAGTCCAGGAGTAAGTGTGTCTTACTACCGCCGTACATGGACTTGGTGAGACCCAATCTCGAACATTATGCAATATTGTGTGCAGTATTGGTCTCCTTTCCTCATAAAGGACAAAATTGACATTGAGGGAGTGCAACGAAGAGTGACCAGGCCGATCTCTGGGATGACAGGCTTTTTGTGGGAGCAGAGTTGAGTTGACTGGGCATGTGTTCCACAGGATTTAGGAAAATGGGTGAACTATGTGCATCACCGACAGGGCGAGGCAATATGGAAGCAAGGATGATAAATCCCCTGGCTGGGATGTCTAAAACAAGGGCCCACATTACTAGGTACAGACAGGCCAAAGTGCATTGAGATGAGAATAAATGTCTGAACTCAGAGACCGGTGAACTTGAGGAATTCTCGACCGCATTAGGCTGTGGAAGCAGAGGTGCTGAATATAAATAAGGATTTCTAGACACTAAAGGAATGGGAAGAGAGCAGGAGCATGGTGTGGAGATAGAGGATCAGCGATCATTACAGGCAGTTCTCCGATTATGCGGCAACTGCATTCCTGTGGAACACCATATTATAGAAAACGGTGCAAGATAAATAAGGGGGCCAATTCGAAAAAGAGTGTAAGCGGCAAACCTCCAATAATATCAGTAAAAATCAAAACAAAAATAATTGTCAGCCTAACACAAACGATAATACACTCTATACAAATCTTTAAAACATATATTGCAATGAATTAGTACAGTAAATGTAACAAATTAACACTACAGTCACTGACTACAGCAATGTACCTTTCATCAAGCTCTTCACCAGAAAGTGCGCGAGCTGACTGACCACGAATTCCAGTTCTCTCCAAGATTCTTCCCCAGTTTGAAATAAAGATCCTTCTAAATGTAGACTACAAATCCCACGTTCAGGCTCAAGTTCAAGGCTTTCAGAGTGGATTACATTCCTGTTTTAGCTGAACTCACCGAGGGTGCATTTTGCAGACAAAGGATCCTGAGACAGGATTTTGCTGTTCAGCGGGTGCCTGAGATGGAATCACGTCACAGTGAGCGGGAGCTCGCTTGATGAAGAAAGCTGCGCAATGAAGGAGGCCCAGTGTGTTGAATGGCCTATTCCCTTCCTGATGTTTCTGTGCAGTCTGTGGAAAATCTCTATAAATGTTGCCACCAGCTCTCTGATGTTAGGAAGGAGGACTCTGCAGGATCAACAGGACTGTATTTTCCGTTCTGATACTGAGGCTGGGGCCGGGTGTTCTATTCACTTTTATCCTTTTGAGACCTTGGAGAAGTTTGATATAATTGAATGACTTGCTTGGCCGTTTCAGAGACCATAGAAGAGTTTATCACATGTCTGTGGGTCTGGAGTCACCTTTCGGCCAGACCAGGAAAGCACGGGGGATTCACTTCCTGAAAGTACATTGGGGAAGGAAATTGACGTTTACAATCGACTTTTTCTTCAAGGTCATTATTACTGACACCAGATTTTAGATCTTGACATTTTATTAATTGTTTTGAACTTCCACCAGCCGGCAGAGCATTAGCCTGGTCTGGATTAGTAATCCAGTGACATTTCCACAACAGCACCATCGCCACATGGGGACAAACCGGAAACCACACTGAGCAGGTTATTTCTGTGCTGGTTGCCAGCTCTGTCAAAAATAACCCCCACCAAATTCGCTTTTGTGATGGGACTGATGGGGTGGTTATTGGTCAGATTGTAATTATTCCTCTCTTAGGGAACTGGACATAGTTCCACATTGCCCGAAAGATGTCAGAGTTGGAGCTGGAATGAAACAGCTTCCCCAGGGACAGGGCTTGTTGTGCAGCACAAGTCTTTAGTCCTATTGCAGGAATGGAATCACAGCCCATTGCCTTTGTCGTATCTACTGTGTTCAGCTGTTTCTTCATATCACGTACAGCGAATCAAATTGATTAACGACTGGCATCTGTGCTTCTGTGGGCATCATGGCGAGAGTGTGGTGGATCATAAACTCAACACTTCTGGCTGAGGGCGGTGAAGATCCTTGTCTTTTACACTGATGTAAGGGCTATTCTGTTATGAAGGATGGGGATATTTGTGGAGTCCTCTCCTCCAGTGAGTTGTTTAATTGTCCATCAGCATTTATGTCTGAATGTGGTAGGACTACAGAGCTTCGATATGATCAGCTAGTCTCGGGATCATTTCGCCCTCTGTATCAGATGTTAGTTCTGCTGTTTGGAACGTAACCAGTCAAGTGCGGTGCCTTTAACGGGTTTTCATCAGGATTCGGTACAAATGGTTCTAACCCTGGCATGTTCACCCACACTCGTCACTGAACCATAGATTGGCTTGATGGTAATGGTAGACTGAGCGATGTCCTGGGTAAAAAGTTACTTATTGTGATTGAGTACAGTTCTGCTGCTGCTGCTGTGATTCTACAGTACCACATGAATGCCCAGTTTGAGCTCCAATATGTACAAATAAATTATCTTGACAATCCCCCTTTTCACACGAAGACCCATTCACCCATCAGCCCTGTACTTACTGCCCTAACCTGATTTCTGATGTGGCAACACTTCCAGTTTCATATTCTCATTCTGCTCAGGGTTCTCCCTGGTGTCACGCCTCCAATTTGTTACATTACTCAAGCCTTTAACATATTTATCTGAATCGTATCCACTCCTGTAATGCCATCATCTGAGTTTGAAGTGAATGTGTTTCCCTCTGTTTCTCTCCCTGACCATGATTAAGAGCTCTGTAGTCTCAGTGTTGCCACCCTTATGTATTTTCAGAACCAATGAGTGTGTGCACCTTGTGTTATCATTTACTTCCTGGTGTCAGATGCTCCGTATTGGACGAGACGTTTGAGCAGCTTTGACACACGCCAGTGGAATTTATTCAAAAACAGAAATTGCTGAAGAAACTAAGCAGGTCTGGCAGCATCTTGTGATGTGAAAGCAAAATTATTCTTTCAGGTGCAGTGACCCTTCCAGAATGCTCCTAATTTATCCAGCAATATCTGTATTTTTTATTGCCAGTATCCAGAGTTATTTGTTTAACTGAAAATTTGTTCCAAGCCCATTCATTTCTGGAGTATCTCAGCAGGTGCGCCAGCATCTGCAGAGACAAAGAAACAGAGTTAGCGTTTCAAGTCCAGTGTGACATTTCTTTAGAACTGAAATGGATTGAAAACTGAGCTTTTAAATCCCTTGACGGAGTTGGGGATTGGGTGACGGGGAAAGGAGAGTGTTGAAAAATA
The DNA here is from genome assembly GCF_047496795.1 of Chiloscyllium punctatum. Taxonomy (NCBI): domain Eukaryota; kingdom Metazoa; phylum Chordata; class Chondrichthyes; order Orectolobiformes; family Hemiscylliidae; genus Chiloscyllium; species Chiloscyllium punctatum. The sequence continues at coordinate 44,483,492 of NC_092788.1, forward strand.
TAAACGAGCTTTGAGGAGTGGTGAACGATAAGGTGATGTGAAATGGCTTTAAATTATCATGCGAATTTGGAATGGGGTTCTCTCCATTGAGTGCAAGATACAGAAGACACAACCACACAAGGTCATAGGGAGGCGAGGAGGGAGAAGGTATGAAAAATGGAGAACTGTCATGATAAGGTCAGGCTCTGAAGTTATGGAATTGTATATTAACCCCTACAGGCTACAACTTACCGAAGTGTAAAGTGAGGGTTCTGCAAATTGAGCTTGGGTTCTGCTGCATTGGAACACTGCAGCAGCCCAGGACTGAAATGGTAGCATGAGACCAAGATCGGTTATTGAAATAGGAGGCACTGAGAGGGTCAGTGGCATTCCTACAGACAGAGTGGGAGTGTTCCTCAAAGCAATCTCTTCTTTGGTTCCCCCCAGTGTAAACGAAACTGCATTTGAGCAGGAATGATAAGAGTTTGTTTGGAAAAAGTACAAGTGAAATGCTGCTACACCTGGAAGGTGTGATTGGGGCCTTGGACAGTGAGAGGGAAGAGGTGAATGGGCAAGTGTTGCAGCTTCTGCAATTGCATGGGAAGTTGCCGTGGGAGGAGTGGGGAAGTGTTCGGAATGATGGAGGATGTCACAGAGGGAAAAGTCCCTGTGAAATACTGAAAGTGGATGGGAGTGGAAGATGTGCTTGATGGTGCTGTCCTGCTGGAGATGATGGAAGTGGTGGAGGATGATTCTGTGAATGTGGATTCTAGTGCAGTAGGCAGTGAGGACAAGGGGAGGTCAATCTTTGCTCTGGGAAGGAGGGGATGGAGTAAGGGGAGAAGCGAGGGAGATGGGATGGTCACAGCTGAAGGATCGGTCCATCAGTGTTAGAGGATTTCTCGTTTGAGAGAAAAGGTGGCAATTATGAAGCTTCCCACTGGAATGTTGCATCATCGAACAGAAATGATAGAGCCAAAGAAACTGTGAGAATGGCGTCACTCTCAGCAGATCATGTGTTCAGCCACATACGGAGGTCCCCCCAAATGATTGAAAAGAGCAAGACATTTCAATTGCCGAATTATGTCTTATATCTGGTCAAAACCAGAATGTGAATATAGACCCAGTTGAAGATCAGTAGATGTGTGGGGGAGACATGTAAGCAGATACTTCATAAAGCTCAGCAATGATGGACTCTGGTCAAAAAGATGGTATGAAGATGTCAAGATGAACCACCCATTATGCATTCAGGCTGTGAAGGATAACTAACCAATCACAAGCTAACGAATTCAGATTGGTGAGCTCTAGCATTGGCCATATTTGGGATGTTTAGTTTTGGAACCAGAAGCAGTTAGTATAAAAAAAAACAAAAATATTCCAAAACTGGCAAGAATTTTTTTTTAAAAAGACTAGCCACAATTGTTTTACAAAATCGATTTTAAAAAAACGTTGATGATGTCTGTGTGACTCTTGGAAGACAGGCAGGAAATTATATGTGGGACACCTGTAGAATGTGATTGGGGAATTGGTTTCAGGGAACAAGCAGAGAATTTAAAACAGTATTTTACATCGTTCCTCACAGGGGAAATCAAAATGAGTTTCAATGTTATACACAAAATTGTAGTCGGATGGAAGTGCTTGCACCGTGTCTAACAAAACGAACAAGGCTTTTCACAAACAAATAACACCAAAGGTAAACAAGTTATCAGCAATTCATAGCTGGTTTTAATAGAAGTGGTTACAGTGACTGGTGGCACGGTGTGAAATATCCTATAACTCTCTGGATTACTGGAGTGTTCCAGCAAAACTGGAGAACCTCCAAAGTGGCGTCTGTCTTCAAGAAAAGATGAGTCTTCAAATGTTTAGGTGCTAACTTTATCTGAAAAATGGAGCACATTTGAGAGGCTTAATGACCTCTGCTCCTACCCCTGATGTGTTACACACTGGGGGACGAACGTTTTGCTTAAGTTGGTGATTATTTTGAAAATTATCTGGAACATTGCATTAACGACATCATACAGAGAATTGTAGAAATATCATTCTCCAGAACATTTCTTAAACATGTCTGGGTATTGCGTCGGTGTGTGAGTGAGTGAGTGTGTGTGTGTGTGAGAGAGAGAGAGAGAGAGAGAGAGAGAGAGAGAAGGTGATGCATGCAGTAGTGAGAGTGATGGAGCCTTATTCGGGGGCAAGGTGCTATAACAGACATTCAATGAGTATGAGGGAGCAGAGAGAATACGGCGACCTTTATTCTGCCAGAGCGAAGAAGTTATTGATGCTTGTCGTGTATTGCTAGACATTTCTTCAGTCCACAGATATTGCACTGAGCTGGGTGGTGAACTCAGACCATGCTTGGGGGGCCTGATCCCGTGTAAGTGACGTGTGGGAGTGAGCAGATTCATTCTCTTCCTGTGTAATAGGCAGTATGAGCTACCACACATCCTGTCCAATAGTTTCATGGGCTAAATAACTTCCCCGTATTCTTGTGAACTCGGATTGTGGTGCTGAATGAGCACCTCCGTTTACTGTGAAAATGGTCAGTGATTGCCATTGCTATTACATGAATGTTACCCAGGCTTCAGAAGCATGATCTTGAATGATGTCCAGTTCTAGTTGCACGCAGACACTGACTACTTGAAGAGCTGAGTAGGGACAACTTGTTCTGAACATGATGCAAACTTCTGTGAATATCCCCACTTCTGCTCAGTTTGGACTCAATGGGCTGATTGGGCTCCTCCCATACTGTAGGTATTCAATAATGACCGACTGGAGATGCCTGAGCTGAGGGAGCTAACCTGAGGATCTTCTACAAATGTGTCCCATGGGTGAGATGATTGATGTCCGGCGGTGATAACCATCTTCCCTTGTGCTGTGAATGACTCCAAACAGTGGAGAGGTCACAGTCAATTCTCATTAAGTTCGATTTTGCTCAGGCTCCTTGATGTCATCCTCAGTCTAATACTGCCTTGACTTCAGGGCCAGTCTCTCTACCTGAGCCCATGTGTTCCCTCTTTTGTTCATATCAATAGGTCATGGTTTAGAAGCATTGAATGTTTTCTTCAAACAGAGGGTAGTGAATGTCAGAAATTCTCTTACACAGAGAGTTAGGGGAGCTCGATCACTGAAAGGGTCCAGTGGTGTTCTGCGGGGATCAGTCTGGGACCTCCGCTGGTTGTGACTTCTATAAATGACTCGGATGAGGAAGTGGAAGGGTGTGTTAGCATGTTTGCTGATTACACGAAGGTTTATAGAGTGTTACATAGTGTGGAGGGCTGTTGTAAGTTGCAATGGGACATTGAATAATGCCGAGCTGGGTTAAGAAGCAGCAGATGGAGTTCAAATTGTAAAAGTGTGGAGTTCAAACTTGAAAAGTGAATTTGAATGCAGAATACAGAGTTCTAGACATGATTCTTGGCAGTGTGGAGAAATAGAGTGATCTTGGGTTCCATATCCTTAGATCCTTCAAAGTTGCGACCTAAATTGACCGGGTTGTTAAGAAGGCGAATGGTGTGTTAGATTTCTTTAACAGGGGGATTGATTTTAAGAGATGCGAGGTTATGCTGCAGCTCAATAGAGCCCTGGTTAGACCACACTTGACATATTGTATCCAGTACTGGTCACCCAATTTTAGGAAGGATACATAAAAGTTAGGAAGGGTGAAGAGGAAATTTACCAGAATGCTGCCTGGACTGGAGGGCTGGCCTTATGAAGAAAGGTTGACAGAGCTAGGGGTTTTATCATTGGCGCGAAGAAGGATGAGAGGTGACTTGATAGAGATAAACAAGATGATGAGAGGTGTGTGTGTGTGACTTTTTCGCAAGGCAGAAAAGGCTGTCAGGAGGGGGCATCATTTGGAGCAAAATTTCGAGGAGAACTCAGTGTTCAGTTCTTTATACAGACAGTGGTGGGTGCATGAAATGCACTGCCAGCAGTGCTATTAATCAGATATCTTAGGGACATGTAAGCGACTCTTACATAGGCACATGGGAGTGTCTACAGGCTCGTCTGATCTGAGAGTAGGATAAAAGGTCGATGCAACATCGCGGGCAGAAAGGCCTGTACTGTGCTGTACTGTTCCATGTTCTATCTTCTATGAAACTATTTAAAGAGTGGGGTGGATGCATTTTGACCTGTCGGGGAGTGAGGACTATGAGGAATCGGGCATTAATGAGGATTTGCGACCTAGAGCAGATCAGCCATGATCTTAGTGAAGCGCAAGGCAGGATTGGGGTTTCAATGATTTGCTCATGTTTCTGATGTACTCCCATTCTGTTATTGGAAAGTTAGTGGCTGTTATTTTCCTGGAAGGTCTGTTATTGAATATTGCAGTCAGGGAGACCAGTGGATTCTGTGAGCCACCTCTAGCTAAGGTTTGGGGGCTGTATTAACAGTGAAACTTGGTCTACAACAATGGCAACAAATGGGGCACAATTTGTAGAGAGGGTTAGCTCTTTAAAGAGAGATGAGGGGCGTCTTTCCAGCCTGAGTTTTCACATTCTAATTTCCAAATCTCCCAAACCGTGTGGGGAAGTCTTCAGGGACTGAATGGTCTTACTTGTTCCTGTGTACCAGGTTATAGCAATAAGTGGACATCAACTTCTCCTGTCTAGCAGGTCTGAGGGGCTGAATCGAACACAGAGACAAGGGACTGAGGAGCAGGAGTGGGTCATTATACACTTTGAGGCTTCTCCACCAGGCACTAAGATTGTGGCTGATCATGTTGTGATCTCAGCCCCACTTTCTTGTCTGTATCCCATTATTAGTTCTCTCCTAACTCAGCTTTGACTAAATGTAAACAAAGAGGAATATCAAACTTCTGGGGAAAAGAATTCCCACTCTAAAGTTCCTTTTAGAATTTTTCCCATCCCTCTGAGAGAATCAGAGAGTCATACAGCATGGAAACAGATCCTTTATTCCAGCTTATCTATGCCAACCAGTTATCCCAAACTTATATAGTCCCATTTGCCAACATTTTCTCCATATCCCTCTGAACCATTCCTATTTATGTATCTATCGATATGTATTTTAAATGTGTAATTGGACCCGCTGTCAACATTTTCTCTTACAGCACTTTCCATACACGCACCATCTTCTGCATGAAAATGTAACTGCTAAGGTCCGCTCTAAATCTTTCCCCCAAACCTTCAACCTGTGCCGTATAGTTCTGGATTCCCTATCCTGGGAAAATACATTGGTCATTCAGATTATCCATGCCCCTCAGGATTTGAAGAACCAGTTACATGCCACCATTCACCCTCTGCAAATTCAGGGGACGAGGCCTCAACCTGTTCATCCTCTTCATGAAGCTCAAACCCTCCAGTACTGGAAAATCCTTGTAAACCTTTTCTGCGCCCTCTCAACATCCTCCCATCAGGAGAGCCAACCGAATTGTGCACAGTATTCTTAAGTGGCCTCACCAGTGTCCTGTCCAGGGTTAACATGCCACATTAACTCCTGTACTCAATGTTCTGACCGTTTAAGGCAAGCGTGCCAAACGTGTTCTTCACCACCCTGTCTATCTGCGACTCCACTTTCTGTGGAACTGTGAATCTGTATCCGTAGGTCTCATTGTTAGGCAACATTCTCCAGTGCACGACATGATTTAACTTATTAAAATGCAAAGCCTCACAAATATCTAAATTAACTACATCTGCCAGTCCTTGGGACTTCGATGGGGTCAATGGTGCCGCTGTACTCTGAGGTAATCTTCTTCACTGTCCGCTAGACCACTTTGTTGATGTTATCTCTAAACTAACGAACCATGCCTCTGGTATTCACATCCTAGTCATTTACATCCATGATGAAAAGTAGTGTGCTCAGCACTGATTCTTTCAGCACTTCACTGGCCTCAGTCTGGAAAACAATTCGTTACCTTCAAGACAATTTTGTATCCAATTGGTTAACTTTTCCTGGATTCCATGTGACCTAACCTGTTTTCGATGAGGAACCATATTAAACGCCTTGCTGAAGCCGGTGTTAAAATGTATACCACAGTGCCTTCTTCAATCTTCTTTATCACGTTCTCAAAATACTCAACCACATTAATGATACATAATCTCCATCGCACAAAGCATGTTGACGACCCCACACCAGTCCTTGTCTTTCTACATGCACGTAAAGCCTATACCTCAGCTACCCCTACAACAACCTACACTACATTGACGTTAGGGTTACTGAGTCGATAATTAATTGTGTTTTTGGATCACTGTTCCCTTTTCTAGTCCCACTCCTCCACTGGTCACAAAAAAAATCAATTATAATTATGTTGGTGATATGGCCAATGATAAGTTCTCAGGGTGTCAGGGTCAGCGTCAGGGTCAGTGTAAGGAACAAGTCCGACAGATTTCTTTAATCTGCTCCAACAACACGTTTACAACTAAAACAAAGTTACTCAAACTATGATGGAAACTTGAATGAGTGGATATTGCAAATATGTACATTGGTATTTCTCTTTGAAAAATACTGAGGCACAAACACACACACACCTGTTTGATAACAAACTGGAAATGAAAATGTCTGCGAAGTTAACTTGAAAGCACTTTGTCCAAATATTACTGGAATTCATGACAAAAGGAAAAATAAGAGTTTGGCTCAAATATTATCCTACTTGCAGAGTCAGGGAGTCTTACAGCATGAAGACAGGCCCTTTGGTCCAAACTGGTCCATGCTGACATAAATGTCCATCCACGCTAAGCCTATTTCTCTGCACTTGGCCCCTATGTTTATAAATCTTTCCTATTCATGCACTTGTCCAAATGCCTTTTAAATATTGTTAATGTAAATGCCTGAACTACTTCCACTGACAGCACATTTCATATACGTACCACCTTCTATGTAAAATTTGCCTCTATTGGTCTCTTTTATGTTTCCTCCACTAAACGTAAACTGATGCACTCCAGTCCTCGATTCCAAAACTCTGGGAAAAAAAAGACTGAGTTTATTCACTATATCCATGCCTGCCCTGATCTTGTACAGATTTGTTTTAAGAACCCAGTCCCCATCACAATTCCCCCTTTCAATCTCCTTTGCTCTAATGAAAAATGTCCTTCCTTGTCCTACCTGTGTCTGTAACTCAGGCTGTTGGGTCATATCAAAATCCTTGTAAATTTCGCCTGCAATCTTTCTAGTTTAATAAAATCCTTCTGACAGCAATGTGACCAAATTTAAACGCAACACTGCAAGTGCGGCCTCGTCCTGAAACGTGCAACGTACCTTCCCAACTTTCGTACTCAATGCCCTCACTAATGAAGGCCAGTGTGCCAAAAGCCTTCTTCGCTTCCCTGTTTCCCCGTGACTTTACTTTCAAAGAACCATGCACGTGTACTCCAAGGTCCCTCTGTTCCACTACACCATTTAACCAAGAAATTCCTGCCTTGATTTGACTTTCCAAAATGCAAAACTCACACTTATCTATCTTAAACTACCTTTCCCTATTCCTCAGCCCACTTCCCCAGATAATCAAGGTCCTGCTGCAATTTCTGAAAACTTCCTTCATTGTCATCAGCAAATTATGTTCGGCTTATTGGTCTATAGTTCCCAGGTATTTATTTCCTTTCCTTCTTGAATAAGGGACCGGCATTCGCTACCCTCCAGTCTTCTCGGACCGCACCTGTAGCTGATGATGATGCAAAAATATCATCCAGGGTCCTCGTAGTTTTTTCTCTAGACTTCTGCTGTGTTCGTTGATACATCTGGTTAGAACCAAGATTTTTACCCACCTTCCTACATTCTAATTCATCCAACACCTCCTCTACTGTGATATGGACTGTCCCCAAGATATCACCACTAACTTCCCTAAGCTCCCATACCAAGTCTTCAAGTATTTCTCCACATTTGACACAGAGGAGAAATATTCATTGAGAACCTTGAGAATTTCCTGTGGTTCCACATATACATATCCACTTTGGTCCTTGAGGGGTCGTATTCTCACTGTGGTTATTTTCTTTTTTTTAATATATTTAAACAACCTCTTTGGATTCGTCCTGATCTTCTCAGCCAAGGCTATCTCGTGCCCCCTTTTCGTCCTCCTGAGACCCTTCTTCAGTAAACTCCTGTATCCCCGTAAAACTCCAGGGATCCCTTTGGTCCCATCTCCCCGGACCTGAGCCATACCTCTTCAATATCTCTTGTCTTCCAGGGTTCCCTCTTCATGCCGACCTTGCCATTCACCCCCACAGGAACGAATAAACCTTGAACTCCTGCCATCTCACTTTTAAAGGCTTCCCAGTTGGTGGAGGTCCTTTTGCCTGCAATCAAATTACTCCAATCAACACCTGCAAGTTCCTGTCTAATTCCATCAACATTGACCTTGCCCCAAGTTAGAACTTGCACTGTGTACAGGTTTGTCTCTCTCCACAACTATTCAAAGATTAATAGAACTATGGTTACTGGTCTCAAAGTGCTCCCTTACTGTCACCTCCATCACCCGTCCCGCTCTATTTCCCAAGAGTAGGTCGAGTTTGCCCATTCCCGAACAGGACCTTCTCCATACTGCATAAGGAATGTTTCCTCAACACACTTAATACATTCACTCCATCTAAACCCTTATTTCTGTGTAAGTCCCAGTCTATGTTCACAAAATTAAAATCTCCTACTATGACAATCCTATTGCCCTACAAGTCTCCCCAATCTCTCTGCATATTTTTGTTCTTCTCACTCCCATTGACTATTTGGGGGGTCTATAGTACAACCCAAATAATATCACCATCCCCTTCTTATTTCTTTGCTCCACCTATAAAGCCACACTGGATGATCGTCCAGGTATTTTATCTCTGATCACTGCTGTGATACTCGCCTTAATCAAAAATGCAACTCACCCTCTGCTCCTTCCACTACCACGATCCCGCCCAGAGCAGCTGTCGCTTAGTGCATTATGCTGCCAGTCCTAACTCTCCCTGAGCCATGTTTCTGTAATGGCTATATCATCCCAGTCCTACGTACCTATCCACGCCCTGAGTTCATTAGCCTTACCAATCATCCGTCTTGCATTGGAACAGATGCACTTTAATCCAACAGGCATTCCTTGCTCTCTGTCATGTTCCAGCTTGACCTGTCTCTTCACATTACTGTTTATAATTACTGTATCTCCTTCCAGCCTCACACTTGTCTCCCTGCTGTTGATGATCCTTTACCACCCCCAACCCCAGCCAATCTAGTTTAAACCCTCCCTTGTATCACTAGCAATCCTCCCTGCTAGGATATTGCCCCCTCACTTGCAGTTCAGGTATAACCCGTCCCCCTGAACAGGTCACCTCTGCCCTACGAAAGATCCGAATGATCCAAATATCTATATCCCTCCCCTGCACCAATTCGTTCGCCACGCATTCATCTGCCATAACCTCCTGTTCTTACCCTCACTAGCACATAGCACTGGACGTAAAACGGATATTACCACTGTCATCGTCCTGGCTTTTTCCCTTTGTCCTCGCTCACTATAATCACTCTGCAGGACCTCTTCACTATTTCTACATCTGTCATTTTGTAACAACGTGCGCAATGAATTCTGGCTGCTCCCCCACCCCGGTGAGAACGTTCTGCAGCCACTCTGAGACATCCTGGACCCTGGCACATGGGAGGCAACATACCATCCTGGATTCCCATTTGCAGTCACAGAATTTCCTGTTCGTTCCCTTGACTATCGAGTCTGAATAATTGCTTCTGAAGTTATTCTGCTCGCACAACCTTCTGATAATGGGATTTCGTCCTGGAACAGTTTGATTTTGCTGAATTCCCTTTGCTTCAAGCAATGGGGAGATTCCAATGAATCCTCATCATGAATCCTCCATGAGTGATAAAACCGACGGGGCTTTATTTTAGCTCGCACACATTGCTGTGATGAGGGACAGAAAAGAGAAAGGGAGGAGCAGACTGTTCCTTCTCAGATAGGTTACATTTCTCCATCCTAAGTTGAACCAATAATGTTAGCAGAACTCAGACTGGACTATGTGTGCTCTCCTTGAACGTTGTCTGAACATTATGACTCCATCACATTCCCTGCCCCATGCAGTTGCATCATTGCTGCTGTCGTACAGAATTATTTCATTAATAAATAATGATCCTTTTTTTTAAAATTTGAAGATGCGTTTGTATGTACCTGCGTAATATAAAAATAAAATGTTTAATGTATTCACCATATCTGCATTAAAATGAATGTGTCTTATCTTAAACAAGTATAGAAATTTCTGGAAAAGCTCAGCAGGTCTGGCAGCATGTATGAAGAGAAATGAGAGTTAACGTTTCTGGTCCAGTGACTCAGAAACTGTCTTATTCTTAAATTACTTCCACAGTTTTTTTTCTCCCACACAAGAGAAAATATCCATCAAGTATTTACCAGCTACTCTCTCCTCATGATCGTATATGGTCAATAAGAACATCTCTCATTCTCAGGCGTAAACTGTTAGTCCTTCATCACATACTGCATTCATCAGTAGGCCGAGTAAAGAGAAACATCTTTGAAAAATTTGAAAACCGTTTCGCTTTTTTTTCCGTTTTGTGTATCATTACTTCAAACAATACATCAGCTGTGGTCTCAGCAATGCCCTGTGCTGATGCAGGAAAACATCGCTAAATTCAAACCCGACACCTTGCATGAACAGCATCGTTCTGTTTCCCTTCCAAATCATTTGCTGCATCTTCACAGTAACTTGATGTGTTTCATATGCTAATACACAAAAATCCCTCTGCGCCACCGAGTTCTGCATTTTCCCTCCATTTAAATTATTATACTGCTGTTTTGCCATTCTTCCAAAACACAAAGTTCCAGTCACCCACATTGTACATATTTTTATTTTGTTGCAAGTTTACTCACTGCCTTCCCCTTCTGTATCCCATTGCAGACGCTCTGCCTCCACTCGACATCTTATTGAATGTTTATCCTGATGTAAGAGCAAACTGAGCTCCAATATATTCAGCCTCTTCATCCAAGGCATTAAACTAGATTGTATACTGTTGATAAACTCATATTGATCCTCGAAGAATTCTACTAGTTACAGATTTCCAACCTGAAAACAAGTAATTATCTCACATCTGTATTTCAGGCTAGCTAACCAGGGCTCCCCTGTTCCTGTATAACTGTCCAGAAAGATTGTATGGCCTTCTGCTGCGCGGTGTAATTTAGTCAATGAGTTGAATGAGTATATTATTTTCCTGTGTAACTCCATAGCGGACAGAATTGCCTCCTGCTGTCTCATTATAACAATTCTGACTGGCTGAAAGGGGTTTCCTCTCTCTCTCTCTGTAACAGCCTCGAGATGTGAACTGGGAGGGCCACACGTGGGATAGGAGCAGCGGTAGGCCATTCGGCCCCTCCAGCCTGCTGCACAATTTAGAAGAATCATGGCTGGTCTGACTGTAGGTGACCACACCCTTCCTGTCTGTTCCCATTACATATTGACTCTTCTGTCCATCAAAGATCACTTGAGGTCAGCCCTGAACATCTTCAATGACCCAGGCTTCACTGTTCCCTGGGGATGACCGCGCCATATGTCACACAGTCTGAAGGAGAAAGGAACAACGTTATCTCAAATGTTAATGGGAGACGCTTTCATTTGAAAGTGTGTTAACCTCACAGAAAGTTACCTCCTCTTTTCAGAAATAAGGGCAAAACAAATGGGAACAGTCATAGACCATTCAGCCCACAGTCCCATTGAATGATAAAGTATTTATCAAAGTCAGCCTCCATTGCACCATTGGGAAAATATTCCTGCCATCTTTCGGCCATACAGCATAGGAAATTGAAGTATGGCCATTTCACCAATCAACTCTATTTTGCTCTTCGGTCCTGCCTGACATGTTTTTCAACACAATTCTTCCGCCTTCTCACTGTAACTCTGGATCCATGTTTTAATTTTAAAAAAGTCTATCTCTGTATTAAAGACATGGCTTTGGCTCTGTCGCCATATGTCTGTACGTGTGTGTGTGTGTGTGTGTGTGTGTGTGTGTGTGTGTGTGTGTGTGTGTGTGTGTGTGTGTGTGTGTGTGTGTGTGTACATTCGTTTAATGCTGAAAATGTGTTACTGGAAAAGCGCAGCAGGTCAGGCAGCATCTAAGGAACAGGAGAATCGACGTTTCGGGTATAAGCCCTTCTTCAGGAATATAGTCATTCCTGAAAAAGGGCTTATGCACGAAACGTCGATTCTCCTGTTCCTTGGATGCTGCCTGACCTGCTGCGCTTTTACAGCAAAACATTTTCAGCTCTGATCTCCAGCATCTGCAGTCCTCACTTTCTACATCTGTTTAATGGCAGGACACAGGGTGGTCGTGGAGGGTGGTGTGTGTGCGTGTCTCTGTATATCTGTTTAATGGCAGGAGACACAGAATAATAATCTGTTGATACATCACATGAAGGAAACTGGTGACATTGAAATGAAGCCATCATCATGAATCAAGGAAAACCCAGCTGCTTGTCTCATGTCCTTTCGAGAAGACAACAGGACATTCTTCCCTGGTCAGACCTCTATGTGACTGCAAACGCACAGCAAAGTGTTTTACCATTTACCGTCTGGTAGCACAGCTGAACCAGCCACTCAGTACAAGATCGGAATAACATGTTGGCCTGACCAAGGCTGCACCCATTTCGTGAGCGAAGAACCAAAGGAAAGGAAGGTCCCTTCCTCTGCCTTTTTCCTGTATGCCTTCAGCTCATTCCCATTCAGGTAGATGACCATTCCCCATTTTAAGTGCATTCTTTCATCGTCTCTCCCCGAGCATGATGTTCACCTCTGGTGCTGCCTTTATTGATGATGACATACAGATGTAAGGAATTTCTTAATTCCACATCATTCGCAGTGCATTTAGAAGGAATGAGTTTTTTATGGCACAGGAAAGAAACGGAGATGTGTAAGTGTGGAAAAATAATTATCGTGATCAACCTTGAGAGTGTTGTTGAAGCAGTCTGTGGGATATTGCGGGCTGATTTTCTCTCCTTCATAAGGAATGATCACCTTGCCACAGAGAGAGTGCAATGGAGTTTCACGAGAATAATCCCTGGGAAGGTGGTACCATGCGGAGTGATGGGGAAATTAATCTTTATTGCTGTGAGAGAATGAGAATGAGACGTGATTGCATTGAAACTGGAGGGGGAGGGACAGTCACTCACGATGTACTAAACAAACACTGATACGGTGATAAATTCCATGGCTTCTTTATTTCTCAGGTAATTCAGTCTTCGAATAAACTCTCCCCACGTTAATACAGTACAGTTGGTATGTGATCCTGCACTGAACGTCATGTTAGCCATAATCCGGACAGCTGCAAGAATACCTTCATTCGAAAAGAGTTAACTATTCCCACCAGCTTCTGACATCGTCTCGGAGATGGAAGATGCCTCCTTGAGACAAGACTCAAAACTTTTCGCTTCCTTCCTCAATGCCAGCAAACCACGTTAAAGTATCATGTGCACCACAGGCAAAGGAGCCACGAGCAACATCGTGAAGCCATCTCTGAGTGCAGTCTCTGTTACATTGGTTTGTCATATTGGAGCATCAATGACAGCCTCCTAGTCTTGGATAAGTGTATCAAAGGGTTGAATGGCCTCCACCTGGTCCCATGGAGCAGGTTCAAGCGTCTAATTGAGCTCTCTCCCTGTTCTTGCTTACCATAGCCCTCCTCTTACTGTGCAACATGCGGAGGATTTAATGGGCTATCCCTCTTCTTGTTCAGTAGTTTCGATATGATGAACAAGTTCTAGATATCGATGTGCAACAAGCTTGAGGTGCTGAATGAGCTCCTCTTTTAACTGTGGAAATATGCAGTATCTGGCCACCAACCACAAACATCTTCCTTTGTCCTCTGAAAGACCCCAACCAGTGGGGAGGTTACACCTGATCCCCATTATGTTAAAATAATTACATGGTCCCGATGACATCCTCAGTCAAAATTCACCATTCACACTTTCCTGAGCCCCTGCGTTTGCAATCGGTGATTGTGTATGTGTAGGGAGTGATTTCCTCTCACAGAGGGAAATCAATGTCAGGAAATATCTGGGCTAGAGAGTTAGGGGACACGCATCACTGAAAGTATTTAAAGAGGAGGTAGATAAGATTTTTGACCTGACAGAGAGCTGAGGGGCTTGAATAATGGGGCATTACAGAGGAATTAATGGGACTCGGCAAGATGGCGGTAATTCTGCCAAACTGCCTGCCTAACAGACAAGGCAAAGTGGTGTTTTTTTGCCATCCCTGGCCGATTTATGTGGTGGAATTATTAGTTTAAAACCTTACACAACACATTTGTGTTAATATTTGGGAGTGGGAAGGATACCAAAGGGAAAAGGAGCAGGCAAACAGCATTATGGAGGGCCCTTCACTGCAGCACCAGGTATTCCAGAGACTGCAGCAGCAGCCTCTCCTAAACCGCCCCCCACCCCATCCCCCCGCACCCCCGGGACCTAACGGACTCACAGGAATAGGTTGAGACGATGGAGAGAGTTACCTTGAATGTTGGGGCTGCGATTGAAGACATCCTTGGGGAGATGCGTGCCCTGGTCCAACCCATCGCATCCATGCTCCAGAAGCATGACCTGGAGATCCAGTGCCTCGGGGAGCGGCTGGAGGAGGTGGATAGTCCAATTAAGGCCTCGAAAATTGCGACAGAGTCCTCATCCAGTTGGTTCCAGGTGAGGGAGCAAGAAGTGCATGCCTTGCGAGACCATATAAATAACCTCGAAAATCGAGGTCGGAGGATAAATCACAAATTGCCAGGACGCTGGAAGGTGAGCAGCCAGCCAGTTTCATTGAAAGCTGGGTGTCAATCTTTTTGGGCCTTCATGTCGAGTCTAGCAGACTTCAGATTGAAAGGGATTATTCGGTTACAGTGCACGGGTCAGGGCCGGTGCAGCGCCCCTGCTTGGTCCTGGTGCACTTCTATTCATATGAACACAAGCAATAAGTCATAGAAGTTTCCAGATCCGTAGGAAAACATCCGCAGGCGCTGCTCTACAAGGGATCAAAAATCATGTTTCACCAGGATTTCTCTGCAGCTGTTATTCAAAAGAGGAAATCCTTCGCTGAAGTTAAAATGAGGCTCAGGAACATGTGCATCCAATACTCCATGAGATACCCCGCAGTACTTCGTTTGAGCCACGTGGACTCAGTTTATACATTTGACTCAGCGGGTTAGGCTAAAAACTTTGTGGACACTTTAAAATAGACGGATTGGCTTGAAACATACGGTTAATGTTTGCTCTCTTTTCTATCTTTCCCCATGTTTTTCCTTCCTTTTTTTATCCTTTTCTTTCTCCCTAATAATTTCCTTTTTGGAAAGGTGGTAAATGACTTTGGAATAAGTTGTTACTTTTATTTTAATAACCAGACTTGCCTGATGGGAAATTTTGCGGATGTTCTTTGTTGTCTCTCCCCCTTTTTATGTTTGTTCTGCTTCTCTTCTAGTCACAAGTAAGGGTGACATGAAGCCAGGGACGGGTGGATTGTTCAACCTTGCCTTGTGTTTTTTTTCTGTTGATTGAAGGATCATCTCCTTGTTTTTTTTTTCTGGCCTATGGCTGGAGCACAGTCCGCGTTTGAAGGAATTGTGAAGGAGGGGATGTGAAGGGTGAATGCCCTCTATGGGCAGGGTGAAGAGTGTTCCATTCAAGGTTCACTTTCTTTGGCTTTCTTTGGTAGGAATAGTTATTCATAGTTTTGATAGAGTAGTTTTTGTATATATAGTTTTTCAATTCTATGAATCTTTGTTTACTTATGCTCGGTGCTTTGTAAGAAGGGTTCTCCCTCCGAGGGGTTCAAGGTTGTCTGAAAGGGGATATGGATAAGTGTTTATTAAATGGTGCACTTGGAGCATTACGGGAAGTCATTCGCCTGTTAAAAGACAAAAAAGAGCTTTCTAGCCTTAAGAGCAAAAGGGTTGACATCATTTTGTTGCAGGAAACCCATCTTGATGTTGGGAACACCTAACGTTACAACAGGGGGTTATGACCGGATATTCTTTTCATCCTTTACTAATAAAAGTAGGGGAGTGGCCGTACTTATCCATAAAACTTTTCCGTTCACATTATTAGAGCAGGTGAAAGATGAGCAGGGACGGTTTGTGATACTTAAAGCCCTGATACATGGGAAGGAATGTGGTATTTTACACGTCTACTGCCCTCCAGTGCATCCTCTCAAAATTTTGATTCGTGCTTTCTCTAATTTGAGTGTTTTTGGAAAACGGCACATTATTATGGGGGGATTTTAAATGTCTTTTGGATCGACAGTGGACAGGATGCCTTATGGGCACCCAACTATTTCTTCAACTGCCAAGCAGGCAGTTGCTTTCTACGAGACGTTGGGGCTGGTGGATATTTGGAGATGATTTAACCCTACCGGCAGGGACTTCACCTTTTTCGCAAATCCACATAAATGTCACATGAAGATTACCCTCTTTCTGGCTCCCTCGGCTCTTCTGGATTCGATTATGGGTTGTAAAATTGGGAATATATCTCTCATCACGCGGCAGTATATTTGAAGGTTAAGGCCAAGACTGAAAGGTTAGATTTGCAGCACTGGCATTTGGGTCCCTTTCTCCTTAAGGATTCCAAATTTGAGCAATGCCTTTTAAAGGAGTTTCAGGAATTCTTGACTATCCATTCAGGCATGGCAAGTAGTCCATACATGCTATGGGAGACTGCTAAGGCCTTTGCTAGGGGATTAGGCATTGCCTGTTTGGCTAGCCAGAAATGACAGAAGGAGGAACAGCAGTGTCTACTTGAGACGCAGTTGAAAGCTGCGAAGACGGACATTTTGAATGGCCTTTGGTCACTAACCTACAGCAGATCATGGCCCTTCGGGCTACTTTGAATTCAATACTGACACAAAACGTAAAGAAAGAACTTTATTTTCCTAGATAAAGACTGTTAGAATATGGGGATAGGCCAGGGAAGTATTTAGCATGCCTGACTCGGAAGAAGCGTGCTCCCCAATCCATTACTGCAATTAGAGACAGCGCCGGGGTCCTTACATACGATGCTAAAAAGATTAATGGGGCTTTACAGATATTTTACTTTGAATTATATCGGTCTGACGGTTGCGAAGACAGGAGGGCGAAAATGGAAAGCTTTTTTAAGAAGCTTGTCATCCCACGGGTAACCTTGGAACAGGCCGCTCTCCTTAATGGCCCCTTGACAGTTCAGGAAATACAGGACGAAGCAAGGCAACTTCAGAATGGGAAAGTGCCTGATACTGATTGGCTTCCGGGTGAGTATTATAAGGAGTTTACAGGGATCCTGTCAGGGCCGATGTTGGAGATGAACAATCACTCCGATATGCATGAATGCTTAACCACATGTTTGAGAGAAGCTAATAATTCCTTAATTCTTAAGAAGGAGAAAGGTTCCTGAGGATTGTGCCTCATACAGGCCCATCTCCCTATTAAATTCAGATTTCAAGATTCTGTCCAAGATCCTGGCGCTGAGATTGGAAAGGGTGTTGTCCCATATTATTAAAGAGGACCAGACAGGCTTTATAAGGGGCCATAGGTCCTCTAATAATATTAGAAGTTTGCGGAATGTGTTCCAAGTTGGTCAGCAACGATCGATTCAGGGATTGATGATTTCCTTAAATGCAGAGAAAGCATTTGACCGGGTGGAATGACCATATCTTTTTTATGTCTTAGAACAGTGTGGGTTGAGTGAAGTCTTTGTAAGGTGGGTGGAGGTTTTATATCGCCAACCACTGGCCGTGCTCATCACCAACAGGTGAAGTCTGGGTATTTAACGATTGGTCGGGGTAGTCGGCAAAGCTGCCCCCTCTCACTGTTGTTGTTTACGTTGGTGATAGAGCCGTTGGCAGAGGCCATTGGTCAGAATGTCCACATAACTGCTCCGGAAGTGGGATCGAGGGCACACAAGATTACACTGTATGTGGATGATGTCCTTTTGTTTTTATCGAACCTGATGACCTCCGTACCCCATTTTACACAATGAATCAGCTCATTTGGGGCTATTTTAGGATATAAGCTTAACTTTGCAAAATCGGAGGTTATGCCTTTGGGGAAACTTAAGGAGGTGTCAGAAATTGAAGGTGGCCCTAACCTGCCTTTTAAGTGGTCACAGGCAGGGTTCCGGTACTGACGCATTTTTATTACCCCCAAGTTTGATCTGTTATTCCGGACTAACTTTGCTCACTTGCTCGATAATATTAGGTGAGGTCTCCAGAGATGGGAGGCTCTTCCAATTTCAAGGCTGGGCTGATTATCTTTCATTAAGATGAATGTTCTTCCTCGTTGGCTTTATCCCATGCGTATGCTCCCCATAACTTTTCACAGGTAAACGCTGTGGAAGCTTCTGGGGTGGTTTGGTTCCTTTGTCTGGCATCGTGGGCGGCCCCTCATCAAACTTACTAAATTGCAGTTGCCTCAAGGAGGGGAGGATTGATTTCCCAGATGTCAGAAGGTATCAATGAAGTTCCCTGCTGTCCTTCATCTGCAAATAGGTAGGTAACGATTCAAACTCAGTATGGCTGGATATTCAGGCCTCCCAAGCAAAATGCCCTCTTATTAACCTGTTGTTCATGGATAAGATGAGGACAGTTATGGACCATTGCTGGAACCCCATTGTCATTAGTACAGTCAGGGCTTGGAAGGCGATGCGTCAGATTGAAGGTCCCCATTAACACCTATACTTGGCATGCCAGGTTTCCGACCAGAGACGATGGACTCAGGGTTCAAACTATGGGCAGCGAGAGGAGTATCTAGTTTTGGAGACTTGTTTGAGGGGGAGGTTATGATGTCTGTTGAGCAACTGGGCTGCAAATACGGGTTACCCAGTAGAGAATTTTTACGTTTTATTTTCAGGTTAGGGATTTCACCCAGACGAAGACTACGCTTCTCACTAAGCCTTATAAGCCCGATACAGAGAAGTTGTTGCTACGTTCCACAAGCACCCTTTCGGTTAGTGATCTCTATCACCTGCTGGGTGTCAGGGCCTGGCAGGATATTAACCGTTTATGTGAGCTCTGGGGGCAAGAGCTAGGAATGGAGATCTCTTCTGAAACATGGGAGAACATATGGGAGAATAGTTAAAAGATTTCTATATGTAATAGAACATGCGCTACACAGTTAAAAGTAATGCACATGGCGCATCTGGCACCAGACCATCTGGCGAAGTTTTAAAAAATGGGCATCTTCAGTGTGTCCCAAATGTAATATAAGTGTAGATACTCTTACCCATTGCTTCTGGTCATGCTACAGGCTCCGTGATCACTGGACAGCAGTGGCGGGAGAGATAGGGAGGGAATTGAGGACTGAAGTCAAAGTAGACCCGATATCTCTCCTCTTAAATCCACCGAATTTGTCAGCTTGAGACGGGCATGAGAATAAACTATTTAATATTCTTGCACACTGTGCACGGAATAGAATTCCGATGAATTGGGTGTCTGAGAACCCGCGGGGCTTGCTGGAATGGCAGAAATACATTATGGAGGACATTCCCTTGGATATTTTTACAAACATGGTGCACCACACAACACATCATTTTTATAAATCATGGCAGCCCTACTTGAGTTACTTGGAAACAGATTTGTCAGTTGTCTTAACTGGAGCGTTTGTTTAACAAGGATGGTTAGATTTGTCAAGCACTGGGCCCTGAAGTGGGGAATCTCCTGTGTTAATACGGGGGTATATATACAATGCTCCTGTTCAGCTTTGCCAAAGGGTCAGTTAGAATCGAAACGTCAGCTCTTTTCACTCCTTACGGATGCTGGCAGACCTGCTGAGATTTTGCAGCATTTTTTCTTTTGGTTTCATTTCAGCATCTGTAGTAATTTGCTTTTTTTTTGCTCCTGTTCTTCTGTTTGGGAGCTTTGCGCCGGGCATAGCTGTTCTATATTTTGTGGGGTTTTTGTTTTCTCTTTTTGTTTTTCTTTATTTTTTTGGTGTTACTTTGCACAGTGATAGGGTTTGTTTTGTATTAGAGAGTAGGTTATAGTTAGGAGACAGCAGTTGTATGGTAATTTGTGTTTTTTTTACTTTTTAACTACTAATATTTGATATTGATTGTATTTTTCAATAAATTTATATGTTTGTAAAGTTTAATAAATTGCTAATAAATATATTTACAAAAAAAAAATCTTGCCGGAGTTATGCTGAAAGATATTTGAATTTTGGAGAGATTAGAATATGTCACGTGCCAGTGAGATTAGGAATAGGAAAGTAGTACAGAAAACAAATCTGGCCAAAGAGCTGGTAGGGGAGGCAGTATATCCGATATGTGGATCATTGGGATTCCAGCGTCGGTAGGGCCTACACAACAAGGATGGGATGGACCTGAACTGGCTGCAGTCTCCGATATGTGGAATTCCCGAGTTGAGAAGAAGAAGTAGGCTTATGTTAGGACAAAATGTGAAAAATCAGTTAGGGCGCTTGAGGGTTACAAGGAAGTCAGGAAAGACCTAAAAAGAGAGCTCAGATGAACCAGGAGGAGACATGAGAAGTTGTTGGTGGATAGGATCAGGATTTAACCTAAGGCTTTCCATAGGTATATCAGGAATAAAAGAATGACGAGAATTAAATTCGGGCCAATCAAGGATAATAGTGGGAAGTTGTGTGTGGAGTCAGAGGAGATAGCGGAAGCATTAAATAAATATTTTCAGACAGTGTTCACTATAGAAAATGAAAATGTTGGCAAGGAAGATACAAAGATACTTGCATCAAGATTAGAAGAGATTGAGGTTCACAAGGATGAGGTATTAGATACACTGCAGTGTGTGAAAACAGACAAGTCCCCTGGGCCTGATGGGATCTACCCTAGGATCCTCTGGGAAGCAGGGAAGAGATTGCTGAGCATTTGGCATTGATCTTCAAATCATCATTGTCTACAGGAATAGTGCCTGAGGGCTAGAGGATAGCAAATGTGGTTCCCTTGTTCAAAAAGGATAGTAGAGACAACCCTGGTAATTACAGACCAGTGAGTCTCACTTCAGTTGTTGGTAAAGTGGTGGAAAAGGTTATAAGAGATAGAATTTATAACCATCTAGAAAATAATAATCTGATCAGGGACAGTCTGCACGGTTATGTGAAGGGAAGGGCGTGCCTGCCGGATCTTATTGAGTTTTTTGACAAAGTGACCAAAAGGTAGATGAGAGCAAACCGGTTGATGTGGTGTATATGGATTTCAGCAAGGCGTTCGATAAGGTTCCCCACAGTAGGCTATGATACAAAATGCGGAGGAATGGGAATGTGGGAGACATTGCAGTTTGGATCAGTAATTGGCTTACTGATAGAAAACAGAGGGTTGTCGTTGATGGAACATGTTCATCTTGGTGCACAGTTACTAGCGGCGTACTGCAAGGGTTGGTGTTGGGTCCACTGCTGTTCATCATTTAGGGCTTAAAAGGATGCGTTAGTAAATTTGCGGACAACACTAAGGTTGGTGGAGTTGTGGATAGTGACGGAGGATGTAGTAGGTTGTGGAGAAGCATAGATAGAATGCAGAGCTGGGTTGAGAGGTGGCAAATGGAGTTTAATGTGGGCAAGTGTGAGGTGATACACTTTGGCTGGAATCATCGGAATGTGAAGTACTGGGCTAATGGTAGGATTCTTGGGAGTGCAGATGAGCAGAGAGATCTCGGTGTCCATGTGCACAGATCCCTGAAAGTTGCCACCCAGATTGACAAGGTTGTTGAGAAGGCATACAGTGTTTTGGCCTTTATTATTAGAAGGATTGAGTTCCGGAACCAGGAGGTTATGCTGCAGCTGTACAAAGCTCTGGTACGGCCACACTTGAAGTACTGTGTACTGTTCTGGTCACCACATTATAACAAGGATGTGGGAGCTTTGGAAAGAGTGCAGGGGAGATCTACTAGGATGTTGCATTGTATAGAAGGAATATCTTACGAGGAAAGGCTGAGGGCCTTGTGGCTGTTCTCGTTAGAGAGAAGAAGGTTGAGAGGTGACTCAGTAGAGACATACAAGATAATCAGAGGGTTAGATAGGGTGAACAGGGAAAGCCTTTTTCCAAGCGTGGGGACTGCAAACACGAGGGAACACAAATTTAAAGTGAGGGGAGATAGGTATAAGACAGATGCCAGAGGTAGTTTCTTTACTCAGAGAGTAGCGAAGATATGGAATGCTTTGCCTGCATCTGTGGTAGATTCGCCAATTTTAAGTGAATTTAAGTCGTCATTGAACAGGCAGATGGACGTACATGGAATAGTGTAGGTGGGATGGGCTTCAGATTATTATGACAGGACGGCGCAACGTCGAGGCCCGGAGGACCTGTACTGCGCTGTAATGTTCTATGTTATATGTTCTATGATAGGATATACACAAGAAGGATGGATGGACCTGAACTGGCAGCAATGTCCGATATTTGGATCATTGGGATTCCCGGATCAGTAGGATATACACAAGAAGGATGGGATGGGCCTGAACTGGCAGTAATCTCCGATATGGGGATCATTGGGATTCCCGGGTCAGTACGACCTACACAAGAAAGATGGAATGGACCTGAACTGGCAGCAATCTCCTGGCAGGTAGGTTTGCTATTGTAACTCAGGAGAGTTTTCACTTGTGTGATCGGGGGCGGGCTGGGGGGGGGGGGGTTGGTGGTGCGGGAGTGGGTTGCAGAGCGGTAGGTCCACAATACAGTGACAAAGGAGAAATTGGAGACTAAAACCAGTGCAGCTAAGACAAACAATACAGAAGCAGAGTGCATTGAACAAAATGGCTACCTGAAGTGTGATTAGTTTCATGTGAGGAATCTGGCAGGTCGGAACTTGGAGCTTTGGTGAGTACAGATTGAAGTTACAAAGGAGGACAGTGGAATTGCCTATTTACAATATTGTCTGCTTTACTGGCAGTCTTTCATAATCACCGGAAAATATTATCAGAGGATTTACCTCAGGGAAACTCAAACTAAATATCAGGTAGTATCTGATGTGTTTGGCTGAGGTGTATTTATTTCAATGCAAGGATTATTACGGGTAAACAAATGAATTTAGAACGTGAATGTATACATGGGAATACGATGTTGTAAATATAATAGGGACTTGGTTGAGAAAGGGACAGGACAGGCTGCTCAACATTCCAGGGTTTTGATGTTTTAGATGAGATAGAGGGGAAGGTAATAAAAAGGGTGGAGGAGTTGCATTACTAATTTGGGCTGATGTTACATCTGCACTTAGAGATGGAGTACTGGAGGGCTCATCTACTGAGTGAACATGAATAGAGCTCAAAAATAAGATGGATGCAAGAACTGTACTAGGATTATACTGTACTCCCTGCAACAGACACCGAGGGATTAAGGAACAAATATGTATGCCGATTATGGAAAAGTGTATTAAAACAATAGTTGTATATCTTTCCACGCTTCAGGCTCTCTGCCTTTATTCCTGATGAAGGGCTTTTGCCCGAAACGTCGATTTCGCTGCTCCTTGGAAGCTACCTGAACTGCTGTGCTCATCCAGCACCACTAATCCAGAATCTGGTTTCCAGCATTTGCAGTCATTGTTTTTACCATAGTTAGTGACTTTAACATTCCCAATATTGACTGGGAGTCCCTTAGAGAAAGAGGCTTAGACGATGTAGAATTTATTAAGTGCATCCAAGAAAGTTATTTGCAGCGGATAGTCCAACTACAGGACCTCGTATTAGAATATGTGTCTGTCCAGGTGATTGGCTATTCAGTAGATCATTTCGGAAACAGTGATCACGACGCCCTCAAGTTTGAGATAGCTATGAACATGGACTAAGTCAGGATCTTGTGGAAGTTAATAAATTGGCAGAAGGCAAATTACACCAGCATCAGTCAGAAGCGAGGGGCTATTAATTGGGAGGAGCTGCTATTAGGCACATCCACATTTTGCATGGTGGGACTGTTTATTAAATTGTAATATCGTCTGGTGAATGTCCTCCCAAATGCTCGAATTTTAATCTGTTTTGTTTGAACAGATATTTCGAGGACACTACATGTCAGAAAACAGGACGAGATAATGGATGATTGTGTACTGTGTCCTTCGCACCACCAGCTTGTTTCTTCAGGCACTGAAAGTCTTTATTGTGGGTCAGGGAACCTCAGAAATAATATGGCACAGACTGAGGCAATTCAGCCCATCGTACATCCACAAGCTCTCCCATTGTACTATCTGAAAGCAGATCGAGTTATTTGAGACAGACTGAGAGAGAGGGAAAATGAAACAAAAAGCAAGAATGGGAAGGGAGATCGACAGAGTGGATAGAAAGTGGAGCGACAGACTGAGTGAGAGGAACGGGTGTTAGATGAGAGTGAAGCCGGATAGATCAAGATGCAGCATGAGAAAAATAGACAGAAGATGGAAATTTTATTTATTAACTCCCCTGGACTGCAAGCCCTTTTTTTCTGGTGCCATACCCTGAGGGCGCTGTGCTGATACTGGCTGTCTTCCCAGATCATTTATCTCCAATAACATCACAGAGCTGGGTAGCTGACAGTTAAACATAATCCAATAGACCACTTGATTAGTTCCAAGGAGAAGGTGGATTAACTAAATAGACTGGGTGAACAGCAGCAGGAACTTAAAAGCCCACGAGATACTGTGAGTGGGACTGGACGGGAGAATCTCAGTGAAGGAGGTCACTGATAGAGAGGAAATCAGCTTCTCAGATGCGGGCCGAATAATGATTGATTAAAGTTTGCACAACACTTCCATGGTTTTGTAATTCACATTTCAATTAGGTAGATCAAGGTCATGAGTATATTTTAGCAAATCCTATCTGTTTGTATTTTACATATTTTGGAATGTACAAAAAGTTATGTTTTCCCCATATTTTGTGTTGAATATGCATATTGTTTTACTGGGGAAGTAGGGACCTGTTCTGAGGGTTGGTCTTTATCTGCACAACGCTGGGACCAGAGTCCTAACAAATCACATAACTAAGGTTGCGAGCAGATCTTTGAACAATTTTTTTTTAGGTTTGGGGTGGGGTTTCAGTTATAGAGAAAATTAGAAAATTGGGATGAAAAGAGGAGGTAAGAGTGCAGAACTCAGGAGAGGTTATTAAAATCTCCAGCACAGGCACAAATAGGACAGAGTGTATTGAAAGTTTAAACAATCACACTGGACAAACAAATGACACTGAGAGGAGGGGCGGTTAATATAGGACTGAGAGTATTATGTCTGTCTGCATGCCGTTCAGGAATAAAGTAAATGAGCTTGTGGCGCAGATTGAAATTGGCAGAGACGTGGCTGCAAGGGAATCAGGATTGACAGCTGAATATTCAAGGGTATACATCCTATCAAAAAGATAGGTTGGGTGGGGGAGTGGTTGACTTATTATTAAGAATGAAAATAAATCAATCGTAAGAATTCTGATCTTCTTGCTATTGGAATGATGTTGTGAAACTTGAAAAGGATGAGAAAAGATTTCCAAAGATGTTACCAGATTGGACTATTTGAGCGACAGGGAGAAGGTGAATAGGCTGGGGTTGTTTTCCCTGATGCGTTAGAGGCGGAGGGATGACGTTATAGCGGTTTAGAAAATCACAAGGGGCAGGCATGGGATAAGGAGACAAAGTCTCTTCCCTGGGGCGGGAGAGAACTAGATTGCATAGGTTTAGGTTGAAAAGCGAAGCTTTAAAAGGGACCAAAGGAGCAAGTTTTTTCATGAACAGAGTGGCGTGTGTATAGAAACAACTGTGGGAGGAAGTGGTGGACACTGGTCCCATACCAACATTCAAAGGGCATATGGATGGGTATGTAAATAGCAGAGGTACGAAGGATATAGGGCAAGTGCTGGCAAATGGGATTAGATTAGGTTGGGATATCTGCTCGGCATGGACGAGTTGGACCGAAGGATCTGTTTCTATGCTACACATCTCTCTGACTGTATGACATAAAGTTGGGTTAGATAGCACAAAATCAGTGTGGGTAGAATTGAGTTTCACTAAAGGTTGAAAAAAGAAACATAGTTGGTGTCATGTTCAGGATTCTAATACACACCAGGAGATAGTAATGATGCGCAGAAAAGGCAAAATACAGTAGTCATGGGAGATTCCAATACACGGGGGGTCTGGGAACATCAGGTTGGCAGTGGTTCACAAGAAATATCATTTGTGGAATATCTTCGATAGGGCTTTTTTGGAGCAGCTTGTGGTGGAGCCCACAGACGGAGGCAATTCAGCCCATCATACATCCACAGGAACAGGCATTACTGGATGTAGTGCTGTGCAAAGATGCAGACTATTTAAGAGAGCTTTAGGTGAAGGAACACGAAGGAAGCAGTGATCTAAATATGATTGAAATTATTCTGCGATTTGAGAGGGGGAAGATAGAATCAGAGGTAATGGTATTTCAGCTGTATAAAGTAAACTACAGAGGCATGTGGGATGAGCTGTGTAGAATTGACTGGGAGAGGGGCTTGCATGAAAAACAGTGGAAGAGCAATGGCAGGAGTATCTGGGAGTAATTCAGAAGACACAACAGAGTTTCTTCCAGAGAGAAAAAAGAAATATGGTACAGGGGAGAATGAAGCAACCATGGCTGACAAGGTTAAAAATCACACAACACCACGTTATAGTCCAACAGGTTTAACTGGAAGCACACTAGCTCTGGGAATGCCGCTCTTTCAACAGGTGTTTGTGCAGGTGTCAGGGACAGAATAATAGCAAAAACAGCAAGCGTATAATGTGACGAAGGGCAGCGGAAAACCAGGCAATTTGGAAGCTCACAAAGACCAACAGAGGACAACAAATAAAAAATATGGAGGAAGGAGATTAAATATAAGGGTAAGCTTGCCAGTTAAATCAAGAAAAATAGTAAGATCTTCTTTAGATATATAACTGGCAAAGGCAAGACAAAAGTGGACATTGGGGTGCTGGAAAATAGCCTAGGAGAGACAGTCGGTGGGAACAACGAAATGGCTGAGGACACAAATAATTTCCCAAAAATTCAAGAGTGTGACGGGGCAAAGCTCAGTATGTCACACATTGTCAAGGCAAACAGGGTAGAAAAGCGAACTGGGCTGATGATGGATAAGTCACCTGGACCAGAAGGACTACACCACAGAGTTCTAAGGGAGAAAGCTCACAGGTAGTGGGGGCATTAGTGATGATCTTTCAGGAATCATTAGAATCACTACAGAACTGGAATAGAGCTAATGTAAATTCCCTATTTAAAAAGGGAATGAGGCAGGAGACGGAAAATTACAGACCAAATAGCCTAACTTCAGGCGTGGTAAGATCCTGGAACCGATTGGGAAGGATCAGATTTCTGAATATTTGGAAGTGTATGCCAATATAGGTCAAAGTCTGCATGGTTTCATCAAGGGGAGGTCATAGCTGACACATCTGTTAGGCCTTATCGAGAAAGTAACGAGCAGCTTAGGCCAAGGAGGGCCAATGGATGTTATTACCCGGAGTTCAAGAAGGCCTTTGACAAGTGCCACACATAAGACTATTGGTTAAGATAAGGGCACATGGTGACATAGGTAATGTGCTAGCATGGGATAAAAGCGTGATTGTTCGTCAAAAAGCAGGTAGTACGGATAAAATGGTCCTTCTTAGGATGGCAGCTGGTGACAAAATGTGTTCTGCAAAACTCAGTGTTGGGGCAACTTTTCACTTTGTACTTTAATGATCTAGATGACAGAACGGAGGGCATTCTGGCTAGGTTTGCAGACATTGCAAAGATATGTAAAGGTACAGGTAGCACGCAGGAGGCAGATAAGCTGCAGAAGGATTTGGACAGGTTAGGAGATGGGCAAAGAAGTGGCAGATGAGTAAAACATGGGCTAGTATGAGGTCATGCACTTTGGTACAAAGAATAGGGGCATGGACTACTTTGTAAATGGGAAGTAAATTCAGAAGTCTGAAGTGCAAAGAGACTTGGCAATCCTAGTCCAGGCATCTCTCAAGGTAAACTTGCAAGTTTAGTCAGTATTTACAAAGACAAATACAATAAAGGGATTTATTTCGAGAGGAATTAAATATAAAAGCAGTGATGTATTTCTAAGGAACTAAAAAGCTTTGGTCAGGCCACATTTAGATTATTGGTTGCAGCTTTGGGCCCTATATCTCAGCAGATATGTAGTGGCCTTGGAATATTCAAAAAACGTTCACTGGAATGGCCCCACGAATGAAAAGCTTAACATACGAGGAACATTTGAGGGCTCTGGGTCTATACTCGATGGATTTTAGAAGGATGGGGGGGATCTAATTCAAACTTACAGAATACTGAATGACTTGGACAGAGTGGAGTTTGGGAAAATGTGTCCAATGGTAGGAAAGACGAGGATCCGAGGCTCATACATACACCACAGCAAAGACCTTTTAGAACAGTGATAACGAGTAACTTCTTCAGCCAGAGCATTGTGAGTCTATGGAATTCATTGCTACAGAAGGCTGTGAAAGCCAGGTCATTGAGTATGTTTAAGCCTGTGTCGGATTGTAAAGAGGACTAAGGGTTATGTGGCGAATGGGTTTGAGAAATTCATCAGCTTTGATTGAATGTTGGAGCAGTCTGGATGGGCTGAATGGCCTGGTTTCTACTCCTATGTCTTCTGGTCTTATGGTCTTTAGTAATATTGGCTTTCCTCAGTCCTCATTGTAGATTTATACTCGAACCTGATCTTCATATGATTTATAAAGAAAAACGTTCTAAAATTGATAACTGGGCAATATTATGTTCCCTAACTCTCGTCTCAGCAGCCATGTCCCCCAATTCTGCCTGCTTTCTGTCTCCACCCCAATGCCATGATCACATTGTAATTCAAGTGCAGTAAGTGGAACTTCACCACAGTTGATTGGCATTAATAAATCAACAGCATGACCCTCACCTGCCCTCTCTGATCCTGGAGTAACAATCTGAATTACATTTATCAGGGACAATTCTCTGATAACATATCCATGCCGTTTGTCTGTTATAACCCCATGTTGTCTTAGGCATATTCTCCTGTCAGATTATCGTGTATAAACGTTCTGTCAATGCATTATTTATATTGTAATGACTGATCACTAGCTGCATGCTGTATGTTTCCAATTATAAACAGAGAAACTCATTTATATTCTCACAATCCTCTGTCATTACTCCCATATCCAATTCAGATTGAATGATAACACACAATCAATCTGCCATCTCCAACATTCCTCTGCTCAGTCACCCTCACATGCCCCATTCCGAATGTGTAAAGTTTATGCGTTATTTTGAAATGTAATATTAACTGCATTGAATAGAAAGGGGTTAACCGGAGCTATTTGTTTAGCGAGTGTGATTAATATCAGCCTCTGTGGATCCTAACTGTGTCACTGGAGGATTAGCCTCTTCTTTTAATAAGGACTGGGTTCGATGTGCTGAACCATAGTATGAGCAGGAGCATCAGCGACAGCACTAACAAGGATCAGCATCTCCAGAGAGAGGGGAAGGAGAGATCAGAATCTGGGAACAATGGACTGGAATGTTCCAACAATGGACAGGAGTTTATCCTTGGGTCTTTACTACCTTTCTCAGCCTTTCATATCAGTAGCAGCACGGATCGCAGATATCCTTTGGATTATTCAAGGTGGTTACTATCCATTCCTCTCTATAGTTGGTGTTCCTCGTAAGTCATTCTTTTTGTCTATTAAACCGAGTTGAACTGTGTTTCTTCTCATGTTAGGTAAATTTGGGAATGGGGGAAGTCAGTGTCTTCACTCCCAATCAAAAATTCCTTTCCTGATAAATTCTATGAAGCAAATTACTATTTATAAATTGCTCACTCAAACGCGAGAAGGAACCAGACTGTTCTCAAATCGATAAACCTTCTAGCCCTGCATAGAGCTACATTTCCATAACCTCCCCATTCACCAATCCTGCCCAGTACCATCATTATGATGTTCTAGTCTACTCGTCAGCTTCATGCAACATCTGGATAAACTTCTGAATTTGTGTCACCATGAAATTCGGATCCATCTGTTTCCAGTCTCTTCTAACGACATGTCCATGACAAGTTAATTGCACTTGAGATGTTTAACTTGTTCTCTCCATAGAATCTGTCAGGCACGAAAATAGTGCATGGTGCTCGAGTCATTGACTCTTAATCTAGACGCACAGAATGAGAATCTGTTGATGTTTGATGAAGCAAGTAAATGGAATTTAAAATAAACTATCATCATTTGTAATAAACAGAAGCACATCTGCTTGCCTCGTGTCCTTCAGAGAAGGAAATGGGTTTTCCTTCCTTGGTCAGGTCTCCGAGTAACTGCAAACCCACTCTTTCGTGTTCTGTGGAACAGCTGAACCAGCCGGTCAGTTCAGGATAGGGATAACACGCTGGTCTGACCAGGGCTTCATATACCTCGCGAAAAAGAACAAAAATAAAGATAGCTTCCTTCTGCTTCCTGTTTCCCATATGCCTACAGCTCATTTCCATCGGGTAGGTGACTATTCCTTAGTTTAGGTATATTCCAGCTCTTTGAGTCTCTCCCCGAGAATGAGAGGTAAGGACGTTGTAAATTCCGCATCAGTGGCAGTATATAGAGAAGGATTTATATATATATATATATATATATATATATATATATATATGTATATATACCATAAGAAAGAAATGAAGGCGGCGAGGTGAGGGAAAGTAATTATTGTGATCATCCTGAGAGTGTTGTTGAGGCAGGGTTTGGGGTATGGTGCACAGATTTTCTCTCTTTTATAAGGAACGATCTCCTTACGACAGAGTGAATGAAAAGGGATTCCACCAAACCAATCGCAGGGATGATGATATCATGAGGAGTGAGTGAAGATTAATCTGTCGCACTGTGAGATAATAAGATGGGATTGCATTGAAGCTTCAGGGGGATGGACAATCACATATAATGTTCTAAACAGGCACTGATACGGTGATACATCCCATGGATTTTGTTTACTCAGGTTATGAGATACTTGATACTTTTCGTATCTCTCAGAACATTCCTCCCATCCGCCCCCACTCCCAATATTAATGAGAGAGCAGAAAATCCAGACTTTGAATTTGAACTCCACATTTTAATACAGTGCATTTGGTATGTGATCCTGCACTGAATGTCATGTTATCCACAATACTAACATCAACCACAATACCTTCATTCTAAAACAATTAACTATTCCCACCAGTTTCTGATCCTCATGGAAAACATGGGTCTGTATTCTCGGAGATGGAAGATGTCTCCTTAAGACTAGACAGCAATCATTTGGCTTCCCTCCTCACTGCCAGCAATCCACGTTAAAGTAGCACATGTTCCACAGGCAATGTGCCTCTATCAGTGCAGGATCTGTACCTGCGATTTGTCATGTTCGAGCATCAGTAACATTTTCCTGTTCCTGAATCAGCCTTTGGGAGGCTCAATGGCCTCGTCCTCGTCCCGTGGAACACTAATGGGAGACTGTTTGGTCTCCACGTCACCCTGTTTAACAGTTTGATGGGCTGACCCAGTCCCCTCCTCTTCCTGTGTACCAGGCAGAAGGATTGAATGGGCTGTCTCACTTCTTGTTCAGTAGATTCGATGGGCTGAATGCTTGCTCATATTCGTGTGTAACCAGCTTGAGAGACTGAATGAGCTCTGCTTTTAGCTGTGGAAATGTGTAATGTCCGGCCGTGCTTTTACATGAATGTTATCAACATATTAACACCACATGCCTGAATGCAGTCCAGGTCTAGCTGCACATGGACACAAACTGCTTCAGGAGCTGAGGGAGGTAAATGTTCTGAACATTATGTGATCTTCAATGACCATCACCTGATATTATGATGGGGAAGGACATTGATGAAGCTGCTGAAGATGATTCTGCCGAGGAATCTACCCCGAGGATCTCCTGTAGCGATGTCCCGGCACTAAGAAGATTGACGTCCACCAACCACAAACGTATTCCTCTGTGCGATGGCTGACCCCAAACAGGGGAGAGATTGTTCAAAGTTTGGTAGACGATTTGTAGCTCGGGTGCTCGTTGTTGTGGTTCTGTTCGCCGAGCTGGGAATTTCTCTCGCAAACGTTTTGTCCCCTATCTAGGTGACATCCTCAGTGCTTGGGAGCCTCCTGTGAAGCGCTTCTGTGGAGAGATTGTGGCTGATTCCTATTAAATTATTTTAGGCAGCGTTTCTTGATACAATCCTGTGTCAACACTGGCCTTGATATCAGGGTCTGTCACTCTTACATGAGCTGCGATGTTCACACCTCTTTTGAACATGCCAATATGGTTGGGGAGTGTAACATTTTCACAGAGGATGGTGAATGTCAGGAATTATCTGGTCTAGAGAGTTTAGGAGCTAGATCACTGAAATTATTTGCAGAGGAGGTAGATGTTTTTCTTTACCTGTCATAGAGTATGGGATGTGAAAAATTGGGAACTAAAGCAGAGTTGATGCCAACATTGGATAAGCCATAATGTTATACAATGGCAGGGCAGGCCTGATCATCCGAATTACCATCTAATCCTGTTCCTCATGTTGCAATATTCTGTAGCTATAAAGTTATTGGTTGTAATTTTCCTGAACATTCCGTTATTGGATGTTGCAGTTAGAGAGAGAAAAGCATTTGATGATTCGTCTCTGGGTGAGGTATGGGGACTGTATTCACAGTGATTCTGGGTCTGCACCATGACCAACAAATGAAACACAAGTTGCAGAGAGGAGACACTCTATAGAGAGACCAGAGGCGTCTTTTGAATCCAGACTGGGTTTTGAATTAACATTTTTCAACCCACACCAAACTGTGTGCGACAGTTGTGAGGAATAGAAGGAGATCCTCTATTACTGTGGACCAGATATTTGGACCAAGTGGACTCCAGCTGTTCCTGTGCAGGATCTGTGAGAGGCTGAATGGAATATGAAAACATAGGACTGAGTAGCAGGAGTGGGCCATTAGACAATTTGTCTTTGCTCAGTCACGCACTAAGATCTTAGCTGATCTGGTTGGGGTCTCAGCAGTACTTCTTCTGTGCATGCACCATTTTCCTACATTCACTTGTCTATCAAATATTTAGCAGACACAACTTTGAATAAATGCAAACATCCAGGCACCACAAATATCTGGGGAAGGAAATTCCCACTTGAACAGCCCTTTTAGAATTTCTCATTCGAGCTCCAACCAATGTTGCAGGGTCACTGTTGTCTTATGGAGTCTCACTGCTCCACTTGTTACAGGAAATTTCAAAGTTTAGTGATATGGCTAATTATATAAGTGTCAGCCTGGCTCATCTTATCGAAAAATGTAAAACACACACACATATATATACACACTCACTCACATCTTAAGACAAAACAGAAAAATGAAAGCTTTCCAGAGTTTCATAATAATTGAACTCATAACAAATGGTTAGATGATCGATTGTCCCTAATGTTATTCTGTTTTCAGAAGTTATTCCGCTCAGACAAGCTGCTTGTAATGCGATCTCGCCCCGGAATCTTTGGATTTAGCTGAACTCCTATGAGAAAGTGAGGACCACAAATGCTGGAGATCAGAGGTGAAAATGTGTTGCTGGAAAAGCGCAGCAGGTCAGGCAGCGTCCAAGGAGCAGGAGAATCGACGTTTCGGGCATGAGCCCTTCTTCAGGCATGGGGAAAGGACTCATGCCCGAAGCTTCGATTCTCCTGCTCCTTGGATGCTGCCAGACCTGCTGCGCTATTCCAGCAACACATTTTAGCTTAACTCACTTTGCTTCAGACGGGAGAGAGGTTCCAATTAATCTTTCATCAGGAATTCTCCACGACTCATCAGATAGAGGTGAATCAGGGATTTTCTGTTGTCAGGTGGAACAAAATAAGAGGGAGAGATCAATCGGTTGCAGCTTCTCAGGCAGAGAACATTTTTCTCCCTCTCTGTGTTGAAACATTCAATAATGTTAACTGAACACCAAACTGGACCATGTGTGCTCATCGTGAACATTCTCTAGAATGGATCATAATGGAATATATGCAAGAGCCTCATTGCTGTTGTTATACACAGTGCCATTCATGAGCAAAAAAGAAAATTCCTGCTTTATAATTTGATGATATGTTGGAATGTTTATGCTTAATTTTAAAATATTGTTTGATGTTTTCATAATATCTGTGCTAAAAGCAATGCATTTTATTCTTAAACTTCATTCCATAGTTTTAGTCTCCCTGAGAAGAGAAAATATATATCCAGCTGATGCTTTCTCAAAATCATGTATGCTACAAAAGGATTTCTCATCTAAGTCCAAAACTATCAATGTTTCGGAACGAAAGGCTTGCATTCCAGAAATGTGTGAACGAAACATTGTTGATAAGCTTCCAAAACATTTTTGTTTTAGTGTAAGTGATCAAAACTAAACATAATGTGTCATATGTGGTCTTAGCAACGCCCTGTACAGATGTAGACTCGAAAAATTTCATGCTGGAAAGCACAACTGGTCAGGCAGCAACCGAAGAGTAGGAGACACGATGTTTCAGGCACATTCCTGATAAAGGACTTACACCGGTAACGCCAATTCTCCTGCTCCTCGGATGCTGCCTGATTGGCTGTGCTTTTCCAGCCCTACAATGTTCGACTCTGATCTCCAGCATCTGCACTCCTCAATTTTACCCTGCATAGATGCAGCAAAACATTCCTGATATAACCTGGTACCCTTTTCCAGAACATAGAACATAGAACATAGAACAATACAGCGCAGTACAGGCCCTTCGGCCCTCGATGTTGCGCCGATCAAAGCCCACCTAACCTACACTAACCCACTATCCTCCATATACCTATCCAATGCCCGCTTAAATACCCATAAAGAGGGAGAGTCCACTACTGCTACTGGCAGGGCATTCCATGATCTTACGACTCGCTGAGTGAAGAACCTACCCCTAACATCAGTCCTATATCTACCCCCCCTTAATTTAAAGCTATGCCCCCTTGTAATAGCTGACTCCATACGCGGAAAAAGGTTCTCACTGTCAACCCTATCTAACCCCCTAATCATCTTGTACACCTCTATCAAATCACCCCTAAACCTTCTTTTCTCCAAAGAAAACAACCCCAAGTGCCTCAGCCTTTCCTCATAGGATCTTCCTACCATACCAGGCAACATCCTGGTAAACTTCCTCTGCACCCGTTCCAGTGCCTCCACATCCTTCCTATAGTATGGCGACCAAAACTGCACACAATATTCCAGAAGCGGCCGCACCAGAGTCTTATACAACTGCAGCATGACCTCAGGACTCTGGAACTCAATTCCTCTACCAATAAAAGCCAGTACGCCATATGCCTTCTTCACTGCACTATTTACCTGGGTGGCAACTTTCAGAGATCTGTGTACATGGACACCAAGATCCCTCTGCTCTTCCACACTACCAAGTAGTCTACCATTAGCCCAGTAATCCATCTTTTTATTACTCTTACCAAAGTGAATCACTTCACACTTAGCTACATTGAACTCCATTTGCCACCTTTCTGCCCAGCTCTGCAGCTTCTCTATATCCCGCTGTAACCTGCCATATCCTTCCTCACTGTCTACAACTCCTCCGACTTTCGTATCATCCGCAAACTTGCTCACCCAACCTTCTAACCCTTCCTCCAGGTCATTTATAAAAATGACAAACAGCAATGGTCCCAAAACAGATCCCTGCGGAACACCACTAGTGACGGCACTCCAAGATGAATCTTTGCCATCAACTACTACCCTCTGTCTTCTTCCAGAGAGCCAATTCCTAATCCAAACCTCCAACTCACCCTCAATGCCATATCTCTGTATTTTCTGCAGCAGCCTACCATGGGGGACCTTATCAAACGCCTTACTAAAATCCATATATACTACATCTACCGCTTTCCCCTCATCTACCTCCTTCGTCACCTTCTCAAAGAATTCAATAAGGTTTGTGAGGCACGACCTGCCCTTCACAAAACCATGCTGACTATCCTTGATCACATCATTCTTATCCAGATGTGCATAAATCCTATCCCTTATAATTCTCTCTAAGACTTTGCCCACAACAGAAGTGAGACTCACTGGCCTATAGTTACTAGGATTATCCCTACTCCCCTTCTTGAACAAGGGAACCACGTTTGCTAGCCTCCAGTCCTCTGGCACTACTCCTGTAGACAAAGAGGACACAAAAATCAAGGCCAATGGCTCTGCAATCTCCTCCCTTGCTTCCCAGAGAATCCTAGGATAAATGCAATCAGGCCCAGGGGACTTATCTATTTTCACCCTTGCCAGAATTTCCAACACCTCTTCTCTACATATCTCAAAGCCATCCATTCTACTTATTCGTGCCTCAGTATTCATATCGACAACAATGTCCTGTTCCTGAGTGAATACTGACGAAAAGTATTCATTCAGCGCCTCCCCAATCTCTTCAGCCTCCACACGCAACTTCCCATTACTATCCTTGATTGGACCTATTCCTTCCCTAGTCATTCTTTTATTCCTAACATACCTATAGAAAGCCTTAGGGTTTTCCCTAATCCTACCAACTAAGGACCTTTCATGTCCCCTCCTTGCTGCTCTTAGCTCTCTCTTCAGGTCCTTCCGGGCTACCTTATAACTCTCAATCGCCCCTATTGAACCTTCACGCCTCATCTTTACAAAGGCCGCCCTCTTCCATTTAACAAGGGATTCCAACTCCTTATTAAACCACGGCTCCTTCACACGACCCTTTCCTCCCTGCCTGATAGGTACGTACTTATCAAGGACACTCAATAGTTGCTCCTTGAACAAGTTCCACATATCAATTACGCTCTTGCCTTGGAATCTACTTTTCCAATCCACACATCCTAAGTCATGCCTCAACGCATCATAATTTCCCTGCCCCCAGCTATAACTCTTGCCCTGTAGTACACACTTATCCCTCCCCATCACGAGACTAAAAATCACCGAATTGTGGTCACTGTCCCCAAAGTGCTCACCTACCTCTAGTTCTAATACCTGGCCTGGTTCGTTACCCAGAACCAAATCCAGTATGGCCTCACCTCTTGTTGGCTTATCTACATATTGTGTCAGGAAACTCTCCTGCACACATTGCACAAATACTGACCCATCTAACGAACTTGAGCTATAGCTTTCCCAATCAATATCAGGAAAGTTAAAGTCTCCCATAACAATCACCCTATTACTGTCACTCTTCTCCTGAATCATCTTCGCAATCCTTTCTTCAACGATTCTAGGACTATTAGGAGGCCTGTAAAAGACTCCTAACAGGGTGACCTCACCTCTCCTATTCCTAACCTCAACCCAAACTACCTCAGATGGCAAATCTTCATCCATCTTCCTTTCCACCGCTGTAATACTATCTTTGACAAGCAAAGCCACACCCCCCCCTCTTTTACCCCCACCTCTGACCCTACTAAAACATTTAAACCCTGGAACCTGCAACAGCCAATCCTGTCCCTGATCTAGCCATGTCTCCGTAATAGCCACAACATCGAAGTCCCAGGTACCAACCCACGCTGCGAGTTCACCTACCTTATTTCGTATACTTCTGGCATTAAAGTATACACACTTCAAGCCACTCTTCTGTTTACAGGCACGATCCTTTAAGATTGATACCATATTCCTACCCTCCCTACACTCCAGGTCCTGCACCCTAAAGTTACAGTCTGTGTTCCCATGCCCCTGCAGAGTTAGTTTAAACCCCCCCCAAGAGCACTAGCAAACCTCCCCCCAAGGATACTGGTGCCCCTCAGGTTCAGGTGCAGACCATCCTGTCTATAGAGGTCCCACCTTCCCCAGAAAGAACCCCAGTTATCCAAATACCGAAATCCCTCCCTCCTGCACCATCCCTGTAGCCACGCATTTAACTCTTCTCTCTCCCTATTCCTCGACTCTCTATCACGTGGCACGGGTAACAAACCAGAGACAACAACTCTGTTCGTTCTAACTCAATCTAACGCAATCATTCCACTTAGCTTCCAAATCACTTGCTCCAAGTGCAGACAAACTACATATGATTCATGTACCAGAATCATGAAAACCGCCTGCATCGCAGAGCTCTGCAATCTCTCTCTACTTAAATTGTTTATCATTATTTTATCCTTCCACCCAAAATAGACTACTCAAATTATGCTATATCTGCTGAAGGTTTCCTCACTAACCACCCTTTGCCTATATCACATTGATGACACACGACCTCCATTTGATGACATGCTGAATGACCATGTTGGTGTTAAGCTAATTGAGCTTTGGTATATTCAATCCCTTCCTCCAGATCTTTGATAGAGATATTGATCGTTGATGATCCCATAGTGATCTCTGAGGCACTCCACCAGCTACAGCTTTGTAATGTGAAAGTAAGCACTTATCACTACTTTCAATTCCCTGCAAGCAAAAGCTTCTTGAATAATAGCTCACGCAGTATATATGGCCTCCTGTGCAGTAGAATGTACTCAATGAGCTCAAATGATTCTTTCTATTTTCCTCTGTAACTCGTTAAAGAGGCAGAATGGTCTCCTCCTATCTCATGGTCACGATAATGACTGGCTGAATGAGGTGTTCCTCTGTCTCTATCACAGCTTCAATGGATGAATGGAGTGCACAATACATGGGTAGGGGCAGCAGTATATTCCCGTAACCGCATCGAGGGTGGATTGAGAGAATAACACATGGGGTAGGGACAGCAGTATATCTCTGTAACAGCCTCCAGTGTGGATTGAGATACACATGGGGTAGGGACAGAAGTTGGCTATTCGGCGGCACCATTCAGAATGCTCGTGGCCGATCCGAGTGTGTCTGACCATCCGTCTCCTGTCTGTTCCCGATAACCACTGACTGTCCTATCCAGCAAAGATCAGTCAAGCTCAGCCTTGAATATCTTCAAAATCTGAGTCTTCACTGCTCCCTGAGGATGAGGACCCGACAGATAGTACAATACTAAAGTGAAAGTGGCGTCCTTATTTCAGTGTGGGACCCGTTATTTCAAACTGTGTTAACCTAACATTAAAGTGCCACTTCTTTTGAAACACAAGGACAGAATATTTAGGTATAGACATAAACCATTCAGCCCTGTAAACCAGTCAAATATTACCACTGACTCTTTTTAAACAGGAAGATATTAACTGATAGCATGACATCCAACGATCATTATAAACGCTGAAATAGGCCATTCGACCCATCGTGTCTGAATGCCATTTAGTAACGGCTTAGAGTTTTCTCAATATCATTCTGCTGACTTCTGTCTGTAACCATTGGCACCTTTTTTCATCCAAAACTTATCTATCGCTGTCTTATGAGCATTAGTGTCTGTGTCTCTGTGTCTTATGTGTGCTTGTGTGTGTTCGTTCATGTGTTTGTGTATCTTTGTATTTATGTACTGACACCAGTTCAATTCTGAATTAGCCTGCGCGTTTTGTCTGTGTTTGTGTCTATTTGTGTGTGACTGTATGCCACTACATGTGTGTGGGTCCATCTCCATATATGTACTGTGAGTGTCAGTATATTGGCGTGGTTCCACATGTCTCTTGAGTATTTTTGTGACTGCATCTCTCTGCAATGAGATATTTGTTCTTGTGCGAGGGTGAAAATTTTGGGAACACACAGAGTGGGTAAAGTGCGAATTGCCCTTCACTGAACAATGTTTATTACTCAGTTGGAGGGACATTAATGTCACGGAAATTCCATTCGACCCGTACTGTTCCTCTCCGGCTCATACCAGAGTCCTCCCCACATGTCGGGTGGGCGGGGTGGAGGAGGGATCAGATATCAGGTGCTCCACCATCTGACTTGGCCCTTTCTCGACTATTACAGACCGTATTTCCTGGAATGGGAGAAAGGCAGGGAGGGAGTGAAGGTGGTAGTGTGTGGCCCTGCTTTTAGTGCAGATACAGGTGGAGGGGGAGGGAGAATGGTGACGTGTCCAGAGGGAGTCAGTCCGCAGTGCTATATCCATGCAGTGTAATTAGTGTTGGGGGTATGGTGGAGGGAGAGAGAGAGAGTGCCGGGGGGAGGGGGTGGGGGGTGGGGAGGTGGTTGCTGAATTCAATAGTGAGAGTGGTAGTGGGTGAGCCTTATTTGGAGATAGAGTGTCAGCCTTGTTCCGGGGTAAGTGCAATAACAGATAGTGAGTGTTAGCGAGCAAACAGAGTAAGGTGACACTTAACCTGAGAGAGCTGGGAGGATATTGGTGCTTGTCCTGTGATGACAGTCATTTCTTCAGATCTTGTCAGCGTCGAGGTGAGCCTCCCCGGATGTCTTGCCCGAGTCTATCACTAATATTGCCGTAGACACTGTCCCTCAGATTCCAGATTCCACAGAATCAGTCTGGGTGGATCATGTAAATAGCAAAGAGAAACAAACATTGTTGTATTATGTATCGAAACCAATGTTCTCATGCAAAGTCTGTGCATTATGTGCTCTGGAAATTAGAAATGGAAATATTGTGGCTGCTGCAGTATTACTGGATGATCTCAAAGTGCATCTAAACTGCGTTAACTAAGTGACTGCTAAAGTTGTTAAAAATAAATTCCATAAGCCTATAACATGTAGTTTGGAGAGTATGTTGTGACTCAAACAAGAGAGCAGGTAATTTTGGATTTGTTGTGTGGTCAGAAGGACTCATTAATAACCTTGCTCTGAGGAATAGTGACGTTAATATGTATCTTACACGGCATCTGCATACAATATAGAATGTTTCAGCATGAAGTGATAGACATGCAATGGTTGTTATAGTCATAGAACCATGGAGTCTTGCAGCTTGGATATAGGCCCTGTGGACCAAAGTGATCCGTCCTGACCAAAATGTCCCTCCTGCTAATTCCATTTCCCTGCCCTTGCCCCATATTCTTTCATTTTTCTCCTATCCACGGATTTGTCCAAACGCCTTTTGAATGTTGTTAATGTACGTGCCTCAACCAAACCGCTGGCTGCTAATTCGATATGTGTACCATCCTCTGCATAAAAATGTTGCTCCTCAGGATCCCTTTTATTCTTTCACCTCTAACCTGATGCCTTCTTGTCCTTGATTCCCAACACTGGGATCAAGAATGAGTGCATTCTCCTTATCCACGCATCTCATGATCTTATAGATTTCTATACGATTTCCCCTCAGTTTCTTACACTCAAAGGAAAATGTCTTGGCCTGTCCAAACTCTCCCTACAACTCAGACTGTTGAGAACTGACAACATCCTTATAACTGTCTTCTGTCCTCTTTCCAGTTTAATCACATCCTTCCTATGGCAAAGTGAAAAAAAACCGAACACAATACTCCAAGTGCAGCCTAACCAGTGTCCTGTACAACTGCAATCTAATTCGCCAACTTCTATACTCAATGCCCTGACTGATGAAGGCCAGTGAGCCAAAAGCTTTTTTTACTGCCCTGTCTCTTTGCTACCACTTTTACAGAACCACGGACCTGAGCTCCAAGATCCCTCTGTTCCACTATACACCTTCAGGGTCTAATATTCGCCACGAAGCTGCAACCTGAATATGACTTTCCAAAATGCAACACCCAGCAGATATCGATATCAAATTCCACTTGCCATTTCTCGGCCCATTTCACCAGCTGATAGAGGGCCTGCTGTAATTTCGAATAACCTTTCTCACTTCTCACAGTACTGCCTATTTTATTGGCATCAGCCTAATTATTAATCATGCCTTTTACATTCTCATCCAAATCCTTGATCTAGATAACA
Organism: Chiloscyllium punctatum; assembly: GCF_047496795.1. Classification (NCBI taxonomy): domain Eukaryota; kingdom Metazoa; phylum Chordata; class Chondrichthyes; order Orectolobiformes; family Hemiscylliidae; genus Chiloscyllium; species Chiloscyllium punctatum. The sequence goes on from NC_092788.1 coordinate 44,524,948, forward strand.
AACAGTAATAGGCCCAGCACCGACTGCCGAGGCACTCCACTAACCGCAGGCGTCAAGTCCAACAAGCATCCTCCCAGTATTAGCCTCTGGGTCCTACCATCAAGCCAAGTGTGTATCCACTTTGCTAGATCCCCCTTGATTCTTTGCGATCGAGCCTTTCAGAGCAGCCTCTCATGTGGAAACTTATCAAACGCTTTTCGGAAACCTGGATAGACTACGTCTACCACCATACACTCATCAACATTCCAGGTCACTTCCTCCAAAGAACGCTAAAACATTGCAAGACATGATATCCTGTGCACAAAGCAGTGCTGACTACTCCTTATCAAACCGTGTCTTTTCAAATGCATGTATATGTTATCTCTCAGAACCTTCTCAAGTAACTTACAAATCACAGTTGTTAAGCTAACTGGTCTATAGTTCCCAATTTCTTCTTCGCAGCCTTTCTTGAATAAGGGCACTACGTTCACGACCCTCAAGTCTTCCGAGACCTCAGCTGTGGCTAGCGATGATGCAAAAAAATCAGGCAGGGCCCCCGCAATATCTTCTCTCGCCTCTTGCTGTGTTCTCGGATACACCTGGTCAGGACCAGGAGATCCACAGAAATGCTGCAATGTCTGAAACATACGTCTATTTCTTTAAGGTACAATCACCGAATAAAGGGCAAGTGGCTTAATTATGGTTAACATAATAAATTAAACAGTATATATCAATCAAAGGAAGTGACCTAAGAAGGATTCCAGGTATTGTGGAAAACGGAGAATTCTCAAAGATTTGTTTGTGTGGAGTGTGTATATTCTCTCCCTGTTTGTGTGGGTTTCCTCCGGGCACTCCAGTTTCCTCCCACAGTCCAAAGATTTTCAGGTTAGGTGAATTGGCCATGCTTAATTGCTCATTGTGTTCAGGGATGTATAGATTAGGTGCATTAGTCGGGAAAATGTTAGAATCAGAGGGGAATGGGTCTGGGTGGTCACTCTTCAGAGGGGTGGCATGGACCTGTTGGGCCCAAGGGCCTTTTCCACGCTCTAGGCATTTCATGATTCTGTGAAATAAGAACACGAAGACTATAAATCTACAAAATGTATTTTAAAGAAAGCAAAATAAAAGCAAGATCAAATGTGGAATTTTGTAATCAGTAGAGGTGAGGTTATTGTGGAGAACACGGAACAGGCCAAGAAAATAACCAGTTACTTTGCTTCTGTCTTCATGGAGGAAGATCCAGAAAATCGTTTTAAATGCCAAGTGATCATATGGAACTTTTGGAACTAAAGAGATAAAGTCAATTCATATCCTTAACAAGGTAGTAGTTGAAGACTAGTATGGTACTTTTGTAGCTGGATTGAGCATTGCTAAATCTGATGAGCCAGTTGTACTTCGTATCAAAATATTAGGAATAAATCAGCAATACAGACATGAATTGTGTTGTCGATGGCTGTTTTATTTTCATGTACATTCTGCAGAGGCTGGACGCCATTGTAGATAAATCGAAGTTAGTCAATGTGTTCCAAGCACTGTAGATGGATGGGAGGGATCCAAGCATCTGCAAAGGGAAGAAGAGATTGTGTGGAGAACTGCAGACCGATTAACATGACATCTGTAGGGAAACTGATGGAATCTATCATATAGGATCTGATACTGGATATTTAGAAATTAACAGCGACATTGGAGAGAATCAGTATACACTGACAGAGTCATCATACTTGTCAAAATTCAGAATGATTTGAACTTGTTTATTGCAACATAGAAATTGCATATTTCGATTTTCAAAAGGCTTTTTTATAAGAACTCATGCAGTGTGTTCATAAATGAAGTAATGTGAATGGTAATTGGAGGAATATATGTAAGAGGAAAGTTAAAGTCAGGCTCGCCTTCATTTAAGAGAATCAGAACATAGGTGGAAGGTCATGTTGAAGCAGTTTCAGAGTTTGTTAATGAGACTGTACCTGGAGTATTGTGTAAAGTGGTGGTGACCCAATTTAAGCAAGAATGTACTGACAACAGAGGATGTGCAATGGACATTCTCCAGATTCATCCCTCAGATGGCGAGATTGCCTCATGTGTCCTCCAAAGTTTCAAAGAATGATCGGTGATCGCAGTGAAATTTAGAAAAATCACTAAACACATGACAAAGTGGAAATAAATAGGATGGTTCTCTGGCTGTCTACTCTACAATTAAGGCAATGAATGGCAGGATAAAGGATAGACAATTGCAAATTGCAATAAGAAGGCAATTCTTCGCTTTAACGGGATTGACTAACACAGCAGGATGGAAACCTGCTGGCAGGGCAAGATTAAGGAGAATCCACACATAAACTACAAGTTTGTCCAGCGGAACAGAATAACCAGGGAACAGTTAGGACTCATTAGTGGCTTGACAAGTTGCATCCAAATCAACTTAATGGTAGGAGACAGAAGGTCTGCTGGTAGAAGGCTGTTTGTTTGACTGGAGACCAGTGCCCAATCGTGTACCACTGGGGTCAGTGCTGTGTCCCTTCTTATTTGTGATTTAGAGGCACCAATGTTGGACTAGTTTGGGCAAAATTAAAAGTTACAGAACACTAGATGGTAGTCCAACAGGTTTATGTGGATGCACGACATTTCGAAGAGCATAATCACGTGATGACGAAGCAGCACTCCGAAAGATAGTGCCTCCGAATGAAACTGTTGTATCATAACCTGGCGTTTTGTGATTTTTAACCTTATTATTTGTGGTATTCTTAAATGATGCAGCTGTGAATATGGAGGGGGTGGGGTGAGTGTGATAAATCAGTTGGCGTTTGACACAATGATTGGCCAGGTGTTTGTAGGTGAGGAGGATGGCCTTATGTTACAGGAAGTTACAGATGGAATTGTCATATGTGTGGATCAATGGCAATGTAACCCTGATAAAAATGTGGTGATACACTTTGGAAGCAGGAACCAGATGGGGAGTACTCAATGAATGGCAGCACACTAGGAAGCACAAACGGTGCTTCTCCACACATCCCTGAATGTGATGAAACAGGTTAATGCACAAATTGAGAAAGCATAGGCGACCATAAACATAACCTTTGTTCATCGAGGCATAGCTTATAAGAGCTCTGCGGAAGTTTGGTTACGCCAAGATGGAATACTGTGTTCAATTCTGAGAGCCACAATACAGGAAGGATCCGAATGCACTGAAGGTGGGGGAGGGGGGAGGCAGAGGAAATTCATCAGGATGTCCCCTGGAAAGGGTTGTTTACTTTGCAGCAGAGAAGGCTGAGGGGGAGACGTGATTGAGAAGGATAAGATTACCAGGTGCATGGACAGGTTGGGTAGACAGCAGCTGTTCCTTTCAGTCAAAGAGCCAATGACAAGGGAGTACCCTGTTAAAGTGAAGGGTTTGAGACTGAGTGAGGATTTCAGGATTGGTTTTCACCCAGAGAGTGTTAGGTTCAGGGATACACTTCATGAGAGGGCAATTGGCACAGGTAACCTCACAACTGTTAATAAGTACATGGTCGTGCCCTTGAAGTGCCATAACATACATGGTTATGGAAAGTAATATAGGGAAGTGGGACTAATGTAGATCGTGCTTCATTTAGGACAGTACAGAGTCAGTGCTTCTGCGATTGTTTGGCTGTGGAACGTTAATCATTAAGCAGCATAACACAGGAATTGATGAATTTGAAGAATTTTGAACTAGGGTTATAAAAGTGAACTTGTAATAGATTCTAAAAGTATGTCACTGGCAAAAATAAGGGAAATAATGTGTGGCTTCCTTACAGATTGAAACCAGAGAATGGAGAATAGAGAACAGGGACAAGGTAGAACTATGGAGCATGTACAAAGGTTATGTCTTCACAGAAGACAACAAAATGAAAAAGAAATATTCCCAGCAAGGCGAGGAAACTTTAATATGGTGAGAAAAAAGTGAATAGAATGAAATTAGCAAATAAACATTTTAGACAAAGAATCGGGACTGACATTACAGGGCAGAGAAAAAGTCATCAGAGGGAAATATATCAAAGGGAGTCATATTTGAGAAAGTGATTTTGGCAAAATTATGGAGAAGCAATCAATGCAAAACGATTAGGTTTTCAAAAGGATTACTGATAAAGCCCCAAGGCTACCATACAAATTCTAATCTTATGGAACGGCGGCTAATATGTGGACATGGTTTTTGAATGGGAGAGATGACAGGAAGCAGCGAGAAGGAATACAATAATGTTTTGTTCCAGTGGAAGGTTTGGGTGATATAGCAGGAATCGAGCTTGGCTCCCAGCTTTCCGAATACACACCAAACCTTTGGTCGACGGAATCAAACGGAATATTCCCAAATCTGCTGATGACACTGATTGTGGGTGGGGGAGCCGGATCTAAAAAAGCTCCAAGTTGATTGAGACAACTTGAGTGAATGGGCAAAGATGTTTCAGATGCGTGTAGATGTTACAATATGCACGATGTTATAGAAAACTATGAATATTAATATTCAGGGCTATGGGAAAAAGAAGGTAAAGGCCGAACCAGCAAGTTATTGGTTTTAACCAAAAACTGAGGTTATCCCAGCACACACACTAGCACAGTCTAAGTAAATCTTTAAGTCATATATTGTAATTAAACAGTGCAGTAACCGTAACACTCTCCACTACAGTCAATGACTACAGCACTGTATCTTCACTAAGATCTTCACCAAAAAAGGCGTAAGCTGACTGACCACGTGATGCCAAAGGGGAATTCCACCTCTCATCAAGATTCTTTCCGGTTTGAAATAAACTTACTTCTAAATGTAGATTAGAATCCCAGTTTCAGGCTCAGGTTCAAGGCTTGCAGAGCAAATTGCATTTCTGTTTTAGCTGAACAAATTGAGGGTGCATTTTGCAGACAGAGAATCCTGAGGCTGGGATTTAATGTTCAGCAGGTGTCAGGTGTAGAATCACGGAACAGAGAATAGGAGCTTTCGTTATAAAAAGGTGCGCAACCAATAGTTTTGCAGTCAAATCATGTTTAATAAACACGTGTTAATAGAGAACTGTCTCTATGTTGAACAGAGGAGCGAATTTGATGGACCGAATGAACTACAGTAATTCTTATTTGATATATCCCGATGTTTAAACATACTAAGGGATATGAACACTGTGTGGGGAAAAATGCATTGAGGAGATTGTCTCCAAGATCTGGAACGGTTAAGCCTTAAAGTGTCTAATGCCTTGCTTCTTTCCTAATGCTTCTGTGCACTCCGTGGGAAAGCTCTGTAACTAATGTCACAAGCTCTCAAACATCAGGAAGGCAGCATCTGTAAGGTGAAAACGACCGTGTTTCCCGTTCCCTCTTCCAAAACCAAGCTTGTTGCTGGGTGTTCTGTCCGGTTTTATCCTTTTAGAATTCAGAGCAATTTGATACAATTGAGAGTCTTGCTTGGCTGTTTCTGAGCCCATTGTAGAGTTTATCAAATGTCTGTGTTTCTGGAGACACTTGCGGGCTAGACCAGGAGATACACTTTCTGAAAGTACATTGGGGAAGGAACACATGTTTACAATCGGCATTAAATTCAAGATCACTTATACTGACGCCAGATTTTAGATCTCGATAGTTTGTTCATTGTTTTTAACTTCCACCAGAGCATTAGCTTGGTCTAGATTAGTAATTCAATGGCATTTCCACAACCGCACCATCTCTAGATGGGGACCTTTTGGAATCCACACTAAGCAGGTTATTTCTGTGCTGCTTGACAGCTCTGTCAAACGAACGCCCACCGATTTGACGATCGGGACGGGACCGAGTGCGTGGTAAATGTTCAGGCTGTAGTTATTCCCTTGTTATGGGACTGGATAGAGTTGAGTAATTTTCCACGTGGCCAGGCAGATGTCAAAGTTGGAGTTGGAATGAAACATCTTCCCCAGGGACACGGCATGTTGTGCGGCACAGGTCTTCAGTCCTATTGCAGCAATGGAGTCAGGGCCCATTGCCTTTGTCGTGTCTACTATGTTAAGCTTTTTTTCATGTTATGTGCAGTGAATCGAATTTGCTTGAAGAGTGGCATCTGTGAATCTGTGAGCATCATGAGGAGGGTGAGGTGGATTGTCGACTCAACACGTCTGAGATAGTGCAGATACTACATCCTTGTCTTTTACAATGATGTACAGAGCATTTCGTTGATTTAGAATGGGGATATTTGTGGAGTCCTCTCCTCTAGTAAATTGTTCAACAGTCCATCGACATTGATGACTAAATGTGGCAGGACTTCAGCGCTTCGATCTTATCTGTTAGTCTTGGGATCATTTCCCCCTCTCCATCAGATTGTAGTTCTGCTGTTTGGAATGTAACCAGTCAAGTGTGGTAGGTTTAATGGGTTGTCATCATGTTTACATACACATGGTCCTTACTCTGGCATGTTCACCCAAACCCGTCACTGAACCATCACTCGATTTGATGGTAATGATAGAGTGATGGATTATCCTGGGGAAGAAAGTTATGGATTGTTATTGAATGCAATTCTGCTGCGGCTGCTGCTGTGATCTACAACATCAGATGATAACCCATTGTGAGCTGCAATATCTGCAATTCAACTGACTCTCCCCTAGTTCAAACCGGGACCCATTCACCCATCAGGCCTGTAGACAGTGACCTAAACTGGTTTCTGATGTGGTTCACTTCCATTATCATATTCTCATTCTGCTGAGTGTCTCTCCCTGATGTCACGCCTCCAATATGTTACATAACTCAAATACCTTAACATATTCATCTGAATCGTTTTCTTTCCCATAATACCATCTACTGTGTTTGAAGTGAATGTTTTCCCCTCTGTTTTTCTCCCTGACCAAGATTAAGACCTCTGTCGTGTCAGTGATGCCAGCCTTATCTCGTTTCAGAGCCAATGAACTTGTGCACTTTGCATTTTTCTTGACTTCCCAATGTACGGCACTTTGTTTGAGCAGGTTTGACACACTTCCTTGGAACTTGTTCAAAAAAAGAAATTGCTGAACAAACTAAGCAGGTTGCATCTTGTGGAGTGACAGCAGAGTGCATCTTTAGGGTCCTTGTTTCGACAGCAATTTGTGCATTTCTATTTCCAGTATCCATTGTTATTGGTTTAATTGAAAATTGGTTATGTGTCTATTCATTTCTGAACAAACTCAGAAGGTCTGGCAGCCTCTACAGAGACAGAGAATCAAAGTTAGCGTTTCAAGTCCAGTATGACACTTCTTCAGAAATGACAAGGATTGGAAACTGGGCATTTTAGCCGTTGCTAGACGTGGGTGAAAGTGAAAAGAGGGCGTGACAACAGATAAACAGACTTCCAGCAGTGGTGAACGAGAAGATGATGCAAAATGAGTTTAAATTAAGATGTGAATTGGGGAATGGGGTTCTCTCTATTGAATGCAAGATAAAGAAGACTCAAGGTCATAGGGAGGCCAGGAGGGAGGATGTGGAGCATGTAGTATTAGAAAGATCTGGCCAGAGATACATTTTCACTGTAGAGATGATCACCGCCGCCAAAGGAATTCAGGTGCCTGGAGTGTTATTGGCACAAGTAAGATTTTCATGCTGCCTTAGTATTATAACATAGAAAAATAAAAGAAAAAACAGTTGGAAGTTTGGGCTGAGTTCTTTTTCCTGTCATTTTGAATATTGTTTCAAATTTGCGGTGCTTATCTTTAAATGCTTGTTCTTGAAGTTCGTATCAGATGGAGTGTAGGAGGTTGAGGGGTGACATTATAGAAATTTATAAATTCAGGGGAGGCATGGACAGGGCGAAAAGCCAAAGTCCTTTCTACAGGATAGGAAAATCAAACCAGAGAGAGAGAGCATACGTTTATGGTGTAAGAGGGAAGATTTAAAAGGGAGGAAGAAGGAACATTTTTTACATACAGGGTGATGAGTTTATAGAATGAGCTGTCAGAGGAAGACTGACAGATGCAAGTCTGGCAGATGCAAATTTGAAAGACATTTGGACAAACATATGAATGGGAACCCTTTTGAGGCATTCGGGCCCAATGCAAGCCAGTGGGACTAGTTTACTTTGAAAAACCTGGCCGGCATAGACAAGTTGGACCAAAGATTGTGTTTGTGCGCGATTTGACTGCATGATTACAGAAAGATAAGAAAAGGGAACAAAAGATGTGATGTAAGCAAATTGGCAAGACATATAAAAACAAGCACGAGCTTTTCCGTGTACATAAGAAGACTTAAAGAGGTGTGTGCTCTTTGGTAGAAAGAAAGTCAGGAAAGTATATTGAGGACATTTGGAGGGTGTGACTAGGGAACTGGCTGCTGGGAATAGACAGGCAATTTACACCAGTATTTTATATCGTTCCTCACAGGGGAAGGTAGCGGTCAAGATAGCAGCAGAGGATAAAACGTTCTCTACTCGAAATTGTATTTCATAACGGGACAAATGTTTTGAAGTGGTGTTTGGCTGAATACAATACATTCCTGAAGAAGGACTTATGCCAGAAACGTTCATTCTCCTGCTCATTTGATGCTGCCTGACCTGCTGCGCTTTTCCAGCAACACATTTTCAGCTCTGATCTCCAGCATCTGCAGTCCTCACTTTCTCCTACAATAAAGTGAGAAAGGTGAAATAGCCAGAATTACTAATTGTGATTGTATATAAAATAAGTGCATATGTAGAGAGTGAGAGAGATAGAGAGAGATGAAAATTCGTTGTGTTACTTCCCCTTGTCTGCCATGTGCGGGGTCAACTGTACAGTGTTGCTCCAAACTGAGAAAGATCAACCGTGTGCCCATTGACACTTGAAAAATGGCACCAATGCCAGTTATCACGGAATATCCAGGGGCATCAGTGTGCTGGTGAGTATCTCCAGTTATGTTGGGTTGGAGAATCGGGCTGGCATTGAATCAGAGGAACACTGTGAGATTGAGTAGGTAGTGAATGAGGTGAGTTCGATAAGATAGCACAAGGATACTAGCTTATCCTCTTATAGATCGGTTGTGGGACCGCTGCTTGTTGTGATTTTTATAAATAATTTGGATGAAGAAGCGGAAGGGTGGGTTAGTTAGTTTGCTGATGACACGAACGTTTGTGGAGTGGTACATAGTGTGGAGGGCTGTTCTCGGTTGCAATGGGGCATTCACAGGATGCAGAACTGTGCTGAGAAGTGGCAAATAGAGTTCAACCTGGAAAAGTGTGAAGTGACTCTCTTTGCAAGTTCGAATGTGAATGCAGAATACAGGGTTAAAGGCAGGATTGTTGGCAGTGTGGAGGGACAGATGGGTCTTGGGGGTCCATGTCCATAGATCCCTTAAGTTTGCTACCCAAATTGTGATAGGGTTGTTAAGAAGGCATATAGTAATTTAGTTTTGATTAGCAGGGGATTGGGTTTAAGAGCCGCGAGGTTATGCTGCAGCTCTATAGCGCCTTGGTTGGACCACACTTGGAATATTGTGTTCAGTTCTGGTCACCTCATTCTGGGAAGGATGAGGAAGATTTAGAGAGGGTGCAAAGGGAACTTACCAGGGTGCTGACTGGACTGGAGATCAGGTCTTATGAAGAAAGATTGAGGGAGTGAGGGCCTTTCTCATTGGAGTGAAGCAGGATGAGAGGTGATTGGATACAGGTGTACAAGATGATGAGAGGCCTTGACAGAGTGAATAGCCAGATACCTTTTCCCCTAGCAGAAATCTCTCTAACGAGGGAACGAGGGTACATAATTTTAAAGTGATTGGAGGATGGTTTTGGGGAGATGTCAAAGTTCAGTTCTTTACACAGAGAGTGTTGGGTGCGTGGAATGCACTGCCAGCAATGCTAGTCGAGTCAGATACCTGAGGGACATTTAAGAAATGTTTGGATAGGCACATGAAAGATAATGCACGAAAGTATATCGATGAATCTTATCTTAGAGAAGGATAAAAGATCAGCACAACATCGAGGACCGAAGGGCCTGTACTGTGCTGTAATGTCCTACGTTCTCTGTTCTACGAAAGTATTTAAAGAGGCTTCAAATGGATTTTGAGCTGTCAGATAGTTGAGTGCAATGAATATTTAGGCATGAAAGAGAACTTGAGACCGAGAGAAGATCAGCCATGATCTTACTGAAGGACAAGGCAATCTTCAGGGGTGGGGGTAGGGAGCGAACGACTTGCTTCTTTTTCTACGTTCTCACATTCTAGTATTGGAAAATTACAGGGTGTTAATTTCCTGGAAGTTTGGTTATTGAATGTTATCGTCTGGGAGTCCAGAGGATTTTCTGAGCCATCTCTGGGTGATATGTCCGGGCTGTATTCACAGTCAACCTAGTTCGAAAGCGTGACCAACAAATGAAGCACATTTAGCAAAATGCGGAATCTCTGTAAAGTGAGATGAGGGGCCTCTTTGATACCCAGTCTGGGTTTTACAATTACATTTTCCAAATCACCTAAACCGTGTGGGAAAGTATTGAGATAGTTTCCTCTGTTTCTGTGCACGAGGTGATAGCACTACGTGGCCTCCCAGTGCTCCTATCTAGCAGGTTTCAGGGGCTGAATGGAACACAGAAACATGGGACTGAGGAACAGTAGTGGGTCATTACACACTGTGAGCTTTCTCCCCCAGGCACTAAGATTGTGGCTGGTCAGTTGTGGTCTCAGCCCCACTTTCCTCTCTGTATCCAATTATCCATGACTCACTTCATGGACAAATACTTAACTAATACATCTTTGAATACATGTAAACAAAGCAGCACCACAATCTTTTGCGGAAGAGAATTTCCACTCGAAAGGCCTTTAGAACTTTTCCTAATCAATCTTATCGAATCAGAGAGTCAGACACCACGGAAACAGACACTTTTGTCCAAATTGTCCATGCTGACCAGACATCCTAATCTGATCTAGTCCTATTTGCTAGCATATTGCCAATATACCTCTGAACCATTCTTACCTATGTATCTATCCAGATATATTTTCAATGTCTAATTACACCCGCTTCCATTGGTGCTCTTGTAATCTGAGATAATCTTCCTCACTGTCCACTGCACCGTATTTTGCTGTTATCAGTAAACCTAGTAATCATGCCTTTGATATTCACTTCCAAGTTGTGCATATACGTGATGAAAAGCAGCAAGCTCAACACTGATTCTTTCAGCACACAACTGGCCACAGGCCTCCAGTCTGGAAAATAATCCGTTACCTTCAAGACAATTGTGCATCCAATTGGTTAAATTTCCCTGTGTTCCATGGGACATAACTGCTTTAACTTTTCATTTTTATTCTGTAATTCAATTAGTTTAGCTGATCTAAACATATTTCCATAATCACAAATTTACTCTTGTTTTGTTTCAACTATCTGATGAAACAACATCTCTGCCAATGCCACTTCAGCTTTCTCATCTTTACATTTATGATCTCTCCTGTTTCAGCTGGTGACATTGTGACCTTGTTGCCCCATAATCAGGAAAGATTCCAGGATGAGGTGCCTGCTTTGCTTCAGTTGCCTGTGACTCCACTGGCTTTTCAACCAGAGCAGGCAGCATTTCTACCAGTGAACCAGCTACATACTTTACAAGGACAAATTGTATTCCTGGTGCTGAAAGTTTGTCCAATACTCCCACCGCAATTTCTCCACACTTTACTGGATACTCCATCCCTGCTTTACATAATTGTGCGCTTTTTGTCTCACATAAATTCACTTTAGCAGTACCTTTTCTGGAAATAGTCCTTCAGGAATACATACCTTTGTATCTTTCAGCATCACAGACTGAGAGGATCCTGCGTCTCTAAATAGTGCATCCTCTTTACCTGCTACTCCTGACCTACGTGAATACACTTTCCCTTTGCAGGTATAATTTATAAGCAGATCTGGCACTTCCTCCTTGACCAACCTCAGATCAACTTGTACACTCTGATGCAGCTTTCTAGCCTCCACTGTGCTTTCTGTTACCGCTCCAATAAAACTCCCGGGCTTATCCTGTTTTCTTACATTTGTTTTCTTTTCCCTAGCCCACCAACAGAGTACTCTCCTGTGACCTAATTTATTGCAACGAAAACACCGGAGATTTTTAGCTTCTTTGTCCCCTTGAAAGGTTCCCTTTTTACCCTGTGGTAAGTAATCCTTCTGATCTTCACTGAGATCTACATGTCATTTTCCACGTGAGGATTTCTTCTATCCATCATGCACTGAAATTGATTCTGAAAGCCAAAATGTGTTTTATGAAACAAATCATGATCATCAACTTCTTCAGTTGCTAACTTTGCTGTTTTAACTCTCTGCTCTTCCACATGAGTTTGCACTAATTCATGCAATGAATCTTTGATTTTTTATAAAATAATTATCTCTCTAAGTGCATCATACATTAGATCGATTTTTAAAGGTCTTATCCATTTTTCAAAATTACTTTCTTTGACCCTTTCAAACTCAATATAGGTTTAACCAGGGTCACTCCTACGATTCCTGAAATGTTGTCTTTAGGCTTCTGGCACAAGCTCATATGCACTTTCTTCACCTCCTTATGCTCCCTAGATCCCTCCTCTGGTATTAATGCGGATACCTCACTAGCTCTACCTACAAGTTTCATTTGGATCAAAAAAACCCACATGGTCACTGGCAAATGTAATTGTTTAGCCAGTTATTCAAACGAACTGAAAAGGTTTTCCATATCCTACTTAGGCAAGGCATAAATATACCTAAAAATTATCTCACCAGGCTTTTGACTACCATGGGTTTGCTAATCCTCACGCTGTTTCTCAGTAAGCTTTCCTTCAGCCTTCATCTCCATCGTTTTCAGCTGACTTTCCACTCTCAGTGTACATCGCTGAAGCTCAAACGCTCTCTCTCTTTGTTTATCTCCTGCTAAAGCCATTCGTTTTTTTTTTCTCTCTTTCCTTGATAAAACCAATTCGTTTTCTTTGTTTCTCTTTTAATTTTAGTCATAACGCAAACTGCTTCACTTCGGCTTCTTACTCAAGCTGCTTTATTTCCGATTAAAGTTTAGTCATTTGTACAGACCCCAATGGAGCTTCCAGCAAATTGGAATGCGGAACTGTTGCTGCAAACATCTAATATTTCCTCACATTAGGAGGTAGTTTCAATTCCACCTTGTCTACTAATTCCCGCAGCATGGATTTATGTGCATTTTGTAACAGTCCCAAGGTCGATTCTCCCATCTCCCAAACACCCTTTGTGACTTCCAGAGCTATTGTTTTCTGAAGTTATGTTTACCCACCAAATCCACACACGAAAAACGAGACTCTAAAAACTGCCATTCGCTGTCTAAATTCCGCAAAGGCCCCCCAATCTGGCCCGATCCCTCAAAACATTTTTAAGCAGGTAGTCCAGACCTAACTTTGGTATTTGTTGAAGGTTAGTGTATAGTGGATATTTCCGGAGTGAATTAGCTGGTCAGACTGCCGAGTGTGAAACAAACATTTTTACCAAATTTCGGAATGAAGCACATGAAACTGAAAATAGAATATTCAACTAACTTACTTTATCCAACCAAGAGGCTATCCAGACTTTAGGATGTTGCTCCAAAATACTTGCAAGAATTCCAATAAACAAATGCTTTATCACCAAAAGTAAATCTGATACAAAAAGCTTACAGGTAATGAGGTCGGAAGAGAAGGAGAGGGAGAGCGTTCATTTCCAATAGTGACCCTAACTCAGCTAACCCCCAAACTGAATCGATCTGCCCAGCTAGAGAGCTGGCCACGTCCGCTTGCTTGCACATGTTTTTATTTAAAGACTTGAATGCGTTCTGCCTGAGGCATTACCAGTTAGGTATAAACAAAAGGAACACAAATGAACCTTTCAAAACTCAGACATATTGGAATCTTGGGTCATTTAGAACCCCAATGAAGAAGAAAATTCATGTATAATATAACCTTGCAAAAGGTGACAAATTACCACATTTGGCTTTGGACTGAACTCAAACAATTAAGTCTTCCTGCTTTGAAGCCAATAACTTGTGTTCAGGTGTTTGTGAGTTTCTACTTAAAAAAGGTGCTAACGCACATTGAGTGTTGAAGATACAAAATTGCCTCATTAGGTCAATGAAAGGAATGATCAGGCAAATCCACATTTCCTGTGTAATGGAGTGCCAAGGTATCCTCTGTAAATCCATCAGCTGGTGCCTTTTCTAGTCGAGGAGCGATCAGCACGGTAACAACATCTAGATTGTGGTTTTTGAGGGTGGTGGTGGTGGAGGTTCAGGCAGTTACAGTATTGCAAATGAACAACGCCTGTTTGTTCAGTGACTATGATTGATGTCAGTCTCCATGGATCTTAATGATGTCACTGGACGGTTTCGCTCTCCTATTAATAAGGGGTTTCTTGCATTGCTCTTGCCATTGTATCAGCAGATGCATCATCTCTGCTGCTAACAGGGATCAGCAGCTGCAGAGACAGGAAAAGGAGAGGCAAACATCTGAGAATAGTCTGTAATGCTCCATTAGTTGATCAGAATCTGCGAACATTAGACTGGAATGCTGCAACAATGGACAGGAGTTTGTAATGGGGCTGTTCTATCTTTCCTGGTATTGGTCGACATTATCAGATCGGATATACGGTATACTGATGATTATTCAGACAGGTTACTATCCCATGCTCGCTAACGTTGGTGTTCCTGGGAAGTACCTCCATCTCTATCCATTTACTAATTCCATAAACCATGGCGAACTTCCTTGCTATTTCTGTTACCTATATTTGGCAAAGGCGGAAAACGTTGTCTTCGGATTCAAATGCAAAGTCAATTCATTATCCACAAATTTCAGAACCGCCCACAACCCCGCCCTCACAAACACCAGAGAGCAAGATTGTTCACAATCCTGAAGTACATTTTTACCCGGAATTCACTTATGTCTCGGTGTTCTGTCCATCATCAAACTTATCCACTTTCAGCTCAATAATATCCCCAGTCGCCATCTTGGCATCGATGCTGACGCTTAATAAACAATTTTTCATGCCTTTATGGTTACAGTTCTTCTCGAAGCATGATTTCAGTTTTAAATATTTCGATCACAACCTTGTTCTTGTCTCTAAAATAATCTCATAAGAGGGAAACTGTCAGAGTAATAATGTTGCAATAAATGTAATTCAGCGGCACAAGCTTTTACACATAAAGACACTGTTTCACATCCTACCACAAATTATGTCAGAACGTAAATTCAAATGGCAGGATTTGGAAATAAAAACAAGTTTCACTAATTCTGACCATAACATCACCAGCATTTAGTCTATAAATTTATCTATTTCACTAATGTAGTTTGCAAAAGAAATCTAGCATTATTACCTGATCTGGCTTAAGACTGACATCAGACCCACAGTCATGTGCTTGGCTCTGTACTACCTTCGGGAATGAGCTCACAGTAAAGGGTCAACCAATCCTGTTCCTGTCAGCGATCCAGACATCCCTTGTAATAACAAAAGTAAAGGTTAAATAAATCAAAGAATGATGCAAGAGATCAGAATCAAAAAGAACGAGAAAGTGCCAGAGAAACTGCGCAGATTTGGCAGCCTCACAGCGGGGGAAAAAAAGGAATTGGCATTTTGAGTCCAATGACTAGACATCAGAACTGAACGCTGCTGTGATTGATGTTGGTGACAGGGACGCTTGTTGTAAATGGGAGAAGGACTGATTAGAATAGATAGAGAAAGAGAAAGATAGAGGGAAAGAAGCAAACAAACAGATAGTTTATGATTAGCTGGGTGGAAAACAAACGAGATTAAGCTTATTTATTTTTCTCCTGTTACCATATTACTGAAAACTGTGACCATGTACGGTACATATCAACATCACTGTTTAAAGTAAGTCATGTCGCTTTGTCACTCTTCCTTGAGTGTAAACATATTATTTTATTCATTAATGGGATGCTGAGCCAGTATTTAATTCCCTTTGCCCATTGTCCTTAAATAGGTGTTTATGAGCTGCCTTGCTGACCAGTGCAGGCCGTGGGCTGTAAGTAGTCAGTGCTTTGTTCTGTCCGGTTTCATTTCTTTGAGACTTTATTGTGGCTGATATAACTGAGTCGCTGGCTTGGCCATTTCAAACTGCAACTGAGAGTTAACCACATTAAGGTGGGTCTGGTGTCACATGTAAGCTCGATCAGGTGAGGATTATGGATTTCCTTCCCTGAAGGGCATGGGGGTACCAGGTAGGACAATCGACAATGGTTTCATTGTTGTATTTGATTCTTAATTCCTGATATTTTATTGAATTCAAGTTCCAACATTTGCCGAGGTGGAATTCCAATCCTTGGTCTGGGTCATTACCTGGGTCCCTGAATTAATATTCCAGAGATCATACAGCGACACCATTGCCTCCTCAGCATCTTCAACCATCTCCAATGGCAATAGTGATGATGCTGTTGGAGTGGCTTTGCTTCATAAGGCAAAGAAATGCTTTGGCAAAATATACCATTCTTCTCATTGTGTATTTATGAGAAGGCGAGATAATGGAAAGTGTTAATGGGGAAAATGAGCTAGATGCCCTTGGTGATGAGTCACTGACAGTAAGTTCATTGCAAAATGATTAAAGTGTAGGAGTGAAGCCACCTTCTTGCATTTGTAGAGTGTTCTTGCTATAGTACGTGGGACACTTCTCCTTTATAATGAATTACTTCCTTGCTACATAGAGACAGAATAAACGAGTTTCACCAGACTAATCCCTGCAGTGAAAGTACCATGAGAAGAGTGTGAAGGAAATTAGTGTTTAATCTGTAATGCTACAAAAGAATTAAAACTGATTGTATTAAAACTTGACCGTTATGGACTAACACTCATTATTTCCAAAACAAAACGATGATAGAGTGAAATATAATGTGTTTTCTGCAATACACGTCTTCACATTTGGACAAATATATAGATAGGCAACATTGAGAATGATATGGGCCAAGTGCAGGGAAATGGGCTGAGCATGGATGAACATTTTGGTCAGCATGAACCAGTTTGGGCGAAAGGCCTGTCTCCGTGCGATAGGTCTCTATGACTATATGATAATGTACATAGCTCTCTGGACACCCTTCGACCCCATGTTGGTTGAGAGAGAGCTCCAGGTTCTGAATGAACGCTCATCATCTCAATGTGTAGTTGGTGTGTAAGCCTGCACTGAACGTTAAGTTTTTCACAAATCTGTCAGCAGTCGAATTCTGATGGAGTTCGCCATTCTCGCCAATTACTGACTCCCGTACAGAAAACTAGCCTATTTTTTCTGCCACAAAGCTAGTCCTTTTTTTGTTTAAAAAGCTGGTCCTTGGCTCAAGGAGACCTGTCTTTGATGCTTATCAGGGGGACAATAAAACGAGGCCTTACTCCGATCAGTCTCCTTTGGTACAGAGATGAAAAGGATTTCCAGAGGCTTTTTGCTTATATGTAAACAGATGATACTTCTTCCCTTCAACATTAACCTGAAAGCATGTGCTTCATTTATACTGGTCTTTAAATGGAGTTTGCTTATTGTGACTGTTGTGTATATTTGGAACAGCGTAATTATGTCTTTCTGCATAGGTTACGTTCAGTAGGGCTTCTTTATTCTGTTCTTTGTGTTTCATTGTGTAATCTTTTGAATACAGTTTTTGTCTGTTTTAAAATCTAGTAGACAATCTCAATAACTTAGTCCGGGTAATTTACATTGTGCACTTACCGAAACAAGTTGCAATGTTATGCTCTGGGCAGCCTACTTAAGAATGCTTTAAGTGGTCGAGCCGAGTCCATAACAGACTGGCTCACTTTGCGGGAGTTCACACAGAGAGTGTGAGGTGCTCGTGTCTTTATTTCGGGTGTTGGGTTTGTTGGGTAGACGAAGCTTTGGATAGCAATGGTTTACAGTCGCCAAACGTTTTCTAGATGTGGATGCAATGACTTTTGAAGGTTTGAAAAAAGTGAATAAGACCAAGCTGCTGGAATAAGCAGAGGAGCTGGAATTGGACCTTCCTGCTTCTGTGAGGGAAGGAGAGATACTTATAGCAATAGCTCATCAATTACACTTGCTGGAGAAACCATCAGAATCTACAGAACTGGCACGAATTCAATTGCAAATGAGGCAGCTTGAGTTAAGTGGCGAGATATAAGGAAAGGGCAGCAGAAATGAAACAGTTTAAAAGCAGAAGAGGGGAAAAACAGAAGCAGAAAAGATGGAAAAGCGAGAGCAGCAGAGGAAAAAGAAAGAGAGAGCTTTTGAACAGCAAAAACTGACACTTTAAAAAGGAAAGTCAGCGTAAAGCGCTCGAGATAAAGGCTGAGGGTAGGGTGAGTAAGGAAATGAGTGAGGATGAGCAAATCCCTGGTCGTCAGAAGCCTATCCTCGGTCAAGCATTGCCTAAGTTTGATGAGAAGAATATGGAAGGCTTTCTCAACTCATTTGAAAAGGTGACTAGACAAATGCAATGGCCAGAGTCAATGCGAGTTTTGTTAATCCAAATGGAACTTTTAGGTAGGGCTAGTGAGGCATTCGCATCCCTTTCAGAGGATGGATCTGGTTTCTGGAATCTAATGAGGGATCCTGGTCAAAACTACATTGAGTTTGAAAGGATCAAACAGAAAAATTTTGATAGATGAATAAGAACTTGAATAAAGCAAGCAATCCTATGTTGCACTTCGAGCGGTAAGTAATTTGGAGAAATTCAAATATTCACTGCTTGAAGCAGTGCGACCTCATGTGGATAAAAAGAGAGTTAAAACAGCAAAGTTATCAGCTAAAGTGGCTGATGATTATCTGTTGGTCCATAAACTCAGTTTGGCTTCCAGAATCTATTTCAGTCCATGAGGGATAGAAATTGGAGCAAAGAGGTATCCTCACGTGGAAAGGAAAAGGTAGATCTCAGTGAAGACAATAAGGATAATTTACCACAGGCTAAAAAAGAAACCCTTGAGAGGGACAAAGAAGTGATAGCCTCCATTTCCTCATTAAGACATAATTTGTTAAGTAGTAACAGATAGGAATGCATCACTCTCTTTCTTGCTAAATGCCCCCGGTGTTTTCATTGTAATAAAATGGGCCACACAAAATCACAGTGTTGGTGGCCGAGGAAAACCAGATGTAGGAAAACCAGACAAGCCTGTAAGATTTGTTGGACCAGTAACAAAAACCATAAGGGAAGTAAGACAACTGCCTCAGAGTGTACAAGATGATCAGAAGTTGATCAAGGAATATGTGCCAAATATGCTTAAAATATACATACAAGTGTAAAGTTTATTCACATAGACTAGGATTCATAGATAAGCCGGTTCCAATATTGAAGGAGACCGGATCTTCTCAGGCTGCAGTACTGAGGGATGAGAAGATAGGCACACTGAGAGACTATTGCCAGAAAATGTGCTGGTAACAAGAATTCTTGGTGAGACAAAGAGTGCTCAGTTATATAAAGGGAGAACAGTGGATAATGTGTGATAGGAGTACTGGACCTCAAACTCTCAGCTCCAGAAATAAAATTTGTCCTTGCAAATGATATAGCTGATTCGCCAGTAGGTATGCTGCCTACTCCAGTTGAAAATCCAGTGGAGATTCAGGCAAGGGAAGAAGTGGAGAATGCTTATCCAGGAATCTTCCCTGACCGTGTGATCACAGATCACAATATTCAGGTAGAAGCAGGAGGGATCAAAGGAAGTTGATGTAGAGTTATCCGAATCTTATTTTGATCAGATACGTAGAACAGAGAAGGAGCAAGGAGGAGAACATGCAAGTATTGTTAGCTCTGCTAAGTTGATTGACCTGCAGCAGAAAGATGAGGAATTAAAATAGTTATATCAAAAGGCATTTACCAAGAAAGAAAGAAAGCATTCCTGTCTGTTATTACCGAACAAATTATGTCTTAATGAAGACATTTCAAACAGATCAGACATGGGCAGAAAATCATCAAATTGTTTTGTCAGTTGGCTATAGAAAGGAGGTGCCGCGACTGGCACTTGAGCTACCAGTTGGAGGTCATTTTGGGGTGAGTACAACACCAGCTAAAATACAATGATTTGCTTATAGACCTGGACTATACAAAGATGTAGCTGAATTTTGCCAGACGTGTCAAACATATCACGAAGACAGTCATAAAACTTGCATCTTTAATACCTATTCCAGCATTTGACGATCTTTTCACAAGTATCTTGATTGATTGCGTCGGTCCACTACCACAAACAGAAGGTGGGAATAAGTATTTATTAACAGTAATGGATGTGTCGACAAGATATCCAGAGGCAATCTCATTATGCAGCATCACAGCTATAAAGGTTGTAGAAAAAAAAAAATATTTTTCCTAGATACGGACGACCAATATGATACAGTCAGATCAACGAACAAACTTCACATCCAAACTATTCAAGGAGGCGATGGATAACTTGGGAATAAAACAATTCAAATCTACTGCTCACTGTCCAGAATCACAGAGAACAGGAGAGAGATGGCATTAAAAAAAATGAAGACCATGTTGAGCGTTTATGGTCAGGATTATCCAGATGACTGCGATAAGGAAATTCCTTTTGAACTTTTTTCGATGATGGAGCACCGAATGAATCGACCAAATTCAGTCCATTTGAGTTAATTTTTGGACAAGAACTAGGAGGACCATTAAAATTGATGAAGGAGAAATTAATAAGTCAGAATTCCGAGACCACCCATTTGGACAATGTGTCAAATTTTAGGGAACGATTAAATAGAGCTGGAGAGTTGGCTTGAAACATTTAAAAGTATCACAGCATACCATGAAACAGGATTCGGATAGGAAATCACAAATTTACAATTTTGCATTTGGGAATAAGGCATCTGTGTTCTTTTCAGTAGCAGGTGAGCCTTTAAAAACAAAGTTTTGCGTACCTTGTCAAATTGATAAGAAATTTAGTGAGATGAACTACTTGCTAAGGACACCAGACAGGAAGAAATCTCACAAAGTGTGTTATGTCAATGTGCTCAAAAGATAGTTTGATAGTGAAAGAAAGGAAGAGGAGAAGGTGTTCATGATTACAGCACAGAAGGAAGAACCAAGTTCAGAGGATTCTGAATGGGACATTCCTCAAATCAGATTGAACAATGAGAAAGTTGTCAAACATTAAGATAAATTATTGAGTTACCTTCCACAAGAAAATCAAAATGACCCAAAAGATTTATTACTATCACTTTGGGATATATACGGTATTAAACTGGGAAGTACTAGCATAATTGTGCATCATGCAGATTTCGGAGATTCCGTTCCGATTAAGCAACATCCTTTTAGGCATAACCCTCCAAGGTTGGCACAGGTTCAGAAAGAGATAGAGTGAATGCTCCAAGATGGCATAATCAAAGTGGAACTCACCTATAGTCATGATACCAAAGCCAGATGGTACCCCACAGTCATGTAGGGACTATGACAAAGTCAACACTGTTACAAACCTAGCTAAAAGTGAATTTGCGAAAGCCCAAGTCACGTTCCTAGGCCATGTTATTGGACATGGACCAATAGCCCCATGAGATACAAAATTCCCACATCATCGACAAAAAGTAGTATTATGGTTCCTGGGGTTGACTGGATTTTACTGAATGTTTGTGCCAAACTTTAGCAGTGTGGCTGCTCCACTCACCAAATTATTAATAAAGGGCAAGAACACTCAGTGGATAGCAATCTGTCAAAAGGAATTTGCCAGCCTAAAAACTGTGTTAACCACTGCCCCCAGTATGAGTCCCACTGGATTACACAAAGCCTTTCAAGGTGGCTCTCGATGCCAGTGATGTGGGTGTCGGTGCGGTGCTCCTGCAGGAGGATGGCGAAGGAATCAAAAAATCCTTCGGATATTTTTCCATGAAGTTGAACTTCATCAACAGAAATATTCAACCGTGGATAAAGAGAATTTAAGCTTGGTGTTGGCATGACAACATTTCAGTGTTTATATCACCAGCGATGCATCTGAGACAATAGTATACGCTGATCACAACACATTGATTTTTGCGGAAAAAATTAAGGACAAAAATGCCAGACTCTTTCGATGGAGCTTGTTGTTGGAGCCATTCATTATGACAATTGTGCATGTGGCAGGTTGTGAAAATGTGATTGCCGATGCGTTTCTGAAACTTGAATGAGATATGGAGGCGTTTGGTTGTGAGTGCACTGCGACCTGAATTTGCATGGGATTGTGCATGTTTGCATGTTTACAGTTGCTATAGTGCATATACGCGTTTTTAGACTACCAACTGGTTTTGAATGGTTAGAAATTCCGCCATATTTTGGTATTGAAGGTTCATTTTTAAGGGGGAGGCGTCACAAAGCTAGTCCCATTTTTTTCAAGAAGCTTTTTTTGGCTCAGGTGGTCTCTGTCCTTGATTTTCTTTCAGAGGGACAATAAAAAGGGACCTGATTCTGGTCAGTCTGGCTTGGTACAGAGACTAAAAGGATTTTCAGTGGCCTTTTGTTTATCTGTAAACAGATAAGACTGAAGGCCAAAGTGGTCATGCTTTAGAAGTGACCTGTGTAATGAAAGGGGAGTAGTGAGCTCATTGAGCTGTACTAGCTGAGCTGAGCTGAGCATCTTTCAGTTGAGTCTTGAATTGGGAAGTTCAACAGTGAGGTGTGTGGAAACTCTCTCTCTCTCTTCTGGCCTTGAACTTCAAACTGTAAGCTTGTGTTCCATTTATACTGGTTTTTAAAGCGAGTTTGCTTATTGGGACTGTTATGTGCATTCGGAACAGCATAATTAAATCTAGCTGAGTTCTGTAGGGGTACTTTATTCTGTTCGTTGTGTTTCATTGTGCACTTTTGTGAGTAAAGTTTTTGTCTGTTTTAAAATCCAGTAGTCAACATAGCGAAATTACACCATGTAATTTTCATTGTACACTTAATGAAACAAATTGCGAAGTTATGCTCCGGGCTGTTTGTCTAAGAATGGTTTGAGTGATCTAGACTCGTCCATAACATCTCGGTGATGGAAGATGCCCTTTTGGAACTTGGTATAAATCATTCACTTTCCCTCCTCAAGATCAGCAAATAATGTTAACTTAACACGTGTGTACCATTAGCAATAGAGCCAGTAGTCTGTCTGCACAGTCTCTGCTGCATTAGTTTGTCATGTTGCAGCATCAAATACATCCTCCTGTTTCAGTATCACCGTTTGGAGGGGCTGAATGGCCTCTTCTTTTTGATGTGTCAGTGTCTCGAGTGTCTCGAGAACACTGAGTTCTCCAATTTCAAATAACTTCCCTTCCAAACTGCTGACTCCCTTCCCAATCCCTGCCATTCTCTTCCCATCACCTCCCCCTCCCTTCCCAGCCCGTCCATCTCCCTTCCATTCCTCTGATCCACCCTTCTTCCAGCTTCCAACTGGATTAATTCCTACAACCAACTAACCCGGTGGTACCCTGAACAGTGTTGATTCATCCCCACCTCAAAAACACCACATCCTCCTCCCCACGCTGCTTCTTTACCTGTAAAAGTCCTTACGTCCATCCCCACTCCTGAAGAAATGTTACTCCCAAGGTGTTGACTACTCCACCTCCTGATGCTGCTTTGCTTGGTTTGGTCTTCCAGCCGCCTGCTTTTCAACAATTACATTTTTACAAACTCTCCTCAGGTGTAATAGGCAGGAGAGAGTCAATTGGCTGCAAGTCTGTTTGTCCAATTGTTTCAATGGGCTGAATGGCGTTCTCACATTCCTGTGAAACCAGCTTGAGATGCTGAAAGAGCTCCTCTTTTTATCCTGTGAAAATGTTCAGGGTTTAGCAATGCTGTTACATGAACGTTAACAACAACCTTGAATGTTGTTCAGGTTTTGAAGTTTTATGTGATTTCTACAGAACATCTTCACTTCTGATCGAATTATGGAGGGAAAGATATTGATAAAGTAGCTGAAGGTGTTTGTGCTGAAGACGCTACCCGAAGGATCGCCCACAGAGATATTCAGCGACTAAGAGGATTGCTGTCCACCAGCCGCATTGTTTTCTGAATGACCCAGTGGGGAGATTACACCTGATCCCATTCAGTTCAATCTTATTCAGTCTCCTTGACACCTTGCTCCGTCAAATCCTGCCGTAATGTCAGGGACAGCCACTCTGACGCTTAGTTCGTATCTTTTGTTTATGTCAATAGGCCAATGTATATGTGTGGGGAGTATTTCCTTCTCTCAGAGAGTAGAGACTGTTGGGGACTCTCTGTCCCAGACAGCTGCATTACAGAAATGATTGGGAAGGGGGTGGGAGTGGGTGTCAATGAACTTTGACACGTCAGAGATTCAAGGGCTACAATGAATTAGGCGTGAAAGAGAAATTGCATGCGAGACTAGATCAGCCCTGATCTTACTGAAGGCAAGGGCAGGCTTGAGGAGCTAAATGGCCTCGTGTTATTGCATTCTACCCCAGAGTCCAGGCAGTTTGTGGTCACTTCGATTTCCTGTGTTACGGACTTCAAGTAACTGAATAGACTGAATAGACTGTTGCTGTGTATCAGGATACTGATGCTGCGTGATCTACTCTGGGTACAGTTTTATAGGCTCGAGGGGCTGATTCACCTCCTGCTGTAACTGTTTATCAGTGTCCAGGGGCTGAAAACATTCATCCTGTTCTGTTGTAATTGAAATCCATACAGACTAATTCTACCATCCGTGGAGAAAGTGAACACTGCAGATGCTGGAGATCAGAGCGAAAAAAAAGTGGCACTGGAAAATCACGACAGGTCAGGCAGCATCTGAGAAGCAGGAGAATCGATGTTTGGACATTCTTGATGAAGGGCTTATGCCTGAAAAATCGATTATCCTGTTCCTTGAATGCTGCCTGGTCTGCTGTGCTTTTCCACACCATAGGTTTCGACGTCTACACCCTTCCAAAGTCAATCTTCCTGGTCACATCATCAATTAACTTTAAAAGTTTTTTAGGCATAAACCTCAATGCACAAAGCCATGCTTACTATTCCTAATCAGACCCTGCACTTCCAAATGCATGTACATCTTATTCCATGGTATCTTCTCAAGTAATGTACCTACCAAAGATGTTGAACTTGCTGGTCTATAGTTCCCAGGATTCTTTCTTCCCGTTCCTTTTGAACAAGGGCACAGTATTTGTTATCCTCCAGTCTTCCGGAATCTCAACTTTGTTTAATGGTGATAAATGTATTTAACCAGTGTCCCCGCAAGTTCTTCTCTAGATCCCTGCAGTGTTCATGGATATACTTGCTAAGGACCCTGAGAATAATCCACCGTCAAACATCCTTGTACGCCCAATACCTCCTCTACTGTGATATGGACTGCCCCTACGATATCACCACTAACTTCCTCAAGTTCCCAAATATTTATGTCTTTCTCCACAGTAAATATAGAGAAGAAATCTTTGTTGAGGACCTCGTCCATCTCTTATCGTTCGACACATATTTGTCCACTTTGGTATTTGAGGCAATCCTATTCTCTCACTAGTTATTGCTTAGCTTTCATACTCTTAAAGTAACTCTTTGGATTCATCCTAATCTTCTCAGCCAAGGTTATTTCATAGCACCATTGTCGCCTTCTTGATTTCCATCAGAGGTAAACTCCTAAATCCCTTATATACCGCCAGGGATTCCCTTGATCCAATTTGCCTGTGCCTGAGCCACGCATTTCCCTTTTTGCAGTCAATGCCTAAATATCTCTTGTCATCCTGGATTCCCCATTCCTGAGACCCTTGCCCTTCACTGTCACAGGAATATAAACACCTTGAACTCTAGCTACCTCACGTTTAAAGGCCTCCCACTAACCAGCAGTCCTTTCACCTGCAAACAAACTGTTCCAGTTGACCCCTGCAAGCTTCTGTCTAATCCCATGAATATTCCCCTTGTCCCAAGTTAGAACTTGAACCTGTGGACCAGATTTGTCCCTCTCCATAGCTATTTGAAAATTAACAGAACGATGGTCACTGGTCCCAAGGTGCTCCCCCACTGTCACCTCAGACACGTGTCCTGCTCTGTTTCTCAGGAGTTGTTCGAGTTTTGCCCCTTCCCAAGAAGGACCCTATACATACTGCTTGAGGAAACTTTCCTGAATTCACTTATCGGATTCCACTCCATCAAACTCCTTAACGCTCCGGTAGTCTTAGTCTTACAAAAATTAAAATCCACTCTTATGAAAACCACATTGGTCCTGAATGACTCCCTTCTCCATGCATATTTGTCACTCTCATTTACGTTAGCAATTTGGAGGCCGATAGTACAACCCCGGTACATCATCATCCACTTCCTACTTCTTAGCTGCACCCACAAAGCCACAATGGATGATTGGTCGGTTATTTTATCTCTGATTATTGCTGTGATAATCCCATTAATCATAAATTCAACTCCTCCTCCCCTCCTTCCAGCATCCCTGTCCCGCCTAAAGCACCTATACCCTGGTAAGTTAGCTGCCAGTCCTGTCCCTCTCTTAGCCATGTTTTTTATGGAGGCTGTATTATCCCAATCACACGTTACTATCCACGCCCTTAGTTTATTGGTCTGACCTGCCAGCCCTCTTGCATCGAAATAATCCAACAGGCATTCCTTGCTCCCTGTCATGTTCCAGCATAACCTGTCTCTTCACTTTACTGCTTCTGATTACTGTATCTCCTTCCAGCCTCGCACTTCACTCCCTGATCATGAGGACAACCCTCCTCGCCAATATCGTTTAAGCCCTCCCTTGTTGTACCTGCAAAATTCTCTAACAAGATATTGGTCTCTTCCCCATTGCATGTGCCACCTGTCTCTCCTGATCAGGTCAACCCTGTCACAGAAAAGACCCTAATGATCTAAAAATTTGAATCTCTCTTCCCCCCACCCCCACACCATTTCTTTAGTTACTTATTTATTTGCCAAATCCCCCTGCTCTTACTTTCATTAGCTCATCACAATGGAAGTAATCAGTTAGATTGCCACCATCAAGTTCCTAGATTTTAACTTTTCTCCTAGCTCTCAGTAATCACTCTGTAGGACCTCATTCCTCGATCTACCTGTATCATTTGTGCCAATGTGCACAATGACTTCTGGCTGCTCCCCTCCCCCTTGAGAATTTTCTGCAACCACAAGGAGACGTTCTGGCACCTGGGAGGTAACACACCTTCCTGGATTCCCGTTTGAGGCCACAGAATCTCCGACCTGTCACTCTAACAATCGACTCTCCTGTCTCTAAGGTCCTGTTTACCGTTACCCTTTCCCACTGTGCCCCAGAGTCAATGGTAATGCCACCAACTTGGCTACTGCTGCTTTTCCCTGAACCGTCATTCCCCTGAACAGTATTCAAAATGGGGTACTTGTTTTCGACGGGATTGGTCACAGTGGATTCCTGCACTTTCTGCCTACTCCGTTCGCCATTCCAGGTCGTCGCCTACCTCCTCTCTGTCTTGAACACAACAGGAAGCAAGAACTGCCTGTTGTATTAAATGTTCTTTATTTACATGAAACAGGACTGACACGTAAGCCCGATGAACTCATGGCATGGATCTTAACGTGGGATGCGATATTACAGTTATGATTGGTGCGGGTCTTGGGTGTGACCACAACAAGAAAGCTCTTTTCTATGAAGTTCTCATTATCTCCGATGATCCTGATTGCATTCAGCTCCAACTTCCGAACACGGTCTCCCAGGAGTTGCAGCTGGGTTCACTTTCCACACATCTCGTCTTCAGAGACGGTGGAAATTTACCTGAGCTCCCACATCCCGTAGGAGGAACGAACAACTGTCTTAACTGCTATCCCCACTGCTGCAACACTAAAGTTGAAAGGACTTTATTTGAGCTTGCCTGTAGTTTTTGCTGAGCTGTTGCTTTCCAAAGCCACTTGAGCCAAACATTACTACTTACTCTGCTACCAATAGCATGTCTCTCTGTACCCCTTCACATTTACCTTTGGTTAGGGAAGGAGGAAGACACTGCAGCGATATAGCACTTGGTCATTAGGCACTCCTTGACACCTGGCCACTGACTACCTGCTCTCCAGCCAAAGTCACTGTTTGGTCTTGGAGGGTGTCTTACTGAGGTCTTCCTTTTGGTAGTGCTGACTGCGCTGATGCTAATCTTCACCCCGACAACCAATCTGCGTTGTCCCAATCCCTTGGTCCTTTCTGTCTAATAGTACTGTATTTATTAATTCCTTGAATCCGTCGACTGCATTCCAAACTGTGTCTCACTCCACAGCGAGAGAGGTTGATATTCCAGTTAATACAAGGCTATTGTAAAAATGATACAATTCGAAATAGGGACAACAGTATGTCTATCCGCTTACTGAGTCTGCTTTTCCACTCAATTAGATGTCATCTATTTTGATAATCCCCCATTCCACTTGTCTACATTTTCCCCATAAACCTTGTATGAAAATCAGTCTGCCTCAACCCTGAATATATTTACTGATCCAGCCTCAACAGCCCACAGACTTTTCTACATTTGTTTCCCTCTCACTAATGTGAGACTTGGGGGTCTTTAGTCCCATGTGGTATTTCTAGCACTCTGTTTGAATGTTGTATCAATATTAGATGTTATCCTGTCCTATCACACCTTCTCTGTGGTCAGAGGCAAAACAAAAATGAAAAGTTAAGAGACTGTAATCTCCTCACTCATCTTCCACAGCCCCGCCCATTGATGTGTCAGCTACAAGTTGATATAAGAAGCTCTGCAGAATAAATTTCAAGGCATCTGCCCTCTCTAAATAAGTTATCATTGCCCGAATGAATGTTTGGAATTGAAATGCCTGAATATGATGATCCTATTGTTGTATTCACACACCTAAGTAAATTGGTTTTTTATCAGCTCCTGTACTTTCTTTTATCTGGTAGTCTACAATATATCCCCAGCGGTGTGTCTGTCATGGATTTGATCCTGTGCTCTAACCACCAAGCTTCATTAGGAGATCATTCTTACTGCAGTAACTGACTCCATAATTAATAATGCAACTCCACTTACTCTTTTTCCAACTCTCCTGTCGTGCCTATAGATCCTGAACCACAGAATATTGAGTTGTCAGCCCTAACCTCCCTCAAACACATCTCTGTGATGTCAAAAATGTCACACTATCCTATTTCACCTTATTCCCTTATCATATCTGCCTGTCGGATAAAATTCCCAGCATTAAGGTAGAGGACAGCCAGCCTGGAATGTAACACCTGGAATACTCTGTAACACGAAGTTCTTCAGTCATTCATTGTTTGTTGTCAAGCTGCCCAATTCATGAACTAAAACTGTAACTCTGGGAATGAATGAATATTTATTGAATGAAATTTCTCTTTTAATAAATGTTATCATCAAATAAAACTTTCCAGAACTCAACAGTCAGCTCCACATGCAATGAGTTTCTGCTGATTAATTCCCTTTTCAGTGTGCAGAGGGGAGAGCTCTAAGTAATGGAGAAAGTGAGAACTGCATGTCCTCTAGCGCTGGTAAAGCACAGCCAATCGGGCAGCATTTGAGGAACAAGAGAGTAAAAACTTTGGACATCAGCCCTTCATCGAGAAGGCATTGGTGCCTTCCCATGTTTTCCATTCCATTATTGACAGGATATTGGGAACCATATGTGTTCCAGAAGGCAGCACTGTATAGACACCTGAAATGGAAAGCAGTCAATCATTTGTTTGTACAGGGAGCAGACATTTTGAGGTGAAGTACAGATTGATTGAAGTACAAACACAAGAATAGACAAATCCCATGGGCCAGATGGACAAAACCCGAGGTTACTGCAGGAAGACAGGGAAGAGATTCCTGTGCCTTTGGCGATGATCTTCACATCCTCACTGTCGACTGGAGTAGTGCCAGATATTTGGAGGGCGGTAAACGTTACGCCATGTTCAAGGAAGGTACTAGGGATTATCCTTAGAATTACAGATCAGTCAGTCTTACATCAGTATTGAGCAAAGTATTGGAGGGGTTTCTGAGAGACAGAATTTATTATTGTTGTGGTTCTGTTCGCTGAGCTGGGAATTTGTGTTGCAACGTTTCTTCCCCTGTCTAGATGACATCCTCAGTGCTTGGGAGAATCCTGTGAAGCGCTTCTGTGATGTGTCTTCCGGCATTTATAGTGGTTTGAATCTTTCGCTTCCGGTTGTCAGTTGCAGCTGTCCGCTGCAGTAGCTGGTTTATTGGGTCCAGGTGGATGTGCTTATTGATTGAATCTGTGGATGAGTGCCATGCCTCTAGGAATTCCTTGGCTGTTCTCTGTTTGGTTTGTCCTATAATAGTAGTGTTGTCCCAGTCTAATTCATGTTGCTTATCATCTGCATGTGTGGCTACTAAGGATAGCTGGTCCTTTCGTGGCTAGTTGGTGTTCATGGACACGGATTGTTAGCTGTCTTCCTGTTTGTCCTATGTAGTTTTTTGTGCAGTCCTTGCATGGGATTTTGTACACTACATTGGTTTTGCTCATGCTGGGTATCGGGTCCTTCATTCCGGTGAGTTGTTGTCTGAGAGTGGCTGTTGGTTTGTGTGCTGTAATAAGTCCTAGTGGTCGTAGTAGTCTGGCTGTCAGTTCGGAAATGCTCTTGATATACGGTAGTGTGGCCAGTCCTTTGGGTTGTGGTATGTCCTCGTTACATTACGGGCACTGCAACGGACAGCTGGAAATGACAACCGGAAGCGACAGATTCAAACCACTGCAAATGCCGGAGGAAAGATCACAGATGCACTTCACAGGAGGCTCCCAAGCACTGAGGATGTCACCTAGACAGGGGACGAAACGTCTGCAACACAAATTCCCAGCTCGGCGAACAAAATCACAACAACATGCACCCGAGCTACAAATCTTCTCACAAACTTAGAATTTATGATGGCTGGGAAAATTATAGTTTGATTAGAAATTGCCAGCATGGCTTTGTGAGAGGCAGAGCATGCCTCACAAAACTTATTAAAATCTTTGAGGATGGGCTCAAACACATTGAAGTCGGTGGAGCAGTGGATGTGGAAAGCATGGATTTTAACAAGGCGTTTGATAATATTCTCCAAGTCGGGTTCATTCGGAAAGGAAGGAGTGATGGGATACATTGAAACCTGTCTGACTGGATACAGAATTGGCTGGCACACAGAAGTCACAAAGTGGTGGAAAATGGGAAGTATTCAGTCTGGAGCCCGGTGATCAGTGGTGTTCCATTGGGATCAGTTCTGGGACCTCTGCCTTTTGTGACTTTTATAACTCACTTGGATGAGGAAGTGGAAGAGTAGGTTAGTAAGTCTGTCGATATAACAAAGATTGTTGATGTTGTGGATTGTGTGGAGGGTTGTTGTAGTTTGCAATGGGACTGATCAGTGGCAGATGGAGTTCAACTGGAAATTTGTGAACCAATTCATTTTGGAAGATCGAATTTGAATGTAGAAAAATAGGCAGTATTCTTGCATTGTGGATGAACAGGCTGATCTCGTGGTCCATGTCATAGCTCCCGCAGAGTTGCCACCCAGTTTGATAAGGTTGTTAAGAAGGTGTATGATGTTTTCATTAGCAGGGGGATACAGTTTAAGAGCTGTAAGTTGATGCTGCAGCTCTATGGAACCCTGGTGAGATCACACATAGAATGTTGTGATCAGTTCTGGTCGCCTCATTTTGGAAAGGATGTGGAACCTTTAATGAGGGTGCTGAGTAGCTTTATCAGGTTGCTAACAAAGAAGAGTTCAGGGCTTTTCTCAGAGGAGCAAAGAAGGATGTGGGATGACTTGATAGAGGTGGACAAGATGATGAGAGGCAAAGATAGAGTGGATAGCCAGATACTTTTTCCCATGGTGCAAATATCGATCATGAGGGTGAAAAACTTTCACGTAATTGGGGGAAGGTTTAGTGGAGATGTCAGTGGTCGGCTCCTTACAAAGAGAATGGTGGATGGTTGGAATGTACTGTTGGCAACTGTAGTAGAGTCAGCTGCATTGGGGATAAATTAAGCGACTATTGGATAGGCAAATGAATGATAGAATAATGAAGGGAATGTCGGTTAGTCTGATCATAGAGTAGGATAAAAGGTTGGCTGGACGTCAAGGGTCAAAAAGTCTGCACTGTGCTGCACTGTTCTGTGTTTCCTGTTTCACCTAGCTTGTGGATTTTTATCAGTTGTTGAATGTGTGAGGGAGTGATGTGTGTGAAATCAGGAAGCTTTGTAAGGGCGTTAGGCCAAGACGTCCTCTAATGGTGTGCATTCTTACAGTCACCGGAGTACCAGTACAATATGTGTGTGACGACCTACACTAGACAGAATCCGTCAAGTTCAGTTATTAAAGGCTGTTTCCTTCAGATAGATTCTGTTGGGAGACCCATGTATTATTTTTTGTCCATCAACAGAGATGTACAATTTTATTTTGATACTGATGAATGTGAAGGTGACATCTATTGGACAGCGTTTTAGCGGTTTCTTTGCGAGACAAAATGTGCTGCAGAATACTGTCAACTTGTTGACGTCTTCGCCCAGTGTCTGGTCCAGGTGGCAGATACTTGGAGTCTGGAAGGCAAGCCAGATGCCATCACCATAAGTAACTTGTACGATGTGATTCTGACACTCCATGTCCATTCATCCGCCCCCGTGCAATGCTCAGAACGAAGATGAAGTCGAAATAATTTGTTGTGAAATAATGTTTGAATGACTGCTCTGACCCAGGTGTAAGCTCTCTGGATTCATTTAAGAGCAGAACAATGTCTTACCCAGTCTCACTGGCAGCTGTGACTGAATTCAAATCTTCCAAAATCTTTTTTCAATGTAGGATATGATTGCAAGCTGATCTGAAAAAAATCATATATTTGCTATGTTCGTGAATTGTGATTCACGAAATTGTGAAATATCATTATTCAAACAAACAGTAATTGCATCATCTCTGAAAACAATTAGATTGATGTCATATGATCAGATATTTATGGAACTAAAATATACTTTCCTGCCAATATTTTATGATACAAAAATACGGACAAATATCGAACAAAGAACATGTTATCTGACTATAGTGGTGATCACCAATTACATACATTTGGATACATGAACACCAACTAAGCACAAAAGGACATCATCCTCTCTTACTAGTATTCTCACATACGGATGAGGAAGGACACCACTTCGACTGGGACAGCACATCCATCCTAGGACAAATCAAATAGAGGCACGCACAAGAATTCCTAGAAGCATGGCATTCCAACCTGAACACTATCAACAAACACAGCGAGTTTGAACTCAACTACTACCACTGAGAAAAGAAACAGGATGTGACTTCACCACAGCAAATAACATCACCACAGGAAATTACATCACCAATCCAAAGAAACCCAAACATATAAATAGAAAGCAAGAATTTTCAGCATTGGTTCGCCTGAGGCCAACTGAAGATGAAGATGTTGAAACGTCTGGAAATGAACTTCCCAGCTCAACGAGCAAACCTCCACCCAAAACCTCAACCTGAGCTACAAATCTTCTCAAAATTCACTACAAGTACATACTCATTGTCAGTATTCAAATGAATACATCCTCGCTCCAATATTTGGAAAGTCGTTGGCTTCTGAATGATTGAATTTTTAGAGTGAGAAAACGATTGGATCATCATATATAAATAGCGTACTTACACATTTTTATATAATCAATCAGTTTAATTTCACATAAATGTGCGAGCTTCAGCTCTTTACCAACAATTGAAAAATGACAAAAATTCAAAATGAACAGAGAATATTAGTTTACATAAATGAATTGTATTATTAAATTGAAGTGAACAATAATTTGAAACCTTGCAATATTTAGAATGCATGGTATTTAATGTGAAATTTGAAAAAGAACGATGAGCATACTTCCTTGTGAGTGAACAGTCAGACATTTTCAAAGAGTTTTGTGGCAAAGGAAAGGAAAGATTTGATTTAGTAATTGGGATACAAGATTTAAAATTTTCTTATACTGATTACTAATTAGACTTCATCATCAAGCTGACCTTGCAATATTTGCATTTTAAATGGTTATGCTGCAGCAAAATGATCAGATATTTCCCAAAATTTACAACTGGAAATAATCTGATACTGGCTTTGACTTGCATTTGTACATGTTAGAGAACAGAACTTTAATGTACACAAGGAGGCTATTGGGCCACTGTGTATGCATCAGCTTGTGAAATGTCTCCCAAATCCTCCCATTTGCCCCCTCTCTCACTGTTGCCCTTTAAATTCGGAACTTTCAAATATATATCCAGTTCGCTCCTGAATCTTCATTCACAAATCTCCCAGGCAGGGCATTCCAAATCCTAACAACTCTCTCAGTAAAAATAAACTTTTGCCTTATCTCACTCCGAGGTCTTGTGCTGACGATCTTGAAATGGAATGTTGTTATGCTAGTTAAGAGAAACGGAGTATTCTTATTTTACCCGGATTTTATTCATTATTTTGATCACATTTTCGTCTGTTCTGATCAATGAAGTGTCTATGAAGTCTAATTTCTTGCATCCTACCTTTAACTGATTCCTTCATTCCACTTATCATTCTGATCATTTATAACGTTACTGGTTGCAGGGTGTGTGTGTGTTTGTGTGTGTGTGAGAGAGAAAAAAAACAATTCTCTGTAATGTCTGAATTACACCCAGTGCCTCGTGTAAAAGAGGTAAGGGTGAGGAAGGCAGTGTAGATTAACATATGGTTAAACAACTAGCTGAGGGGGTGAGGGTTTCATATTCCTGGATCATTGGACCCTCTTCCAGGACAGGTGGTAATTTTAGAATATGGACAGATTGCATCTTAACTGGAGGAGCACGAACATCCTGGTGGGGAGGTTTGCTAGTGCAAATTGGGTGGATTTAAAATAATAAACCAGGAGGCTGGGAAACAGAGCAGCAGGTCAGGAACTGAGCAGAAGGTAGAGGTGAGTAGGGCATCAGGCACCGCCAGTCTCAGGACCATGCTGCGAGAAGGATTCAAAACAGTCTACAATATGTGAGATGGAGCATGGAATAAATGATAGAGGTGTTTATCAGAGATTAACAAATGAAGATGGAATGTATGGGGGGCGTAAAGGAGTGAGGTGTGTGAGATTAGGAAGTTCGTACTCAAGAAAACATTAAAGGGGAAAAACAAATCAAAATAACTTATTTAAAAACCTTAGGCCTAAAAGCACACAGCAATTTGAATAAAATTGATGAACTGGCAGGAGATACAGAGATAAATGGGCATGACCTTGTAAGGATGATTGAATCATGGTTACAGGAAGATCAGGACTGGACAGTGAACTGCCCATGGGTATTCGGTATTACAAAAGGATAGATAAAGGAGGTGGAATTGATGTATTGGTTAAGGATGATACCCGGGCTATATTAAGAAGTGATATTGGCACGAGGGAACAAAATGAAGATCAGTCCAGTTACAAATTAAAATCAAGGGAAGAAACCTCTTTGGAAGAGTAATTTTCAGACATCGTCAGCGAGGGTGTGAACAGTCAAAAACAGGACAGATGAAGAAACTTGGCAAATACTTCAGGGGATACTAAATACCTGCAATTAAAGTACATTCGTGAGACAAGCGGAATTGCATGACAGAAAAAAATATCCATGTCGAGATAAGGAAGTCAATGACAGTATGAGTTCAAAAACTAGGGCAAATCATACTACACAAGTTAGTCATGCTCCTGGGGTTGGGTAAGGCTGTGGCTTACTGCATTACAGCAGAACTGCTCATCGAGAGACCCAAATAATGTTCTGGGGAGCTGGGTTCGAATCCTGCCATGGCAGATGGTGGAATTTGAGTTCAAATTTGGGGTTACCAAGCTGATGGTGAATATGAATAGATTGTGAGTAGAAGCTCACCTGTTTCACTAATGTCCTATTGGGAAGGAAACTGCCATCCTTACCTGGTCTGGCCGATATGTGACCCCAGATCCACATGAATGTAGATAACTCCTAACTTCCCTCTGGAAAATCACGGATGGGCAATACATGCTGGCCTACACATAAATGCCTTCTTTCTGGGAATTAATGAAAACAAACAAAAAACTTCAGCAAAAGGTTAACAGACAACATTAAAAGAAGCTATGAAAGGAAATGAATGGAATCATAAATACTGATACCAGTAGCTTTCATTCTTGCATTAAAAAAAGCACAAAGTGAAACTAAGTGATAGCTCTTTGCAGGATGAAACTGACAAGGTAACAAAGAAAAACTCAAAAATGGCAGAGGCACAACAGCAATGCTTTCTGTTTTCACAGACAGCACCACAAACTGTAGTTCCTACAGAGGAACTTGTTGGGATTATTGCTGTTTGTCATTTTTTTAAATGACCTAGATGAGGGCACAGAATGATGTGTTAGTACATCTAATGATGATACTAAGGTTGGTGAAGTGTGGATAGTGTGAAGGATATTCCAGGTTACTGAGGGACATAGGGGTGTCGCAGGTTACAGAGTTGGGCTGAGTGGTGACAACTTGAGTTTAATGTGCAATAATGTGAGGCGATTCACTTTGGAAGGAGCAAAAGGAATAAAGAGTACTAGGCTAATGGTAAGATTCTTTGAAGTGTCGATGAACAGAGAGATCTCGGTGTCAATGTATGTGTCAAGGAGGGATATATAAAAGAGAGGCAATTGGACAGAGGGGAACAGTCAACTTATATCCGAAAAGAAATATGACAGGGAAGTGTCATCTGCGAAAAAATATTGGGGTCTCACAAAAATCTCCATACTCTGCCTAAAAAGCTGCATCCATCAATAAAGGCACACAACACGCTGAGCAAATATACTTGAAACCTGAAAACAACTAAGAAGGCATTTCAGACAGAAAAAGATGAGGGAATAAGATACAGAAATTTCAACAGAGTCCATTCTGTATGAACTTTAAGAAACTAAGTTTTAATTTTGTTCTTACGAATAATGGATTTATGTGTGGAATGCGCATTTGTGAAACTGCATGTCAGGAAAATCTTGTTTTATTCAGAATAAGTAATGAGTTACAGAGTGATTGTTCAGTTTGTTAGTGGTTTGTACACTGTTAAAGTTAGAATCATAGAATACCTAGTTTAGGGAAACAGGCCCTTCAGACGAACAAGGACCACACTGACCCTCCAAAAAGTAAACCCCTCAAATGCATTTTTCTACCCTATTAATTATATATAACCCTGACTAATGCACCTAGTTCGCACACCTGTCAACATTGCAGGCAATTTATCATGCCCAATTCAATGAACCCACACATCTTTGGATTGTGAGAGGAAACAGGAACACGTGTTTGAAGCCCACGCAGACATGCATAGAATGTGATAACTCCACATAGGCAGTTGCCCGAGGTTGGAATCGAACCCGGAGTCTCAGGCACTATGAAGCAGCACTGTTAACCTCTGAGCCATCGGGCCTCCCCTAGGCAGGTAAATAGTTAATTGTTAATTACAGAATGTCTGAAAGGATTCCATTTCATTGAAACACTCCATCATAACAAACTGGGTATCAAAAAGGAGGTGGCTTACATCACTTGTCACATTCCCTTATCATATTATAAGGCGAGGAAATCTTTACTGGGTGCTTTGCTTTTACTTATCAGATGGATGTTGACCTCAACTTCATAATATTATAGAAAGTTCGAAGTGGGTCAACTGAATGATATATTGATATATGGCGCAGAGCAGGAGAAATGCGTCTGTGTTTGAATAGATTGGTGGTATGAATGGAAAAATAGTGTAATATTCCAATGGAGAGATTGCAAACGTGAAGCACAAAGGAATCAGGCACCTGGATCACAAAAGAACACATTGCGAGCACATCATAGGGAGGCAATATATATATTCAAACCTTATGAAAGAGAATACACTCAGGAGTAAGGAAGATTTTCTGCAGTTTTGCAGGGTACGGTGAGATCACATTAGAGGAGCTGAGGGCACAATGACATGAAAAGCAGTCCAGAGAAGATTCATTCAACTGACTCCTGTGAGGAGCATTTATCTCTGGAGGAAACTTTGTCAGAATGGACTTGGATCAGTTGGCGTTTAGGCAAATGACGCATAATCCCGTTTAAACCCATTTAATTCTGAATAGTCGATTCAAGTTGAATGCTGAAACAATATTTCAATTTGTGCGAGAGATTTCCAGAAATGGATGGACTGCTGGAAACTGTTGGTGATTGTTTTAACCATCTCAAAGGGTTCTGCATCTGTGGAAACTCCGCTCCCAGAGAATAAGACAATGAATATTCTTAGACACAGGTAGACAGTTTACCGCCTAAGAACGATGCATTAACGTTATAAGGCATAGCAGGAATGTGTGTTTCAGGCCACAATCAGATCATCCATGATCTTATCACAGAGCAGACTTGGTTCAAGTTGTCCAATCACTTATTCCTGATCTTAGTTTTTTTGTTGCTATTGCCTTTAGATACTGACAAATAATGAAAGCATTTCCAAGCGCACAAGGGTCTCCATTTTAGAATGATGAGCACAATGTGCAAATTTGTTTTTTAAACAGCACTGCGAACACTCTCGTGGAAGTTTCATGGAGTTACAGAAAGTTCAGATGCTTAGGTAAAAGT
The DNA here is from genome assembly GCF_047496795.1 of Chiloscyllium punctatum. NCBI lineage: Eukaryota > Metazoa > Chordata > Chondrichthyes > Orectolobiformes > Hemiscylliidae > Chiloscyllium > Chiloscyllium punctatum. The sequence continues at coordinate 44,563,197 of NC_092788.1, forward strand.
AAAAGCCTCATTAAAACTGCGTCATAAATCAGATCGGTTAGAATGGGTGCATTAAATAGAGCAGATTCTATTCAGTTGTTCTCGTAAGATGAATTCCGTTGGCAAGAACAACATTTATTGCCTGTGTCTAATTTCCATTCAGAATATGGTGGTGAACCCCAGTGATCCTCGTGTTGCAGGGAGACTAACTGATATGTTTCAAAGAGAGCCACAGTATTCTGAACAAGTGACAGTGAAGGGACAATGATATTGATTCAAGTTAGAATACTGTGCATTCCTCACCACAGCGATGGCAATAGTGGGACTACATCTTCTGTTCTCAAGAACTCAATTCGTAAAGCCATACGGCATAAAGACAGGCTCTACAGCCCAACAGATATATGCCAGCCAAAAGCCAACAAAATGCATTAATCTCACTTGTATTGAGATTATAGTTTACTCTGCCCTGACATTTGTAGTGACGAATCAGCTGCTTCTTAAATGCTGTGTTATCTTGTATTACCTGTGCCTGAGTTGTCAGTTAGTCTTTAATTTTATGCGTGAATTGATTTCTACAACTTCAGAGATAGCTACAGGCTCATCAGATCAATAAGAAAATCTGCATTGTTCAAAAATTATTGGAAAATTGAGTTTGTTTTTTAATTCGTGTGGGATTTTAACGGAGGTGGACCAGCATTAATTGCCTCTGAGAAGCCCCAGTGCAGTTGGTGTTGGTAATCCATAGTGCTATTGGGACAGAGTCTATACAGTGCATCTTGTGTGTCAGTGTTGCAACGACTCATTATTACTGACTACCAATGGAGGCAGTGTTAACTAGCCGTCTGCTTTTCCCTCGACAACAGTTCTTGCATGGTAATCATCGAGGCACCAGCGGGTCTTCCTTTAGACTCGCTGCCTGGTGCCATGTATGTAATGGAAAGATTTTGGGGAGCTTTAGGAGGTGAGTTACTCAAATCATCTGAAATGCTGTTTTTCCACGGCCAGTCCAGTTGAATTTCTGATCAATCTTTATACACTGGATATTTGTCTTTGGATATTGATTATGTCACTGAAATCAATAGAAAGCTTCTGGATTCTTTCCTATTTGAGATAATTACTGCCTGGTCAAATTAAAGAATTATTCTTGTTTGCCACTCATCAGCTAAACCTAAATAGTGTTCCCATATTTCGGAAGAGGGACACAGCCGGCTCCAGTACCTGAGGATTATAAAATGGTGCTGAAGAATTGGTTTGAGTTCAATTGGGACACTGGTGTTTTCCTATCCACTCAAAGTAGCCTGTCTCAGATACTAACGTCCTGTTCGGAATCACACGTTCAAGACACCCAAACATGGAACTGAATCAACAAAACAGTTAGCATCCGAGGATCAGCAAAACAGTGTTTTGGGCAAAAGCCCTTCATCAGCAATGAGCTTCAGAGCCTTGACTGTGGCGAGATAAATGCGAGTGGGCTGGGTTTGAGAAGAATGTATGAGAGAATATAGTAGGTGGATAGAGGTGGTTATCCAAAACACGAGCACCCGCCATCGTTATTGTATTTAACTAGTGCTAAATTTGTTTTTTTATTAATTTTTAACTGTTTTTATATCTCTGCTTATGCAACTTGTAACCAATAGATGAATAAAATTCAATTTAAGGCAGATTCATATTTCGCAGAGTTACAATTAGCCAATAAAATCACATCCTTTCTTTGTCAATCTTGCACATTATCTTCTGAAAGACTTCTCACAGAAATGTCAGCGGTACCTCTCCTTGACAAAGTCCTGACTCGGCCCTACTTCACTATGCACCTCCAAGCACTTCATTGCATGGGCCCAATTCTTCAGCGAAATATCCCAGGCCAAGCCATCTCCAGCTGCTTCATCAATATCCTTCCCTCCGTTATAAGCTCAAAAGTAGGAAAGTTCAATGTCAAATGTGTAATTAATACCACCCACAACCCCGCTGTTGAAATTTAACATAACACTATCAATCAGATATCGGGCTACTTCAGACTTTGTACTATGCAATGAGAAAGTCGAATTAATAACGTTAAATTAATGGACTCTGTGAGATCTGACTGTAACGCAGTTCATTCTGAATCTAGAGATTGAAATTTGAACAAAGGAAACTACGAGGTTATGATTGTCAAGTTGGCTGAGTTGGCAGGTTGGTGTCTTGGGCAAATCACAAAACGCTTTACCAGTAGACAGGCAATAGCTAGCATTTGAAAAGATACATCATTTAGAACAGTAGCAGAAAGCATAAGGGACTGCCAGAGTATATGGAAGGATATAGGTAGAATGGAGAGTTGGGCGGAAAAATGGCAGATGGCTTTCAATCTAGACAAATGTGAGGTGATGCATTTAGGCAAGTCTAATTCTAGAGCTAATTGTACAACGAATGGTAGAGCCCTGGGCAAAGTTGATGGGCAGAGAGATCTGAGAGTGCAGGTCCACTGAAGGTTGCTGCACAGGTGGATAGAGTGGTCAAGAAGGCATATAGTACACATGCCTTCATAGGATGGAATATTGAATATAAGAACTGGAAAGTCATGTTAAAATTGTACAAGACATTGGTTCGACCGCATTTAGAATACTGTGTACAGTCCTGGGCGCAATGTCACAAAAAAGATGTGGTCGCTTTGAAGAGGGGGCAGAGAAGGTTGATGAGGATCTTGCCTGGTATAGAAGGTGCTAGCTATGAAGAGAGGTTGAGTAGATTAGGTACATTTTCACTCGAAAAAAGGATATTGAGCGGGGACCTGACTGAGGTTCACAAAATCATGAAGGGTATAGACAGCGTGGTAGAGATAAGCTTTTTCCGAGGGTGCAGGATTCAATAACGAGAGGTCATGCTTTCAAGGTGAGACGTGGAAAGTTTAAGGAGGATACACGCAGCAAGTACTTCACACAGAGGGTGGTGGGCGTTTGGAAGGTGTTGCCAGCGGACGTGGTAGAGGCAGGTACGGTAGATTCATTTAAGATGCGTCTGGACTGATGAATGAGTAGGTAGGGGAAAAAGGGATACCGATGCGTCGGAATTGACTGAAAGGTTTAGACATTACATTTGAATGGACTCAGGCGTGGAGGGCCGAAGGGCCTGTTCCTGGGCTGTAAATTTTCTATGTTCGATATTGAACTTCTATTTGCAGATGGACAAGTATAAACAGAAGTTAGTCCAAAAGACCAGAAAGAGACAGAGCAGATTGATGCATTTTAGCCCGTCTACTCTGATTTGATTTTCAATTGGATTTTAGTTATTCTGTTCCTTTTAATGGCAGGGTCTTTACCCAGCAGCCCTCGTGGGTCAGAAAGTGCCCAGTGGCTTTGCAGACACAGCCCTGCATTGGGAGCATCCAATGCCAGGTGATGAGTTCTAGGGAGTCTCAGGAGTGGCTCGAGGAAAGGCTGCATGCAGTGATGGATGGACTGAGGAACTGATAGGAATAGAGTGGGAGCCAGTGACACTGCACTCACACAAGTGTACACGCAAGTCTCCTAAACACCCAGGACAGCCTGAGCACCTGGGTCGCTTTTACGAAAACCGGTTGCATTTGCTGCATTTCTTCATCGTCCTAAAGCAAAAGTACTGCCAATGGCATAAACACAGATACAGACAGTGGAAAGACGAAAGGAGTTAACGCTCCAAATGCAAACAAGGGGAGACTGTACAAACACTGCACAGATAGGCTCCAGAGATTGGAATTGAACCCGAGTCCCTGGCACTGTGAGGCAACAGAGTCATGTCACCGTGCTAACCAATGATAGGTGACAGGATTATTGGAGTTACATGTTGCTTTCAGCAGTCACTTTCGTGGAATACTCTCTGTCAGTCTTTTTGTTTAGAATGGGAAGCCTTTCTCTCGCAGCAGAAGATAATTTAAAAAACAACAAGTTGGAGAATGTGGAACGTATATGCTTGCTCGCCATATAAAAGAAGACTCCAGGAGTTTAGTTGAGATCTATGAAAGGAAGAGATGCAAGAGTGAACCTTGGACAACTAGAAAACGAGGCTGGCTACAGAGACACGGAGAACAAAGAATTGGAGGATGAACTGAATAGGTGCTTTGCATCAGTCCTCACAATGGTTGAGAACGAGCAGCATTCCAGAACTGCAAGACAGTCAAGGGCAAGAGATGAGGGTGGTGGTCGGTGCTGATGAGTATGTGCTGTGGAAGCTGCAATGTTTGAAGATGGATAAAGCACACAGACTGGAAGGATAACAAGTCAAATTTCTCAAGGAAATAGAGGAGATGATTGTGGAGGACTGCTGGTGGATTTTCAGAAATAAGTATCGTCAGGGACAATCCCAGACAACTGGAAAATCGGAATGTAAAATTTCTGTGCAAGGAAGGAAGGAGGCAACAGACAAGAAATCATAAGGCATTTGGCCTGACATCGTTCATTAATGGGTTTTTCGAGCCTAGTATTAACAATGAGGCTGGAGAGTAGAGTCATAGAGATGTACAGCACGGAAACAGATCCTTCGGTGCAACTCGTCCATGCCGAACCAGATATCCCAATTTAATCTAGTCGCATTTGCCAGCACCCAGCCCATATCCCTCTAAACCCTTTTTATTCATATACCCATCCAGGTGCCTTTTAAATGTTACAGTTGTACCAGCCTCATTAGCCATGGTTGATTTATCTTTTCAATTAGATTTTTATTTATTTGAAGAATGTATATCTGTTATAAATGATGTATCTTTTTCAAATACTAGCTGTTGCTTGTCTACCAGCAAAGTGTTTTGTGATTTGCCCAAAACACCATCCTGCCAACTCAGCCAACTTGCCACTCATACCCTCTTAGTTTCCTTTGCTCAAATTTCAATCTCTAGTTTCAGAATGAACTGCGCTACAGTCAGATCTCACGGAGTCCAATACTATAACGCTATTAGTTAGACTTTCTCATTGCATAGTACAAAATCTAAAGTAACCCATTCTCTAATTGATAGTGTTATGTTAAATTTCAACTGAGGAGTTGTGGGTTGCATTAATTGCACATTTGTCATTGAACATATCTACTTTTGAGCATAGAATGGAGGGAAGGATATTGATGAAGCAGCTGGAGATGGCTTGGCCTGGGATATTTCGCTGAAGAACTGGGCCTTTGTAATGCAGTACTTGGAGGTGCGTAGTAAAATAGGACTGAGTCAGCATGACTTTGTCAAGGAGAGGTCCCATTGACAAGTCTGCCAGAATTCTTTCAGAAGATAATGTGCAAGATTGACAAAGAAAGGATGTGATTTCATTGGCTAATTGGGACTCTGCGAAATATGAATCTTCCTTAAATTGAAATTTGTTCTTCTATTGGCTACATGTTCCATAAGCAGAGATATAAAAAACAGTTAAAAACAAACAAAAAAAATCAACAACAAATTCAGCACTAGTTATATACAATAACGATGGTGAGTCGGTTAATGTGTTGTTTCTGTATCATGTCGTAGCTGGAGACATTCACTGTCTCACTCAGCAATCCTAACCTGCGGTGTGACCAGTTCACTAAACGTTCTATCTATTAACTCCTCAGCATCACGGATGCTGCTCAGTGAGTCCATCAGCAGCTGCAAAACCGTCATGCAGTCAAACAACACCCGGAGCTGGACACGCTTCTTGCAAGTGTCAGAGTCAGCAACGTCAGACAAGTTCCTGAGCTCCCACATCAAGTAAGTCACATACCACGGCTCTGTATTCCCCTGTCATTGTACGGTTAGCTATATATGAACTAACTAAAAGCAAACAAAGCACTTAAATAAATGAAGAAGAAGCTTAAGAAATAAAAGCCTTACCTTACAGGGTCTTTTCCTTCCGGTTAGAGGATGGCGGCATTAGGGAGATACACGTGTTGTATCTCGGCTATAGCCACTGCCCAGATATAAATTAAGCCCTAATCTCTCGCATCCCTCGCTTCCCTCCTCGTTCTCTCCTCGCTGCTCTGGCAAACTTGAGTTAGTTGTTAAGCAGCTTTGGTGGAGGTGATAGTATGAGATGCTGTCATCACTGGACTGAATCAGAGACTCCTCTTTCCCAGTTAATGAACTCATACTTAAGTATTTATTACTGGAAAAGTGCAGCAGGTCAGGCAGCATCAAAGGAGCAGGAGAATCGACGTTTTGGCGGTACTGAGTCCGAGGCTTGTGACTGAGATAAGGAGGGGAGAGGAGAAATGAGAAAGTTGGAGAAATCTGCATTCATCCCTTGGGGTTGGAGGGTTCCTAGGCGGAAGATGAGGCGCTCTTCCTCCAGGTGTCGTGTTGACATGGTCTGGCGATGGAGGAGGCCAAGGACCTGCAGGACCTTGGCGGAGTGGGAGGGGGAGTTAAAGTGTTCAGCCACGGAGCGGTTGGGTTGGTTGGTGCGGGTGTCCCACAGGTGTTCTCTGAAAAGTTCCGCAAGTAGGTTGCCACACCGGGTGCAGCGGATGCAGTGAATGATGTGTGTGGAGGTGCAGGTGAATTTGTGGCGAATATGGAAGATCCCTTGGGGCCTTGGAGGGAAGTGAGGGGTGAGGTGTGGGTGCAAGTTTTGCATTCTTTGTGGTTGCAGGGGAAGGTGCCAGGAGTGGAGGTTGGGTTGGTGGGAAGAGTGGACCTGACAAGGGAGTTGCGGAGGGAATGGTCTTTCCGGAATGCTGATAAGGGTGGGGAGGGAAATATTTCCTTGGTGGTGGGGTCCGTTTGGAGGTGGCGGAAATGACGAAGGATGATCTGACATATGTGGAGGTTGGGTGGGGTGGTAGGTGAGGACCAGTTGGGTTCTGACTGGAGATTGGTGGGGGAGTAGCTGAGGACTAGTGGGGTTCTTTCTGGAGTTTGGTGCGGTCCTAGCCGTTACCTACGACCCAACAACCTCCAGATACGTCGGATCATCCTTCGTCATTTCTGCCATCTCCAAACGGACCCCACCACCAAGGATATATTTCCCTCCCCACCCCTATCAGCGTGCTGGAAAGACCATTCTCTCCGCGAATCCCTTGTCAGATCCACACACCCCACCAACCCAAATTCCACTGCCGACACCTTCCCCTGCAACCACAAGAAATGCAAAACTTGCGCCCACACCTCACCCCTCACTTTCCTACAAGACCCCAAAGGATCCTTCAATATCCATCAGAAATTCACCTGCACCTCCACACACATCAGTTACTGCATCCGTTGCACCCGATGTGGCCTCGTATACATTGGGGAGACAGTCCGCCTACTTGCAGAACGTTTCAAAGAAAACCTCTGGGACACCCGCACCAACCAACACAACCGCCCGGTGGCAGAACACTATAACTCCCCCTCCTACTCCGCCAAGGTCCTGCAGGTCCTTGGCCTCCTCCATCGCCAGACCATGGCAACACGATTCCTGGAGGAAGAGCGCCTCATCTTCCACCTAGGAACCCTCCAACCCCAAGGGATGAATGCAGATTGCTCCAGCTTCCTCATTTCCCCTCCCCCCACCTTTTCTCAGTCCCAACCCTCACACTCACCACCGCCTTCTTGACCTGCAATCTTCTTCGCGAACTCTCTGCCCCCAACCCCTCTCCGGCCTAACACCCTCACCTTAACCTCCTTCTACCTATCGCATTCCCAACGTCTCTCCCCCAAGTCCCTCCTCCCTAACTTATATCTTAGCCTGCTTGGCACACTCTCCTTAATCCTGAAGAAGGGCATATGCCCGAAACGTCGATTCTCCTGCTCCTTTGATTTTTCCTGACCTGCTGCTCTTTTCCAGCAACACATTGGTAAGGTTTGATCCCCAGCATCTGCACTCCTCATTTTCTCCTTCTTAAGTATTTATTGTCAAGTCTGTCTATTTAAAGAAATAAAGTCTTTACAGAGTTATGCTGAAATTATATTTAAATTTTGATGCGACAAGACTATTCCATGTGCCAATGAGGTTAGGAATAGGAAGGAAGTACAGTTAAATACATCGGCAAAGAGCTGGTCGAGGAGGCAGCCCTTCCGATATGTGAATCATTGGGATTCCCAAGTCGATAAGATATGCACAAGAAGGATGAGATATACCTGAACCGGCTGCAATCTCCTGGCAGGCAGGTTTGCTATTGTCACTCAGGAGGGTTTAAACTAGTGTGGCCTTTGGGGGGAGGGGGGCACAGAGGGAACCAGTGCAGTAGGTCCACAAGTACACGACTGAGGCGGGGTTGGCGACTAATGCCAGTACAGCTAAGACCAACAACAAACAGAAGAGGTTACCAAACACAATGGGCCTGGCAGTCTGAAGTGTGCTGATTATTGTATGAGGAGTATGACAGGCAAGACGGATGAACTTGGAGCTTAGGTGAATATATATAACTGCTATGTTAATATTATAGAAATTTGTTTGACAGAGGGACAAGGGAGATGTCAATCCATTGGTTCAGAGAGAGTTGTAAAATATACAGTGAGTGGCTGGAGACAGTTGTTTAATGTAAAATAATTATTCAGCACTTTACTGGAATTGGACAGTGTGTGATTCAATGTACGTATTGAAGGAACAAGGGAGGAAGCTGGAATTGTCTGTTTAAATATTGTCTGTATTACTGATTAGCAGAGAATAGAAGAGACGAATTTACATCAGGGAAACTCAAACCAACTATCAGGTCAGGATCTGATGGCATTGGGCAAAGTGTGTTTATGTCAACGCAATAATTATTATGGGTAAGGCAAATGAGCTTCCAGTCTGAATCAATCCATGGGACCATGATGTTGCAGCCATTACAGACACTTAGTTTGGAGAGGGTCAGGACTGGAATTTTAACGTTCCAGGATTTTGTTCTGTTCGGCGAGATAGAGAGGAAGTTAAAATAAGCGGAGGAGTTGTATTAATAATCAGTGATAATGTTGCATTTGCACTGAGAGGACGTACTGGAGGGATCATCCGCTGAGGCAATATGAGTACATAACAAAAATAAGATTGATGCAATTACTGTGTTCGGATTATGCTATATTCCTTTCAACAGCCACCTAGACTTTGACAACAATTGTGTGCCAATTATGGAAAGGTGTAATAAAAACAGAGTTGTCAAAGTGAGTGATTCAACAACCCCAATATTGACTGGGACTCCATAGAGTAAGTGGCTGAGATTAGACTGAATATGTTTGGTGCATCCAAGCGGGTTACTTGAAACGGTATGTGGATAGTCCTCTACTCGACTTCGTATTGGCTAATGAGCCTGGAACGGTGACTGAAATTACAGGGGACAGCATTTTGGAAACATTTTGGAAATTCCTTCAGTTTTAAGGTAGCTAAGATCATGGATAAGTCAGGACATTTTGAGAAGCTATGGAACTGGGGTCAGGCAAGTTACGTCAGTATTCGGCAGGAGCTAGGGAGTGATAATTGGGAGCAGCAGCTATCAGGCAAATTCACATTTTGGGTGTGGCAACTGTTTATTAAATCCTGAATGCAATATCATCTGGCGAACGTCTTTCCAACTGCTCGAATTTCAATCTATTTTGTTTTAACAGATATTTCGAGGTCGCTGTATATAAGAGAACAGCAAGAGATAATGAATGATTGTGCCCTGTGTCCTTCACTGAATCTGCTTGTCTCTCGAGGCACCTAACACTTTTATTGTGGGTCAGAGAACCTCAGAATTAATAAAGCACAGACGGAAGCTATTCAGTCCTTCGTGCACCCAGAGCACTCCAACTACACTATCTGAGAGCAGAGAGAGTTATTGGAGATACAGAGAGAGAGAGAGAGAGAAAAAGAATGAAGCAGAAATAAAGAATGTGATGGGAGATAAACAGAGAGGAGAGAAAACGGAGTTACAGAGTGAGTGAGAAATGAAGGGGTGTGAAACGGAGATGAAATTAAATAGATCAGGGGGCAACATGAGGAGAAATATACAAAAGATGGAAGCTTTATTTTAAAATTCCCCTGAACCGCAAGCTCTTCGTCTGAGAGCCATACCCTGAGAGCACCATGCTGATACTGGTTATGATCCCAGTCACTTATCTCCTATAATATCACAGCGTTGAGTGGCTGACAGCTAAACAGAATCCAATAGACCAATTGACTGGCTCCAGAGCGAATGTCGATTAATTTAAATGGACTGTGCCAATAGCAGCAGGAACTGATAACCTCCTGAGAGACTGTGCGAAAGACTGGGCCAGAGAAACTCAGTGAGGGGGATCACTGTCAGAGGGGAAATCAGCATCTCAGCTGTGGGTCAAGTAATGACTGAAAAGGTTTGCACACCACTTCCATGGTTTAGTAAACCACATTTCACTTCATATAGTTCAATATCATGAGTGTATTTTAACAATCTTATCTCTTTATAAATTTCATATTTTCTTTTGTCCAGAAAATAATTTTGTCACTGTATTTTGTGTTGAATAAACACATTTCATTACTTGGGAAGAAAGGACCTGTTCCAATGGGACAGTCTTCAACAGATCCATGCTGGGATAAGAGTCCAATTCAATTGTATAACTAGGGCGGTAGACAGGGATGTAAATGGAATAGGAATGGTGGTGGCGATAGGGGAACGGGAATTAGTTATAGGGGTAATTAGAAACCTGAATTAAAAGATTCTTAAAATCTCCAACACAGACATAAATAGGATAGAGTATCTAGAAATGGTTAACAAACAAACTTCAAGTACACTGAAAACCGAATGACAATGAGAAGAGGGATGGTTAATACAGGACTGACAATGTTATATCTGAATGCATGCAGTGTAAGGAATAAGGTAAATGAATTCGTGACCCGGATCGAAATTGGCAGGTATGACGTGATTGGCATCACGGAGACATGGCTGCAAGGGGATCAGGATTGGGAGCTAACTGTTCAAGGATATGTACCCTATCTAAAAGATACGCACGTGGGCAGACGAGATGGTGTTGCTTTACTAGTACAAAATTAAATTAGATGAATAGCAAGAAATAACATAGGGTCAGATGGTGTAGAATCTGCATTGGTAAAACTGAGGAAGCACAATGTTAAAGCAACCACAGTTGGAGTCTTATGCAGGCCTCCAAACAGTGCTTAGGAGTTCGGCAATCATATACATCAGGAGATAGAAAAGATGTGTAGAAAAGGCAAGGTTACATTGATCATGGGGGATTTCGATATGCAGGAGGACTGGGAAAATCAGTTTGGTAGTGGTTGTAAGAAAAGCAATTAATGGAATGTCTACAAGAATATTTTGAGCTGCTTGTGGTGCAGTCCACGAGGGAACAGGAAATGCTGGTTTTAGTGTTGTGCAAAGAGGCAGACTAGATAAGCGAGTTTAATTTGTAGGAAATCGTCGGAGGCAGCGATCATAGCATGGTTGAATTTATTCTGCAATTTGAGAGACAGAAGATAGAATCAGAGACAACAGTATTTCAACTGAATGAAGGCAACTGCTGAGGCATAAGGGAGAAGCTGGGTAGAATTGACTGGGAGAGTAGCCTAGCAGGAAAGACAGTAGAACAGCAATGACAGGAGCAATTTAGGAGACACAGCAGAGATTCATTGCAAGGAGAAAGAGGCATGGTACGAGCGGATGACGCAACAATGGCTGATGAGGGAAGTCAGGGATAGCATCAAATCAAAAGAGAGAAGTACAGAATGTGGTGAAGGACAGTGTGAAACCAAAGGATTGGGAAGCTTACAAAGACCAACAGAGGGCAACAAAAATGTATAAGGAGGGAGAAAATTAAAGAAGCGGGTAAACTAGCCACTTAGATATATAAAGTTCAAAAGAGAGGCCGAAGTAGAAATAGGAAATGATGCCAGAGAGGTAGTGGTGGGGAACAAAGAAATGGCTGAGGAAGTTTGCATCAGTCTTCACGGTGGAAGAGTCCGATTAATTTCCCAAAAATTCAACAGAGTGAGCGGAAGAACGGAGTATGGTGGTCATCACCAAAGAGAATGCGTTAGAAAACTGAATGGCCAGAATCTAGATAAATCATCTGGACCAAATGGACTACACCCCACTCTTGTAAGGGAGATAGCTGAAGATGTCGTGCAAGAGTTAGTTGTGATCTTGCAGGAATGACTACAATCAGGAAAGGACACAGTGGACTGGAAAATCGCTAACGTGACACCCCGTTTGACAAGGGATTAAGGCAGAAAACAGAAAATTACAGACTGATTAACCTAGCGTCAGATGTAAAGGGTGCCATTTCTGATTATTTGGATGTAGATGGTAAAGTTGGGAAGAGTTAGCATGGTTTCAACAAGGGGGGGGGTCATGCCTGACAAACCCGCGAGAATGTTTTGTGGAGGTACTGAGCAGATTAGTAGAACCAATGGATGCTTGTGGGCGGCACGGTGGCACAATGGTTAGCACTGCTGCCTCGCAGTGTTTTGCCACAGTTCCGGTTCAATTCCCGCCGCAGGCGTCTGACTGTGTGGAGATTGCACATTCTCTCCATGTCTGCATGGGTTTCCTTCCACTGTCCAAAGATGTTCAGGTCAGAAGAATTTGCCAGGCCAAATTGCCCCTAGTGTTAGGTGAAGGGGTAAATGTATGGGTGGGTTGCGCTTTGGCGGGTAAGTGTGTACTTGTTGGGCCGAAGGGCCTATTTCCACACTGTAAATAATCTAAATCTAATTATCTACCTGCACCTCAAGACGTCCTTTGACAAATTGCTACACTGGAGGTTATTGAGAAAGGGGATCCATAGTGTCAGAGGCAACGTGCTCGCATCGATAGAAGCAAGCAGAGGGTAAGGATAAAATGTGTCTTGGCAGTCAGTGACAAACATTGTTCCACAAGATTCAGTGTTGGGATCACCAAATGTCACGTCATACAGTTAACGATTTAGATGAAGGAACTGAGGGCACTTTGGCTAATTTTTAGTATTATAATCACTCGAGTGTGGGAACAGGCGTTTTGGCAAAATAAGTCCACACCAACCCTCCAAAGAGTAACCCAACCAGACCCATTCTCCGCTGACTAATAACCTAATGCATGAGCAATTTAGCATACCCATTTCACCTAATCTAGGTCTGTTTGGACTGCAGGCGGAAACCAGAATACCCACAGGGAGCCCATACAGATATGGGAAGAAGGGGTAGACACCAAACTGGTAGTTACCTGTGGTGAGAATCGAACCTGGGCCACTAGTATGGTGAAACAGCCGTAGTAACCACTAAGCCACCAAAGCACCCACAGCCTGATGCTCAGACAGTATAAAGATATGAAGAGGGTCGGATAGCATTGAAGACGTGGAGAGCTTGCAGAAAGGTGCTCCACTAAATCTCCTCAACTTCCCACACCTCTGTACTTGAACCCTACGCTTCCTACCACAACAAGGATAGACCCCACATTGTCCTCAACAATGCGTGGCTACAACTACCCCCTCACCTCCATCCAAGGTCCCAAAGGATCTTTCCACACCCCGTAGACTTTGTACTGTGTACATTGTTCCCTGTCTCCTGTACATTGAGGAGACAGGATGCCAACTTTTGGAACGTTTCAGGGAACATCTCTGACACACACAGACACACACACACACACACACACAACTCTCCCTCCCAATCCGCCAAGGACATGCCAGTCCTGGGGCTGCTCCACTGCCAAACTCAAGTCACCCAACACCTGGAGGAACAACATCTCATCCTCTTGGGACCGTCCAACCACAGGATATCAATGTCAATTTCACCAGTTTGCTCATTTCACCTTCCTGCAACTTGAAAGAACATAGAACATAGAACATAGAACAATACAGCACAGAACAGGCCCTTCGGCCCACGATGTTGTGCCGAACTTCTAACCCAGATTAAGCACCCATCCATGTACCTATCCAAATGCCGCTTAAAGGTCGCCAATGATTCTGACTCTACCACTCCCACGGGCAGCGCATTCCATGCCCCCACCACTCTCTGGGTAAAGAACCCACCCCTGACATCTCCCCTGTACCTTCCACCCTTCACCTTAAATTTATGTCCCCTTGAAACACTCTGTTGTACCCGGGGAAAAAGTTTCTGACTGTCTACTCTATCTTTTCCTCTGATCATCTTATAAACCTCTATCAAGTCACCCCTCATCCTTCGCCGTTCCAACGAGAAAAGGCCGAGAACTCTCAACCTATCCTCGTACGACCTACTCTCCATTCCAGGCAACATCCTGGTAAATCTTCTCTGCACCCTCTCCAAAGCTTCCACATCTTTCCTAAAGTGAGGCGACCAGAACTGCACACAGTACTCCAACTGTGGCCTAACCAAAGTCCTGTACAGCTGCAACATCACTATACGACTCTTGAATTCAATCCCTCTGCTAATGAACGATAATACTCCATCGGCCTTCTTACAAACTCTATCCACCTGAGTGGCAACCTTCAAAGATCTATGTACATAGACCCCAAGATCCCTCTGTTCGTCCACCTGACTAAGAACCCTACCATTAACCCTGTATTCCGCATTCTTATTTGTTCTTCCAAAATGGACAACCTCACACTTGGCAGGGTTGAACTCCATCTGCCACTCCTCAGCCCAGCTCTGCATCATATCTAAGTCCCTCTGCAGCCGACAACAGCCCTCCTCACTGTCCACAACTCCACCTATCTTCGCATCTAACACTCTAACTTCGCAATGCCTCTTTGAACTGTTCAATCTGTCCATCTTCTCTGACCTTCATGACTACAACCCACCTTTATCTAACTATCGCCTTCCACGGTACCAGACCCCCAGCCTCACCCTCTCCTACCTATCTTTCAGCCCCCTTCAGCCCATCCCCCTCGCTCCTGTCAAAGAGTTATGCCTGCAATATCGCCCCTCTTGCTCCTCTGATGCTGCCTGACCGGCTGTGATATTCCAGAACCACACTTTTGGACTGTAATCTCAAGCATCTGCAGTCCTCTCCTTCGCCTGCAGAAGGATGTGGGCAGGTTGGCAGATTGGTTAAAGAACTGCTCGGTCGAGTAAAGTGCGCGAAAGTGTGTGGTCGTGCTCTTTGCCAGAAAGACAAGAGGCATGGACTATTTTCAATATTAAGAGTAAAATCAGAAGTCTGAAGTGCAAAGAGACTTGGGAGTTCTAGTCCAGGAGTTTTCCAAAGTACACTTGCAGGTTGTCAGTAGTTAGGAAGGCAAATGTAATTATGCCATTCATGTCAAAAGGGTGTGAATATAAAAGCAGGGATATACTTCTGAGACTGTATAAGGCTCTGGTCAGACTACATTTACAGTATTGTGCGCAGTGTTGGGCCCTGTATCTCAGGAAGGATGCACTGGCACTGCATGATGTTCAGAGAAGATTCATAAGAATGGTTCCAGGAGTGAAAAGCTTAACATATGTGGAACATTTGAGGACTCTGGGTCAATATTTAATGAAGTTTAGAAGAATATGTGGGGATCTAATTGAAACTTACAAAATACTTAATGACATGGACAGAGAGGACGTTGGAAAAATGTTTCTATTGTTAGGAGAGACTCGGACCGAAGGGCCCAGCATAAAGCAAAGACCTTTTAGAACAGAGATAATGAGAAAGTTCTTCAGCCAGAGAGTGAGGAATTTGTGGAATTCAAGGCCACAGAAGCTATCGAGAAATGGTCATTAAGTATATTCAAGTCTGAGATCGATAGGTTCTTGATTGTCAAGGGGATCAAGGGTTATGTGGAGAAAGCCGGAGAATGGTATTGAGAAGCTTAAAGCTATGATCAAATGGCGGAGCAGATTCAGTGGGCTGAAAGGCCAAATTTCTGCTCCTATGTCGTCTGGTCTTACGGTAAATGTTGGCTGTCCTCATCCCTCACTATACATGCGTCCTGAATCTGACCTTTTGATTTATAAAGAGGCACGTTCCAATACAGACGACTGGCAATATCATTATCTCTCCCTTCAGTCTCATCAGCAATTTCCTCAAATTCTCTCTAATTTCTGCCCCCTCCACAATGTCATAATCACATAGTAATTGAATTCCAGTAAATGATACTTCATCATAGTTCATTGACATCAATAACATCAGCAGCATGACCCTCACTTGCCCCGTCTGATCCTCGAATAACAATCTGAATTGTATTTATCACGAACAATTCTCTGTGAACATATCCATGTAGTTTGCCTGTTATCATGCATGTTGTCTTGAGCACCTTTTCCCACCAGATTATGGACTATAAAAGTTCACTCAACATTATAATCACTGATCAATAATTTCAGGCTGTATGTTTCCATTTATACATGGAGAAACTAGTTTATGTTCCAACAGTCCTCTTTAATTACTCCCATATCCAAGGCAGATTGAATGCTTACACACAAGAAATCTGTTATCTCCAACATCCTTTCCCTCAGTCACTCCCACATTTCCCATGCTGAATGTTTAAATCTTAAACGTTATCTTGAATTTTAATAAAATCAACATTGAATTGAAATGGCTTAACTGGAGCTACTTGTTCACTGACTGTGATTATTGTCAATCTTTGTGGATTCTAATTATCCCAGTGGAGGTTTCCATCGATAAATGATAAATGGACTCTGTCAATGTTTTATGCCATAGAGTGAGAGGGAACATCACCGACAGCACTAACAAGGATCAGCACCTCCAGAGAGAAGGGGTGGAGAGATCAGAATCTGCGAACATTAGACTCGAATGTTCCAAGAATGGGTCAGAATCTGAGAACATTAGACACGAATGTTCCAACAATGGATCAGAATCTGAGACCATTAGACTGAAATGTTCCAACAATGGATCAGAATCTGAGAACACGAGAATGGAATGTGCCAACAATGGATCAGAATTTGAGAACATTAGATTGAATTGTTCAAACAATAGATTAGAATCTGAGAACATTAGACTTGAATGTTCCAACAATGGGCAGGAGTTTATCCTTGGGTCTTTACTTCCTTTCTCAACTTTGGATACCATTAGCATGGCGGATCCAGGATATCCTTTGGATTTTTCGAGGTGGTTATTATCCCATCCTCGCTATAGTTGGTGTTCCTAGTAAGTCATTCGCTTTGACTGTGAAACTGGTTTAAACTGAATTTCTGCTCATGATATGTTAAGTTTGGAAAATGGAAATCAATGTCTTCACTTCCAATCAAAAACATAGTTCCTTGTAAATTATATAAAGCAAATTAGTGTTTTCAAATTACTCACTGATATGCGAGAAGGAATCAGACTGTTTTCAAACTCCATAATCCTTTCTGTCCTGCACAGATTTATATTTCCATAACATCCCCACATGCCAATCCTGTCTAATTCCACCATTATGATATCCCAGTCTCCGACTCAGTCTCAGTGCAACTGCTGAATGAACTGTTGTTTGTGCTTTTGTGAAATCCGTTACAGCTGTTTCTTCAAGTCTCTTCAAACTCGTGTCCGTTACAAAATAATTGCACTTGAGATGTTTAACTTGTTCGCTGCACAAAATCTGTCAGATGTAAGACAGTGTATCGTGCTCAAGTCATTGACTCATAATCTACTGCCATCGAATAATAATCCATTGATATCACATGAAGGAAATTAATACAATTAAAATGAAACCATTATCATTTGTGAGAAAAAGCCCGTCTGCTTGCCTCATGTCCTTTAGAGAAGACAATGGGTCATCCTTGCCTGGTCAGGTCTCCGTGTGACTGCAATCCCACAATAATGTAGTTTACTCTTTACTGTCCTGTGGAACAGCTGAACCAGCCACTCAGTTTCAGATCGGTATAACATGCTGGTCTGACCAGGGCAGCACACATCCCGTGAGGGAAGAGCAAAGGAAAGATAGCTCCTTCCTCTGCCTGTTTACCATATTCCGACAGATCATTTCCATTGGGGTAGGTGACCATTCCTTGTTTTAAGTTTATTCGACATCTTTGAAGTTCTCCACAAGAGTGATATTCATCTCCATCTCTGGTGTTGGCTTTATTGATGTTGATGTACAGAGGTAAGGAACTTGTAAATTTCACGTCAGTCTCAGGGCATAGAAAGGGAATGGCTTTTTCACACCACAGGAAAGAAACAGAGACGGCAAAGTGAGGGAAGGGAATTATTATGATCATCCCTGAGAGTGTTGTTGAGGCAGTATTTAGGGTATTGTTGGAAGATTTTCTCTCCTTTATAAGGAATTATCTCCTCGTCACAGAGAGAGTGTGAAATAGCATCAACAGACTAATCACTGGGATCATAGTACCATGAGGAGTGAGTGAATATTAATCTCTAGCACTTTGAGAGAATAAGAGATGATTGCATTGAAACTTGAGGGGAATGGACAATCACTCATTCTGTTCTAAACAGACAGTAAGAACGTGATAATTCCATTGTTTGGTTTTTACTCGGGCTATAATTCTCGATAGTTTAAGTGCCTCTGAGAACGTTTCCCCTACTTCTGCCCTACTTTCCATGTCGATTGATAGAGACAGGTTCAGGGTTTGCATACAGTCTCCCGAAATTAATATAGTGCATTCGGTATGTGTGATTCTGCACTGAACGTCATGTTATCCACAATCCCGATAGCAGCCACAATACCTTCACACTAAAACAGTTAACTATTCCCAACAGCTTCTCTCCTCGATGGAGAACATGGGTCTGTGTTCTCGGAGGTGGAAGATGCCTCCTTGAGACTTGGCACAAAACATTTGGCTTCTCTCCTCACTACCAGGAAACCATGTTAATATAGCACACAGTCCACATGCAATGGGGCCACGAGGAACATCATGGAGTCGTCTCTGAGTGTAGTCTCTGCTCCATTGGTTTGTCACGTTGGAGCATCAATGACATCTTCCTGTTCCTGCATAAGCCCTTGAGGGGCTGAATGTTCTCGTCCTGGTCGCAAATGCGTTCGAACACGTACAAGGGTCTGATTGGAATTTGCACGTTCCTGTTAGATGCACTGGATAGACTGCATCTTTTCCTGTGAAACAAGCACAAGGTTTAATGGTTTGTCCCTCTCCTTGCTCATTCATTTCGATGGACTGCAATACTTCCTCATATTAATGTGCAACCAGCATGAGATTATGAATGTGTTCCTGTTTTAACTGTGGAAATGTGCAGTGTCTGGCTGTTACCGGCATCTTAATAGCACAAGCCTGAACGTTGTCCGGGTCTCGCTGCTCATGGATACAGACTGGTTCAGGAGATGACAGGAGACAAAATGTTCTGAAAATTGTCTGATCTTCAGTTACCATCACAAGTTCTGATCTTATGGTGGAGGAAAGACATTGATGCAGCAGCTGGAGACGTTTGTGTTCAGGAAGGTATCCTGAAAAACTCCTGAAGGGTTGTCCTGGGAGTGAAAGGCTTGGTGTCCACAAACTACGAACATTTTTCTTTGTGCTATGGACGGCCCAAACCAGAGGAGATATTGTGGTTGATTCCCATTAAATGTAATTGAGTCAGCGTTCCTTGATACCATCCTGAGCCAACTCCTGCCTTGTTATCAGGGTCTGTCACTCTCAGCTGGGCTCCTGTATTCACCTCTTTTGAACATATCAATAGGTTATTGTGCCTGTGTGGGGAGTGTCTTCTTCTCACAGAGTATAGTGAATGTCAGGAACTCTCTCGACGAGTGAGTTCGGGGAGTGAAAGTATTTACAGAGGAAGTAGATTGGTTTTTGCCCAATATCATTGAGTAGAAGTGTGTGAAGAATTGGGAATTGAATGGAATTGATGCTGACAGTGGATCATCCATGATGGTATACAATGGCACAGCAAGATTGACTTTCAGAATTACCTCATCCTGTTCCTTATGTTCTCATATCTTGTAACTGGAAAGCTAATGGTTGTAATTTTCCTGAATGTTGCAGTCAGAGAGAGCAAAGTATTTTGTGTATCATCTCTGAGTTATGTCGGTGAGCTGTATTCACAGTGAATCTGGGTCCACTACATGACCAACAAACGAACCACAAGTTGCAGAGCGGAAACACTCTGTAAAGAGACCAGAGGTGTCTTTCGAACCCAGCCTGTATTTCCCAATAACATTTTCTAACCCACAGCAAACTGTGTGTGTCAGTCTGGAGGGATTGAATGAAATCCTATGTTACGTGGACCAGGTATTTGGAGCAAGTGGCCTTGTAAAATTGTTAAAAAAAGCATGCCGTGTAAAATTGTCGTGCAAATTTTGTATATCTTATGCTGTGGAAAATTGGTATTGTTGATGCTGCAGGGATACTAAATTATCTCACGTTACACTTAAACTGCGTAAACTAAGTGACTGCTAATGCTGTGAAAAATAAATTCCAGAAATGTGTATCAGGTAGCTTGAAGAGTATGTTGTGATCTAAACTAAAGACAAGGTTTGTTTGGATTTGGTGATGTCTGCTCAGAATGACTAATTAATAACCTTGTTCTGAGGAAAAGTGACATTAATATGTTGCATTTTACACGGCATCTGCATATCATATCGAATGTTGAACATGATAGTCAAACATCATGGAAGCCTGGAGGCTGGAGGGTCAATTTCGCTCCAGTGAATTGGGAAAGTACAATATGACATTCAGTGGGAGACAAGCAATGGTTGTTAGCGTCATAGAGTACTAAAGCACAGAGGCAGACCCTTTATTCCAAACAGGTTCATTTCGACCAAACTGTGCATCCACACTAACCTCATCTCCCTGCCATTGCCCCCGTTTCAATCTAATCCTTTCCTATCCATGTATTTGTCTAAATTCCTTTTAAATGTTGTTAATATAACCCCCTCAACCACTGGCTGCTCATTCCAAATGTGTACCAGCCTTTGTGTAAAAACCGTTGCCCCTCAGGTTCCCTTTAATTCTTTCCGCTCTGACCTTAAACTGATGCCCTTTAGTCTATGATTCACAACACTGGAAAAATGATTGAGTGCATTCGCCCTATCCATGTCTCTCATGATCTTATATACTTTTGCAATATATCATCTCAGTCTTGGACACTCCAAAGAAAAATTACCTAGCCTGTCCAAACTCTCCCTATAACTAAACTATTGAGTACTGACGATATCCTTGTGAATTTCTTCTGCACTCTTTCCAATTTCATCACATCCTTCATGGAGCAAATTGAACAAAACCGAACACAGTACTCCAAGCGCAGCCACACCAACATCCTGTATAACTGCAACGTAACTCCCCAATTTCGCTGTTCAATTCCCTGACTAATGAAGGCCAGTGTACCAAAAGCATTCCTCACTGTCGTTTACCTGTGACTCTAATTTGAGAGAACCGTGCACCTGAATTCCAAGGACCCTCTCTTCACTGCACTCCTTAAGGCCTAACCATTCACCATGAAACTCCGACATTGATTTGATTTTCCAAAATGACAGACCTCACATTAATCTATATTAAACTCCATTTGTCATTTCACGATCCACTACCCAGCTGATCAAGATCTGGCTGCAATTTCTGATAACCTTCCTCACTGTCCACTATACCGCTTATTTTAGTGTCATCAGCAAAATTACTAATCGTGCCTTGTACATTCTCAACCAAATCATTGATAGACATAACAGCAATGGTCCCAACACAGACCCCTGAGGCACTCCACTTGCCACAGGCTTTCAATCCGACAAGCGTCCTTCCACTATTACACTCTGCTATCTCACATCAAACCAATTGTATGTTCAGTTTTCCAGCTCCCTCTGAATTCCATGTGATCGAACAGTTCAGAGCAGCCTTTCACATGGAACCTTGGGGCGACGCAGTGGCTGAATGGGTAGGACTACTGCCTCACAGCGCCAGGGACCTGGATTCAATTCCCACCTCAGGCAACTGACTGTTTGGAGTTTGCACATTCTCCCATGTCTGCGTGGGTTTCCTCCTGGTTTTCTCCCACAGTCCAAAGATGTGCAGGTTACATGAAGTGGTCATGCTAAATTGCCCGTAGTGTTAGGTGCATTAGTCAGGATTGGTTGCTCTTCGGAGGGGTGGTGTGGACTTATTGGGCCGGCGGGCATGTTCTCAGACTAGGGAATCTAATCCAATCTAAAGGCCTTTCTGAAATCTATGTCGACTACTTTTGTCACCCTACCCTCGTCAACATTCATGGTCAGTTCATCAAAGAACGCTAAAAATTAGTAAATTGTGATCTTCCATGCAAAAAGCCGTGCTGACTGTTCTGTGTCTTTCCAAATGTGTATATATATATATATCTTATCTCAGAGACTTCTCAAGTAACTTACCTATCACAGTTGTGAAGCTAACAGGTTTATAGTTCCTATGTTCTTCGTTGCAGCTCTTTTTGAATAAGGGCACAACAGTCGCTCCCCATCAGCCTTCGGTGACTTCACCTGTGGCTAACGATGATGCAAAATTATCAGCCAGAACTCCCGCAATTTCTTCTCTCCCCGATTGCTGTGTTCTTGGATATATCTGGTCAGGACCAGGAGATCTATAGAAATATTGCATAGTCTGAAAAATACGTCTTTTTAAAGGTTCAATTACCAAAGTCGGGGAAGTGACATAATGATGGTTAACATAAGAAATTAAAAATTATATTAATCATAGGAAGTGACTTCAGAAGAATTTCAGACATTGTGAAAACGTGAGAATACTCAGGAAGTTGTCTGTGTGGAGTTTCCAATGCTCCCCCTGTCTCCGCTGGTTTCCTCTGGGTGCTCCGGTTTCCTCCCACAATCCAAAGATCTGCAGGTTAGGTGAATTGGCCATGCTAAATTGCTCCATAGTGTTCAGGGATGTGTTCATTAGGTGCATTCGTCTGGCGTAAACGTAGATCGTTTGGAAATGGGTCTGCATGGGTTCTTCTTCGAAGGGGCAGTGTGGAACTGCTGGGCCCAAGGGCCTTTTGCACAATGTTAGAGCACAAAATCTGCATAAATCGACAATCTGTATTTCAAAGAAAACAAAATAAAGCAAGGTCAAATAGGAAATTGTGTAATCAGGAGCGGAGAATATATTGTTGGGAACAGGGAAATGGCCGAGATATCAACCAGTTACTTTGCCTCTGTCTTCATGGAGGAAGAGCCAGAAAATCACCCAGAATTACCAAATGATCATATGGAACTTTTGACACTTAAGTCAGTAACAAGGTAATACGTGAACCTGTAGCTGGATTGCGCATTTCTAAGTCTGACAAACCAGATGTACTTCACATCAAAATATTAGCAATATATCAGCAGAGAAGTACTATCTGTCCTGTCGATGGCTGTGTTTTATTTTCCTGCACTTTGTGCAGAGGCCTGAAGCCATTGTGGATAAATGGAAGGAAGTAAACATGTTCCAAGAATTGTAGGTAAATGGAATGGATCCGAGCATCTGTAACGGAAGAGGAGACAGTGTGGATACCGCAGACCAATTAACTTGACATCCATAAGAAAACCGTTGGAATCTACTACAGACCACGTGATGTTCGATATTTAGAAATTAACAGCAACATTTGAGAGTATCAGCATGTGTTTCTGACAGAGAAAACATACTTGACAAACTTCAGAATTATTTGAAATTGTTTCTTACAGCATAGATAATGGGGACCCAGTAGAATTGGCATATTTGGATTATCAGAAGGCTTTCGGTAAGAACTCATACAGTGAGTTCATAATAAAAATGTGAAAGGCATTTTGAGGAATATATGTAAGTGGAAAGTTAAAGTTATGTTCGCGTTCATTTAAGGGAATCAGAATATAGATTGAAAGATATGTTGAAACAGTTTCACAGCGTGTTGGTGAGACTGTATTTGGAGTATTGTGTACAGTGTTGGTGACTCAATCTGAGAAAGAATATACTGACCGCAGAGGAAGTGCAATGGACATTCCCCAGATTAATCCCTCAAACAGCGAGATTGAGAGGTGACCGCAGTGAAACTTAGAAAACTCACTGAACATATGACAAGTTGGAATTAAACAGGATGTTTCTCTGTCTGTCTAATCTACGTTTAAGGCAACTAATGGCTGGATAAGGGACAGGACATTTAAAATAGAAAGAAGAAGCAAATCAAGCACTTGAGGGGACTGACTCAAACAGGGGCATGGAAACTGCTGGCAGGGTAAGATTAGGAAAAATGCCCAGATATTCCGCTGGTACCTCAAGCGGCACAGTGGTTCAGAGGTTAGCATTGCTGCCTCACAGCACCAGGGTCCCAGGTTGAATTCGCTCCTTGGACGACTGTTTGTGTGGAGCTTGCCAGTTCCCCCTGTGTCTGCGTGGGTTTCCTCCGGGTGCTCCGGTTTCCTCCCACAGTCCAACGATATGCATGTCAGGTGAATTGGCCATGCTAAATTGCCCAGAGCGCCAGGTGCATTCGTCAGAGGGAAGTGGATCTGGATGGGCTACTCTTTGTGGACTGGTTGGGCCGAAGGGCCTGTTTCCACACTGGAGGAAACCTAATCTTATTAAAAAGGGAACAATTCGCACTCATCCATGATTTGCCAAATTGCATCCAAATTAATTTAGTGTTAGCATACAGAGCATGGTGTTAGAAGGCTGTTTGTGTTACTGGAGATTGATGTCCAAAAGTGCACCACAGGGATCGGTGTTGTTTCCTTGTGACTTGTAATTCTGATGTGCCAATGTTGGACTGGGGTGGACAAAGTTAAGAGTCAGATAACAATAGATTATAGTCCAACAGGTTTATTTGGAGGCAACAGCTTTCGAAACACATCATCACCTGATGAAGAAGCAACGCATCGAAAGCTAGTGTCTCTGAATAAAACTGTTGTACTATAACATGGTGTGATTTTGTAACCTTAAAGACGATTAGCCATTTGGTTGGAAATGAGGAAGAAGGTCTAAATTTACAGGAAGTTGTAAATGGAACGGTCAGATGGGCCGACCAATGACAGACGGATCGTAACCGTAATAAAGGCGATGACTAAGGGTAGTACTAAATGAATGGCAGCACACTAGGAAGCTCAGCGGGTGCTTCTCCACACATCCATGAATGGGTATGGACAGGATAACACACAATTTAATAAAGCAGAACGAATGTAAACATGGTCTTTTTTTATTGAGGCATAGATTATAAGAGCTATGCAGAACGTTAGTTAATCCAAGATGGAATAATTTGCGTAGTTCTGGGATCCACATTACAGGAAGATTGTGATTGGACTTGAGGGGTACAAATTATGGGGAAGCAATCAATACAATATGAGTGGATTTTTAAGAAAATAGGTGATAAAGCTCCAAACCTACCATACAAATTCGAATCTTATGGGACTGGGGTTAATATGTGGACATAATTTAGAATGGGAGAGCTGACATGACACAGCAAGTAGGAATAAAACAATGTGTTTTCGAGTGGAAAGTTTGGGGTATAGCAGGAATCGGAGCTTGGGTCCCAGCTATTCCCAATAAACACCAAACCTTTGGTTGTGGGAATGAAATGCAACATTCACAGTTCTGCTGATGGCACTAAATGTCGATGTCGGATTGTGAGTCGTTGAACAGGATGTAAAAAAGCTCCAAGGTGATTGATACAAGTGGAGTGAATAGGCAAATACATAGCAAATGGAGATCAATGAGGGCAGATGTGACGTCGTGCTCTTTGGTGGGAAAACAGGACGGCAACCTACAATTTGAAAAAGGATTGGTTGAAAAAATATTGATTTATAAAGAAACTTATGCTGTATTTTTGTTTCGTTCTGTGCAGACCTCCGAGGTCTATGCAAGGCAGTGCGTTCTGAAGCAAAAAGTCAATACTGGGAATGGCTTCGCCACGCTGACCAGTGATAAATAGAGACACCAAGTGGGGAGCTGTAACATTGAAAAGGGTTTGGATTCCCTCCACACCATTCACTGAAAGCATTATTGCAGGAACAGAAAGCAGTTAGGAAGATAAGTGATGTGTTGATCTTCATTTCAGGGGGATTTGAGTCCAGGAGTAAGGGTGTCTTACTGCAGCTGTACAGGCCCATGGTGAGACTCCATCTTGAACATTGTGCAGTATTGTGTGCAGTTTGGTTTCCTTACTTAATAAAAGACGAACCTGACATTGAGGAAGAGCAGCGAAGGATGACCTGACAGATCTCTGGGATGACAGGCTTGGTGTGGGAGCAGAGTTTGGGGCGACGGGGCCTGCATTCAATGGGCTTTAGGAAAATGAGTGGAGATCTCAGAGAATTATATAAAACTGACAGGGCGTGACAGATTGGAAGCAGGTATAGTAATTCCCCTGACTGTGATGTCTAATACAAGGGGCCACAGTATTAGATACAGGCAGGTCAATCTGCATTGATATGAGAATAAATGTGTGTACTCAGAGACTGGCGAACCTGGGGAGTTCTCTCCCACATAAGGCTGTAGAAACCAGGACATTAAATATAAATAAGGAGTTCTGGACACTAAAGAAATGAGCAGACAGCTGGAGTACAGCTGTCACAAGCTCTCAGATGTTAAGAAGGAGATCTCTGCAGTGTCAACAGGACTGTGTTTCCCGTTCCCTTTTCGGACAACGAGTTTTCTCTCGGTTTTATCGTTCCAAATCTTGAAGTAGTTTGATAATGGTGCAACATACATAACGGGGGCTATGGGGCTAAGGGGCGAACCCTGAAATATCAGTAAAAACCAAAAATGAAAGGTGGTCTAACATACTCACTAGCACAGTCTAAGTTAATCTTTAAAACATGTATTCCAAGGAAATAGTACTTTATATGTAACACTTTAACACTACAGCCACTGACGACAGCCGTGTACCTTTCACGATGCTCTTCACCAGATGTTTTCGTGACTGACTGACGACGTGATGCTGCCGTGGAATTCCAGTTCTCCCCGAAATTCTCCCCCAGTTTGAAATGATGTTTCTTCGAAACGTAGACTACAATTCCCAATGTGAGGCTCAGTTTCAAGGCTTGCAGAGTGGATTGCATCCCTGTTTTAGCTTAACACACTGAGTGGGCATTTTGCACATCACGAGCATGGTTTTGCTGTTTAGCCAATGTTGGGATGGAATCACGTAACGTTGATAGCAGCTTGTTTATTTTAAAAAAGCACACAATTCATGAACGGCATTGCAACCAAACCATCATTAATAGGCATGTGTCATCACACAACGGCCTGTATATTGATTGGAGTAGCAAAATTGATGGACAACAGTGACGACAGCAATTATTATTACATATTTCACGATGTTTAAGCATATTAAGGAATACAAACATTGTGTGAGGAAAACTGCACTGAGGACATTTTCTCCATTAGCTAGAATGGGGAAGCCTCAATGTGTTGAATGGCCTACTCCTTTCCTGATGTTTCTGTGCAGTCTGTGGGAAAGCTCTGTAAATGTTGTCAGTAGCTCTTACATGTTCGGAAGGAAATCTCTTCAGGGTCGACAGGACTCTGTCCCCCGTTGCCTTTTCCAATACCGAGTCTAGTGCTAGGCATTGGGTCCGGTTTTACCATTGAAGTACTCGAAGCAGTTTGATACAATAGAGTGTCTTGCTTGGCCTTTTCAGAGGCCATTGAAGAGTTTATCACATGTCTGTGTGTCTGGAGTCACTTTTAGGCCAGATCAGGAAAGCACGGGAGATTCACTTCCTGAAAGTACATTGGGGAAAGAAATAGATGCTTACAATCGACAATGGCTTTCGGGTCACCATTACTGACAGAAGATTTTAGATATTTATATGTTTTTTTTTTAATTTCTACCAGCTGGCAGAGCATTAGTCTGGTCTGGATTAGTAATCCAGTGACATTTCCACAACTGCACCATCTCCACATTGGGACCTATCAGAAACCGCACTGAGCAGGTTATTTCTGCGCTGCTTGACAACTCTATCAAAAAGAACTCCCAATTTGACTATCGTGATGAGACTGAGGGGTTGTAATTGGTCATATTGTAATTATTCCCAGTTTGGGAACTGGGAATAGCTGAGTAATTTTCCACATTGCCAGGGAGATATCAGAGTTGGAGCTGGAGTAAAACGGCTTTCCCCAGGGACACGGCTTGTTGTGCAGCACAAGCCTTCAGTCCTATTCAAGGAATGGGGTCAGGACCCATTGCCTTTGTCGTATCTACTGTGTTCAGCTGTTTCTTCATGTCACATGCAGTGAATCAAATTGGTTGAAGACTGATCTGTGATTCTGTGGGCATCATGATGATGGTGAGTTGAATCATCGACTCAACACCCCTGGCTAGGATGGTACAGATACTATTTCCTTGTTTTTTACACAGATGTGCAGAGCTGATCCATTGATAGAATGGGGATAATTGTGGAGCCCTCTCCATCAGTTAGTTGTTTAATCGTCTATCAGAATTTTTGGCCGGATGTGGCAGGTTGCAGAGGTTTCATCTGGGTGTGTTGACCTTGTGACAATTTCTCTCTCTCTATCATTAGATTTGGTTTCATTTGATTTGATAGGATTCATTGTCGCATGTATCTAAGTAGTGTGAAACTCTTTGTTTATACACAGTTCTGGCAGATCATAATGAGAGTTGGAGCTGCCTTTTTTTAGAGACATGGAGTGGCCGAAATTTAAAAGTCTACTTCAGCTGTCTGTTTTTGAAAAGCCACAAAATAGCCAGAAATTAAAATAGGTTGCTTCAGCATTAGTGAAAAAAGGGCCTTTGAAAAGGAAATAATTCCAAGGCAAAAGAAAGGATAATCTGATTCGCAAAATTCTGAAACATGCCAACATAGTGATAAAGAAGGTTCTTTTTTTTAAAAGAAAATGATGATTTATAACAGAACACAGATGAAATAATGAAATTGTAGCACAAAATCGTTGAAGAATCACTACAAAATGTAACTTATTCTGATCTCAGTAAGGATTCTTTTCGTCCACACAAACAGCAACTCAATTTATCTTTCAAGAGCTAACTGTGAATTTGAAATTGTTTACAATAGTAATAAGTCTTAGTTAAATATTTGGTAAATAATCATGGACACAGATTTAAACCTAATTATAAACCTTAAAGAGATGCCCGGCATGTCTTGTCTAATTCGCTAAGAAAAAGGTTAACAGTAGAAATAATAGTGATACTACGAATTTTGTATCAGAATCAGCTTTTTAATGTAAAATGTGGTAACGGAATTTGATAAGAGATAGCCTGCCCATTGGAGAATAGAATTCATACAATCCTTCAGAATAAACAGTGAGGGGTATGACTCCAAAAAAGTGCAGCCACTAACTTTGGAATTCATGAAAAAAGATCCTAAGGACTAGAGATAACAAAAAAAACGTTAAACATCCGAAACAAATAAGAACCTCGAGCTGTCCCTGGGAGTGTCCATCATTGATCAGTTGTTTTACAAGATTGGTTCTGCAGACGGGGAGTGGAGGGTACACTGACAAAGTTGTGTATGATCATTGCAACTCAGAACGTATAAAAATACTGTATTTTTACTGTAAAATCAAAGTAGGTCATTGATTTGCCGTCTGATCTGAGCTAAATATTAAGGAAAGGATTGTCGTCTCATGTCAAAGCCAGATTCGAGGAAGATCCTTTGGTATTCTCCCAGCATTAACCAGGTTTTGCTTGAATTAAAGTCCATTCCGTACCTGTGTCCTGTCTGCCTCCAGAGTCTTTGACCCTAGCTGGGGAATCTCGCTCCTACAATAAGCAAGGACATGCAGAACATAGGGTAAAGGAAAAACTTAGACTGAGGCATACAGGATACACCAGAAAAGGCATGCAATAGGCAACATCAATGTGAGCAAGATCAGCATAATTTGAAGTTAGAGAGTCCATTCATTAGTTTAAAAATGGCTGGGAAGATGTTGTTCATGAGCCGCTAATTTGTGTGTTCAATCTTCTGTAGTGTCTGCATGATGGAAGAGATTGTAAGAGATCCAGGGTGCGATGGGTCTTTGATAATGTTGCCAGCCTTTCCGTGGCAGTGAGCTGTGTAAATGGAGACAATGGATAGGACATCATGGTTTCCGTGATGGCATGGGCTATGCACACAACGTTCTGTCATTTCTCTTACTGTCCTGGACAGGGCTATGGCCACACCAGGTCATTATGCACACAGATAGTTTGCTCTCAGTGGTGCATTTGTAGACATTGGTGAGGGTCCTTGTGGACATGTCAAATGTCCGTAGCTGCCAGAGAAAGAAGAGGCGTTGTTGTGCCATCTCGGCTGTCACATCTACATGGGAGGTCGGTTATCGTCACTCCAAGCAACTTAATGCTTTGCACCCTTTCAACTTCAGTTCCATTGATGCAGATGGGGGCATGTTCTCTTCCTTTCTTTCTGAAGTCATTGATCAGTTGGTTAGTTCTGCCAACGTTGAAAGAGAGGTTGGTCTCAGTGCAGCACATCACCAAGTCCTGTATTTCCGTTCTGTATTTTGACTTGCCATCATTACATACCTGTCCTATTATGATGGTGTCATCAGTGAACATGTGGCTGGCATTCGTTCAAAATTTGGCAATACAGTCGTGGGTGTGCAGAGAGTATAGTAGGGGGGCTGAGGACACATCCTTTGCGATTTCAGTGTTGAATGTTATCATGGAAGAGACACACTTACCTATTTTCACTGATTGTGTACTGTAGGTCAGAAAGCTGAGGATCCAACTTCAGAGGGCGGAGCCGAGACTAAGGCCAGGGAGTTTTGTGATTATTCTGAAGGGAATAATTGTGTTCAAGGTGAACCTATAGTCAATGAGCAGGAATCGGACGTGGGTGTCCTTGTTGTCCACATGTTCCAGGGATATGGCAGCTGCTATGGACCCATTCCACTGGTAGGAAAATTGGAGGGTATCGAAGCAGTCTGGGAGACTGGAACTGATGTGGGCCATGACTAGACACTCAAAGCACTTCATGCCACCCATCAGTCTCCTGCGCTCTAAAGAGAAATGTCCCAGTTTATCCAACGTCTCCCTCTGACTCAGACCCTTGAGTCCTGGCAACATCCTTGTAAAGTTCCAGTTTAATACCATCCTTCCTATAGCAAGGTGACCAAAACTGAACACAATGTTGAACTTGGAACTATTTGCAACTTTAAGTTTTTACTCTGCTGCCAATTATTATGCTGCTGTGATATTGTTTTTTTTGTGTTATTCTGAAATCCTATTATTCATTGAATCCTCTGACGGTAATCCCCTCAGGTGAACCTCCTGCTGACTGCGTGAATTTGAATCAATCTATTTTGTTTGGACTGATATTTTGAGGCCGGTGTATATTAGAAAGCAGGAAGAGATGATGTATGACTGTGCAGTGTGTGTCCTTTACTGGAGCAGCTTGTCTCTCCAGGCACCTAAAGCTTTTATTGTGGGTCAGAGTACCTCAGAATTGTTACATCACAGAAGGAAGCTATTTAGCCCATTGTAGGTCCATAAACATAGAACATTACAGCTCAGTACCTGTAAAATTCTTCAGCACTGCCCATAGCTCCACCGACCTTACTGTCAACCGTAGATTAATAACTCATCCTTCCATTCCCTTATTAAGGTCATTTTCAAAAAGACAAGCAACAGTTGCCCCAAAACACTTTTACAGTATACCACTAACGACTGAACTCCAGGATGAACATTCCCCATCAACTTTCAGCTATCCAATTTCTGGTCCAAACCGCTAAATCACCCTCAATTCCACGTCTCCGTATTTTCTGTGAGAAAGTAAGGACTACAGATGTTTGAGATCAGAGTCGAAAGTGTGTTGCTGGAAAAGCACAGCAGGTCAGGCAGCATCCGAGGAGCTAGGAGAAAGTGAAGACTGCAGCTGCTGGAGACCACAACACTGATTCCTGATGAATGGCTAACAAATAAAACATCGACTCTCCTACTCCTTGGACGCTGCCTCGTCTGTTCTGCTTTTCTAACACCACACTCGCCATATTTTATGCAATAGCCTAACATGGGGGACTTATCAAATGTTTCACTGAAATCCTTATACCCCACTTTACCCTCATCCACCTTCTGGTCACCTTTTCAATGAACTCAATAAGATTTGTGAAGCATGATATACCCTTTTCAAAATCTTGACTATCCCTAATGAAATGATGCCGTTCTAGATGATAATAAATCCTATCTCTTATAATCTTTTCCAACACTTTACCCAGAAACAAAGTAAGCCTGGTATATAGTTACCAGGGTTGTTTCTTCTCCATTTCTTGAAAAAACGAACAACATTTGCTACCGTCCAGTCTTCTGGCACTATTCCTGTAGACAATAGCGATGTAAAGATTTGAACCAATGGTTGTGTAACCTTCTTCCTAACTTCTCAGAGAATCCTAGGATTAACCCCAAATGGCCAACGGGAATTATCTATTTGCACACTCTCTAGAATTGCTAACATCTCCACCTTACGAAGCTCAATCCCATCTAGTCTAATAGCCTTTACTACATATAGGCCTCAACAGCATTTTCTTTCCATTGTGAATACTGATTCAAATATTTATTTAGTGCCTGTCCTATCTCCTTGGACTACACACACAACTTCACACTACTGTCCTTGATTGGCCCTAATCTTAATTTGGTCATTCTTTTATTCCTGACATACTGATACAAAGCTTGAGGGTCTTCCTGGATCCGACTTGCCAAAGACTTCTCATGCTCTCTCTTGGCTATTCTTATCTCTTTCTGTAAGTCCTTCCAGGATAACTTGCAATTCTCAAGCATCCGAAATGAGCCTTCAAGTTTCATCTTTACATAAACCTCCTTCTTTCTCTTGACAAGAGGTTCAACTTCTTCAGTAAACCACAGCAGCTTCGCTCGACCACTTCCTTCTTTCCTGACAGGAATAAACTTATCAAGGACACACAGTAGCCGTTGTTTGAAAAAGCTCCACATTTAAATTATACCCATCCTCTGCTGTTTCCTTCCCCATCCTATGTATTCTAAAACCTTTCCTAATCGCATCATAATTGCCTTTCCCCCAGCTATAACTCTTGTCCTGCGGTATTCACCTGTCCCTTTCCATCGCTAAAGTAAACATAACTGAATTGTGGTCACTATCAGCAAAGTGTTCACCTACCTCCAAATCTAACACCTGGTCTGGTTCATTATCAGTACCAAATCTACTTTGGCCTTGTACCTTGTTGACCTATGTACATACTCTGTCAGGAAACCATTCTGCACACATTGGACAAAAACTGACCCATATAAGTTAATTGAACTGAAGCATTTCCAGTCAATATTTGGAAAGGTAAAGTCCTCCATAACAACTACTCTGTTATTTTCGCTGCTATACTGTGTCATCTTTATAATCCTTACTCTACACCTCTGGAACTTTTCAGCGGGCAATATAGAACTGTCAACAGGGTGACCTCTTAGTTTTTGTTTCTAAACTCTTCCCATACTAACTCAGTGGACGAGTCCTGATCAAACATCCTTTCTGCCACCGTAATATTGTCTTTGATTAACAATGCCACCCCACGCCCCTTTTGTACCTTCCTTGTTATTAATGAAGCATATAAACCCCGAACCCTCCAACGATCAGTCCTGTCCCTGCTCTATCCATTTCTCCAAAATGTCCACAAAGCACAACGTTTGTGAAAAGATTTGTAGCTCGGGTGCTCGTTGTTGTGGTTCTGTTTGCCGAGCAGGGAATTTGT
The DNA here is from genome assembly GCF_047496795.1 of Chiloscyllium punctatum. NCBI lineage: Eukaryota > Metazoa > Chordata > Chondrichthyes > Orectolobiformes > Hemiscylliidae > Chiloscyllium > Chiloscyllium punctatum. The sequence continues at coordinate 44,596,448 of NC_092788.1, forward strand.
GTTGCAGACGTTTCGTCCCATGTCTAGGTGACATCCTCAGTGCTTGGGAGTCTCCTGTGAAGCACTTCTGTAATCTTTCCTCTGGCATTTATAGTGGTTTGTCTCTGCCGCTTCCGGTTGTCAGTTCCAGCTGACTATTTCAGTGGTCGGTATATTGGGTCCAGGTCGATGTGTTTGTTGATAGAATCTGTGGATGAGTGCCATGCCTCAAGGAATTCCCTGGCTGTTCTGAGTTTGGCTTGTCCTATAACAGTTGTGTTGTCCCAGTCGAATATCAAGATGTGCAACTGCACAATTTTGAAACAGGGAGAGATTGCAGAGATGTCAAAACGAGGGTGAGTTGGATAGATTAGAAGACAGCATGAGGGGAGATAGACAGGAACAGACAGAAAATGGAAGTTTTATTTAGAACTTCTCACCGACTGCAAGGCCCTTATCTAGTGCCATACCGTTTGAGCACTGTGAGGATACTGGCTGTGGTCCCAGAGCATTTATCTTCAATAATGTCACAGAGCTGAGTTGCTGACAGTTAAACAGAGTCCGAAAGGCCAAGTGATTTTATTTTTACAGTGAGAAGGTGGTTAAATTTAAACAGAATGGCTGAACAGCAGCAGGGACTGAGAATTCTGCTCAATACTGAGGTACTGCGCCAGAGAATCTCAGTGAGGTGGATCACTGATAGAGGGTAAATCAGCATCTCAGCTGTGGGCCAGATAACGATTGAGGAAGATTTCACACCACTTCCGTGGTTTTTAAATGCACCTGTCAATTTATGTAGCTCAATATCATGAGTGTATCTTATCTCTGTGTACTTTCCATAGTTTAATATGAACAGAAAATCATTTTTTCCCTGTATTTTGTATTCAATAAACAGATTTTTCTCCTCATTCCTCACTTTAAATGTATTCTTGAATCTGAACTTCATATGAGTTATAAAGGGTAACATTCCAATACTGATGACTGGAGAATATTGTTGTCCCTCCCTCCAGTCTGAACTGCCATGTCTCCCAATTCTCTCTGTTTTCCGTCTCTTCCACAATACCGTAATCACACTGGAATTGAAGTCCAGTAAATGACATTTCATCACAGTTCACTAACATCGATAACATCAATAGCACAGGCCTCATCTGCCTCTCTCCGAAACTGGAATAACAATCTGAATTACATTTGTCACGTTCAATTCCCTGTTAACATAGCCATGCAATTTGTCTCATGTTTCTCAGACAAACATTCCCCTCAGATCATGAACTATAAAAATTGTCTCAATGTTTTATTGAATTTATAATGCTTGGTCAGTCGTTCCAGGATGTATGTTTCCATTTATAAACAGAGAAGCATGTTTACGTACTGAGAAACTTATGACATTTCTCCTGCATACAAGTCAGATTGAATGGTTGAACTCAATTGATCTATCAGCCTCAAGATTTGTTCCATCAGTCACACTCACATATCCCATCCAGAATGGGAAAGTTTGAATCATTGTTTTGAATTTTTAATTAAACAATATTGAATTGACAGGCGTTGGCTGGAGCTATTTATTCAGTGACTTTTTGATGTCAGTCTCCGTGGATCGTAAATGTGTCACTGGAGGGTTTGCCTCTTCTATTAATTAAAGACTCGGTTCAATATGTTATCCCAGTATGGGTGGGAGTATCAATGACTGGACTAACAGGGATCAGCCTCTCGAGAGACAGGGGGAGGAGAGATCAGAATCTGACAACATTAGACTGGAATGTTCCAATAATGGATCAGAATCTGAGAACATTAGACTGGAATATTACAATAACAGACAGGAGTTTATCGTTGGGTCTTTACTACCTTTCTCATGCTTGGATATCATTAGCATCACGGGTCGAAGATATCCTTTGGATTATTCAAGGTGGTTATTATCCTATCCTCGCAACAGTTGGTGCTCCTGGTAAGTCATTCCATCTGACCATTAAGCTGAGTTGAACTACATTGCTGTTCACGTTAAAATTTTAGAATTTGCAAGTCATCATTTTCAGATACAGTCAAAAGTTTTATTCCTTACAAATTATAACTATCAAATTACTATTCACAACTTACTCAACAATATGCGAGGAGAAACCAGACTGTTCTTAAACTCAAAGATCTTTTTCCCCCATTCAGGTTTGCATTCCTACATATTCTCCCCACTCACCAATCCTGACCAAGGCCACTATCAGGATATCTCAGTCTCCTTCTCAGCCTCAGTGCAACTGCTGAATAATTCATCATTTGTGTCTTTGGTAAATCCAGATATAAACGTTTCAAGACTCTTCGGATTTTGCTTACATCACAAAATATTTGCACTTAATTTGTCCTCTCCACAGAATCTGTCAGATGGACAGACAGTGCATGGTGGTCAAGTCATTGACTCATAATCAAGTGGTACAGAATAATAATCTTTTGGTGTCTCCGGAAGGAAGTTGATGGAATGCAAATTAATTCATCACAACTTGTTTTAACAAAGCCTATCTGTTTGCCTCATGCTCTGTAGAGAAATCAATGGGTCATCCTTCCCAGGTCAGGTCTCTGTGTGACTGCAAACCCACTGTGGTGTGTTTTACTCTGTATTGTCCTGTGGAACGCTGAACTAGGTACTCAGTTCAGGATCAGCATATCATATTGGTCTGACCAGGGCTGCACACATCCCGTGAGAGCAGAATAAAAGAAAAGATCGCTCCCTTCCTCTGCCTGATTTCCATGTTCCTGCAAATCATAATCTTTCGGGTAGGTGATCATTCCCTGTTTCGAGTGAATTCTTTCTCATTGAGTCTCTCTCTGAGAGTGATATTCATCTCCATTGGCCCCTCTGCTGATGACTTTATTGATGCTGAAGTACAGACGGACAGAAGTTCTAAATTCCACATCAATCACAGTGTAGAGAGAAGGAATGGCTTTTTACAGCACAGGAAACAAGCTGAGACAGCGAAGTAAGGCAACAGAATTATTGCGATCAACCCTGAGAGTGTTGCTGAGACAGTATTTGGAGTATTGTGGGGAGAGTTTCTCTCTTTTATAAGGAATAATCTTCTTGGCAGAAAGTGTATAAAAGAGTTTTACCAGACTCATTGTTGGGATGATTGTACCATCGGGAGTGCATGAGGATTAATCTGCAGAGCTTTGAGGGAATAAGAGGTGATTGCATTGAACCTTAGGGGGATAGACAGTCACTCAATATATTCCAAACAGACAGTGATATGGTGATAAATTACATGGCTTGTTTATTACTAGGTTTACATGATTATTGATAGTTTAAAAGCCTCTGGGAACGTCTGTCTCACCCCACGCCACTCCCCATTTCGATTGAGAGAGAGAGGGTCAGTCTTTGACAAACCTCTCCCCACATTATGAACGTCATGTAATCCACAATCCCGAGAGGAGCCTCAATACCTTATTGCTAAAACAGTTAACAATTCCCATCAGCTTCTGACCTCCATGGAGAGCATGGCTCTGTCTTCAGAGATAGAAGATGCCTCTTTGACACTTGGTACAAAACATTTGGCTTCCTTCCTCACTGCTGGCGAAACATGTTAAAGTGTCATGTGGTCCACAGGCAATGGAGCCACGAGGAACATCGTGAACCGTCTATGTGTGCAATCTCCGCTCCATTCGTTTTTCAGGTTGGAGCATCAATGTAACCCACATGTTCCTGAATAAATGTCTTAAGGGACTGAATGGCCTCCTCCTGCTTCCATAGAACAGTATCAAGGGTCTGATCGGGCTCTGCCTGTTCCTGTTCAACAGCTCAATGTACTGACTAGAGCCTTCCTCTTTCTGGGGACCAGGCAGCACGATTGAATGGTTGTCTCTCTTCTTCTTCAGTCGTTTCAATGGGCTGAATGGCTACCATATATCCCTGTAACCAGCTTGAGGTGCTGAATAAGCTCCTCTTTTAACTGTGGAAATGTGCAGTGTCTGGCCGTGCTGTTACATTTCCTGAAGAAGGGCTTATGCCCAAAACGTCGATTCTCCTTCTCCTTTGATGCTGCCTGACCTGCTGCGCTTTTCTAGCAACACATTTTTATGCTCTGATCTCCAGCATCTGCTGTCCTCACTTTCTCCTTCGTGCTGTTACATGAATGTTACCGACACTTTAACAGCACAAACCTGACTGCTGTCCAGGTCTTGTAGCACATGGGCACAGAGACTGGTTCAGGAGCAGGGGAGGGAAAAAATGTTCTGAACATTGAGTGATTTTCAGTGATCACCCCGCTTCTGATCTTATGATGGATGGGGGGAGAGTGGTGCCAGGGATGTGGTCGCCAGGGGTGTGGACGTTGATGAAGGAGCTGAAGATGTTTCTGCTGAGGAAGTGAACTTGAGGATCTCCTGAACAGATGTCCTGGGACTGAGAAGATTGTCAGCCACCGCCCACAAACACCTTCCTTTGTGCTCTGAAAGAGCCCAAACAGTAGGGAGGGAACATCTGATTCCCATTAAACTTAAATCAGTAGATGGTCCCGATGACACCCTCTGTCAAATACTGCCTTGATATCAAGGCCATTCACTCTTTCGTGAGCCCCCGTGTTCATTTCTTCTTCATATCAATAGGTGACGGTGTCTGTGTGGGGAGTTTTTTTCCTCTCATAGAGGGAAATCAATGTCTGAAATTATCTGGGCTGGTGAGTTAAGGGACCTTAATCACTGAAAGTATTTAAAGAGGAGGTAGATATATTTTTGACCTGTCAGAGAACTCGCGGGTGTGATGGATTGGGTATAGAAGAAGAGTTAATGCAAACAGTAGGTGAGCCATGATCATATACAATGGCTTGGCCGTCCGAATTGCCTGATCTTGTTCCTTATGCTCATATTTTCTGTCATTACAAAGTTAATGGTTGTAATGTTCCTCGACGTTCTGTTATGGAATGTTGCAATCAGAGAGAGCAAAGCACTTTTGATTAAACTCTGGGTGAGGTATGGGGCTTTATTCATAATGGATCTTGGTCTAGACCATGACCAACAAATGAAGTACAAGATGCAGAGAGGAGGCACTTTGTGAGGAGACCAGAGGCATCTTTCGAAGCCAGACTGGATTTCCAAGTAACATTTTACAACACTCACCAAACCGTGTGTGACAGTCTCTAGGGAGTGAATGAGATCCTGTGTTAATGTGGACCAGGTATTTGGAGCAAGTGACCTCCATCTGCTCCTGTGCAGGAGCTGTGAGGGACTGAATGCAACATAGTAACATGGGACTGTGGAGCAAGAGTGGGTCATCAGAAACTGTGTCACTGCTTCACCACGCACTATGATCTGATGATGGTCTCAGCAGCACTTCTCTGTGTACCATTTTCCTGCACTCATTTATCTGTCAAATGTTTACTGTGCACAATTTTGAATAAATGGAAATATCCAGTCATCACAAACTTTAACAGCCCTTTGAGAATCTCTTGATCGTATTGTGACCAATTTTCAGGGTCACTGATGTCTTTTCCCACGCCTGTACTGGTCAAAGCAAATTTTTAATGCAACCAGTTGAGTGCTGTGGCCAATGAAATAGGTATCAGACTGAGTAATTTTCTAGAAAAACGTGACACACAGAAGGTTGAACTCTGAACGAATGTTAAAATGGTCGAGTGTCCCAAATGTTTCTCTGCCTTTGACGTTGTTCTGCCCACACAAATGTGTGGGAATGCGCATTTCTTCCTTGAACAGTTGAATTTGGCTGAACTCCCTTTGCTTCGGGCAGTGGAGAGATTCCTATGAATCCTCATCAGGAATCCTCCACAAATGGTAAAGATGACTCAGGGATTTTCTGCTCTTACACCTTGTTTTCAGGCAGAACAAAGTAAGAGAGAGAGAGAGAAAGAGAGAGAGACTAATTGGCTGCTGCTTCTGAGGCAGGCAATATTTTTCTCCCTCTCTGTGTGGAAAAATAATGTAATGTCAACTGAACACCAAACTGGACCATGTGCGATCTACATGAACATTCTCTGGAATAGATTATTATAGACTGTATGCTGTATGCAGGTGCATCATTGTTGTTGTGCACAGTGCCTTTCATTAGCAAATAAAAGTGGCCACCTTATAATTTGATGACATCTTTATATGTGTCTGCGTAATTTTTATAAATGGGTTGATATCTTCATAATATTTGCGTTTATATCAACAAATCACATTCATTAAAAATTCTCTAACTTTAGTCTCCTTAAGAAGAGAAAATATGTATCCAGCTGAAACACTTTTCTGAAAATCGTGCTTCAATAAGATTTCCCGTCTAAGTCCTTAGCAGATAATCCCCGATAACAAAAGGCCTTCATTTCAGGAATGAATAAAGGGAAGCATCTTTGAACACCTTCGAAAGTAATTATATCCGGTTTTTTTAGTGTAGAGGATCAAAACTGCACCCAGTGTATCTGATGTAGTCTCAGCAATGCCCTGCACAAATGTAGTAAAACATTCATGATTAAACCTAATATCCGTTGCCACAAACAGCATCATTCCACTTACCTTCCATATCACTTGCTACATCTGCAGACAGGCTTCATATGATTCATGTACCAGGAACATAAGAAACGTCTGCATCACAGAGTTCTACGATGTCTCTCCCTTTAAATTGTTTCCTACTGTTCTATCATTCCTACCACCATAGACAACTCACGTTATATTATTTATGCTAAAGGTTTGCTCACGAACCTTCCCTGTCTATATCACAATGCAGATTCAGTACCTCCATTTGAAGATATGTTGAATGGTCATCTTGGTGTACAAGGTAATTCAGCTTTGATCCATTTAGTCCCTTCATCCAGATATTTGACATAGAATATTGATCATTGATGACCCTACAGTGATCTCTGAGGCAGAACTAGTTCCAGTTTTGTAAAAATATGCATTTATCTCTACTGTGACAGCAACCCAGTTCCTCTGCAGCAGGTCAGGCGGGTTGAATGGCCTCCTCCTGGGCTGCGTAATGTACTCAATGAGCTGAATTGCTTCTTTCTGTGTTCCTGTGTAACTCCTTCGAGGGCCAGAATGGTCTCCTCCCAAATCATTGTAAAGATCCTATGTGGCTGAATGGGGTGGTCCCCTACCCTGTAACAGACTCGGGTGGTGGTTTGAGGAAACAGCACTTAGGGTAGAGGCAACAGTATATCTCCATAACAGCATCGAGGGCTGGATTGAAGGAACAACACATTGGATAGGGGCGGCAGTTGGCAATTCGGCTGCACCATTCAGAATCCTCATGGCTGATCCGATTGTGTCTGACCATCCGACTCCTGTCTGCTCCCAATAAACATTGACTCTTTTGTCCAGCAAAGATCAGTCGAGCTCAGCCTTGAATATCTTCAATAACCAAGTCTTCATTGCTCCCTAAGGATGAAGACATCACAGGTAGCACACATCCTTATTTCATTATGGGACCCATTGTTTTAAAATTGTATTAACCTCACATCAACTCACTGCTCCTTTTCGGATATAAGGATACAATAACTAGGAATAGACATAAACCATTCCGCCCTCCAAGTCTGTCCCACATTACCACTGACTCTTTCCAGTCAAATATGTATCAAACCCAGCATCTGCTGCTGTCTCAGGAAGAGAGTACCTTATAGCATAACACCACACAAGCATTAAAGAAAGGAACAGAATTGGGCCATTTGGCCCATCAAGTCTGACATGCCATTCAATCATTTCTTAAAAGTTCCTCAAATTCACTCCCCTACCTTCTCCCTAGAATCCTTGATCTTCTCATAAATCAAAAACTTATTTATTTGTGTCTTAATGACACTAGTGTCTGTGTCTTTGTGTGTATGTATGTGTGTGTGTGTGTTTGTGATACATCTGTCTGTCTGTGTATCAGCCTGTGTGTTTCTATCTTTGTTTCTGTCTATTTGTGTGTGACTGTATATGTCTCTGTGTGCTTCTCTGTGTGTGTATGCCTATCTCCTTGTATGCATTGTGCATGTTAGTATATTGTGGTGTTTACCAATACTTCTGTGCATTTCAATGCCTGCATCTCTGTGCAATGGGATATCTGTTCTTTTGCGAGTGAGAGAGATGAGTTTGAAACTGAAAGTGGGTTTAAATTGAGACTTGTTCTTTACTGAATATTGCACCTTACTCAGTTGGTGGGACGTTGGCGTTTCAGAATCTCCACACAAGGCCTCCTGGTCCTCTCTAGCTCTTTCTAGGATGCTCCACACATGTCAGGGTATGGGGCTGAGGGAACGGATACCGGGCACTCCACCACCGGCTTGGCCCTTTCTGTCCAATTCCAAGCTCTTTCTCCTGGAATGGGAGAAGAGGAGGGAAGCAATGAGGGTAGGAATAGGTGTCCCTGCCGTTAGTGCTGGAGGGGGTAAGGGTGAGGTTTTCAGAGGGAGTCTGACCACAGTGTTGTATCCATGCAGTGTTATCAGTGTGCGGGGCTACTGGGCCAGTGACAGAAAAAAGTGGGGAGGGAATGTGCTGAATGCAATAGTGAGAGTGGTTGTGCTTGAACCTTATTTGGAGATAGAGTGTGAGCCTGGTTCGGGGATATGTGTTAAACCAGATATACAGTGAGTGTGAGGGAGCAGAGTGAATACGATGACTCTTATCCCGGCAGAGCAGTGAGGATATTGATGCTTGTCCTGTATTGCTGACCAATTCTTTAGATCATCTAAGCGTTCAGGAGGGCCTCCCCAAACGTCTTGTCCAAGTCTATCACTAATAACTTTTCAGACGCTGTCCCTCAGATCACACAGAATCAGTTTAGGTGGATCTTACAAATAGCAAGGAGAAGCAAACATTGGTGTGTTATATATCGTGACCAAAACTGTCATACAAACTGGAAATTGGATATGCAAGTATATGTAAGGTGAAGCAATGACATAGTGATATTATTGCTGGTATCTTTGCCCAGAGATCCAGGTAATGTTCTGAGTACCCGAGTTCGAACCCTGCCATGGCAGATGACGGAATGTGAATTCAATAAGTATCTGGAATGAATGGTTTATGAAGACCATGAATCCATTGTCGATGGTTGGAAAAACTCATCTGGTTCACTGATGTCCTTTAGGGAAGGAAACTGCTGTCCTTACCTGGTCTTGCCTGCATGTGACTCCAGACCCAAGGCAACGCTGTTGACTGTTAACTGCCCTCTGGCATGGGCAATTAATGCTGGTTATAAATGCGACGCCCTCATCCTGTGAATGAGTAACAAATAATGGTGGGTGAGGCAGTAATACTGGATGATGTCAATTTGCGTCGAAACTGCGATACCTAAGTGACTACTCATGTTGTGAAAAATAAATTCCATAAGTGTATATCAGGTAGTTGGAGAGGAGGTTGTGAACCAAACTAGAGGGCAGGTTATTTCGGATTTGGTGTTGTGTGGTCTGGAGAACTAATTACTAACCGTGCGCTGAAGCAGCTTTGAGGAATTGTGACGCAATATAGAAATTTTGAACATTATACTCAAACATCGGGGAAGTCTGGAGGCTACAGGGTTAAGTTAGTTCCAGTGAATTGGAAAAAAAAATATAACATTCAGTGAGAGACAAGTAATGGTTGTTTGAGGCATAGAGTCCTACAGCACAAAAATATTCCATTCGGCCCAAATTGGTCCATTCCAAACAAAATGTTCATTTACCCTAATCCTATTTCCCTGCTATTGCCCGGTATACTTCTAATCCCTTCCTAAAACAAATATTTCTCCAAATGCCTGTTAAATGTTGTTAATGTACGCACCTCAACCACTTCCACTGGCAGCTCATTCCATATGCGTACTACCCTGTGTGTAAAAAAATTGCTCCTCAGCTTCCCTTTTATTCTTTCTCCTCTGACCTTCTGCTGATGCCCTCTAGTGCGGGATTGCTCAACCTTAGGGAAAGAAGACTGAGTGCGTTCACTCTGTTCATGCCTCCCATGATCTTATACACTCTGTCAGATCGCCATCAGTCTCACACAACCTCAGTTTAAAAATTTCTAGCTTGCCCAACCTCTCCTTAAAATCCAGACAATAGAGTCCTTGGCAACATCCGTGCAAATTTCTTGTGCACTCTTTCCAGTTTAATAACATCCTTCTAAGAGCAAAGTGAACAAATCTATACATCACGCTTCAGGTATAGCCTCACCACCATCCTTTATAACTGCAACAGAACTCCCAACTTCGGTATTCAATACCCATACTGATGAAGGTCAGTGTGACAAAATCTTTCTTCACTGCTCTATCTATCTCTGAAACAACTTTCAGCGAACCGTGCACCTGAATTCCAGGTCCATCTGTTCCACTACACCCTAAAGGCCCAACCATTCATGATGAAACTCCGACCTTGAATTGACTTTGCAAAATGCAAGATCTCACATTTAGACATATTCAACTCAATTTGCCATTTCTTGGCGCACATCCTAACTGATCAAGGTCCTGCTGCAATTTCTGATAACCTTCCTCAATATCCACGAGACGACATTATTTAGTTCATCTGCAATCTTACTAATCATCCCTTGTACATTCTGAACTAAATAATTATACATATAACAAGCAGTAATGGTCCCAGCACCGACCACTGAGGCACACCACTAGTGACAGGCCTCCAGTCCGACAAGAATCCTTTCCACTATTACTCTCTGCTCCCTAACATCAAGACAATTTTGTATCTAATTTGCCATGTTCCCATTCCATTCCATGCAATCTACCTTTCCAGAGCAGCGTACCATGTGAACCCTTATTGAAGGCCTTACTGAAATCAATTGGACTACGTCTACAACCCTGCCTTCGTCAACGTTGCTGGTCACGTCATCAAAAAACGCTAATAAATTTGTCAGCCATGATCTCCCATGCACAAAGTGATGCTGACTGCTTCTAATCACTGCCTTTCCAAATATGCGTTTATCTTACGTCTCAGAATCTTCTCAAGTACCTTACCCACTACAGATGTCCGGTTTACTGGTCTATAGTTCCCAGGTTTTTCTTTGTCGCCCTTCTTGAATAAGGGCACAACAATTCCTGTCCTTCAGTCATTTGGGACCTCACCCATGGCCAGCAATGATGGGAAAATATCTGCCAGGCCCCCACAATTTCGTCTTTATCCTCTTACAACGTTCTTGGATCTATCTAGTTTATACAAATACTGCAAAGTCTGAAACAAAAGCCAATTTCTTTAACGTACAAACACCCAAGAGTGAGAAAGTGACTTAATGATGGTTAATATAACATATTAGAGATTATATTAATCATAAGAAGTGACTTCAGAGGAAATCCAGACATTGTGGAAACCTGAGAAATGTCAGAAATTTAGAATCCAGTAAAGGACGGACATGAAACTGATAAGGAAATCAAAAAGCAAACATGCATGCTAACAAACAGGAACTCAAGGACTGCATAAATATACGATCTGTCTTTCAAAGGAAACAAAATAAAAACATGGTCAAATGTGGAAATTTGTAATTGGTAGATGAGTTGTTACTGTGGAAAACAGGGAAATGACCGAGAAATAACCAATTACTTTGCATCTGTCTTCATGGAGGAAGAGCCAGAAAATCACCCAGAAATACCAAGTGATCAGATCGGCCTTCGGGAGATAAAGGCATCAAGTCAATTCATATCAGTAACAAGGTAGTACTTGAACATGGAGCTGGATTGAGCATTGCTAAGTCTGATGAAACAGATTCACTCAAAATGTCGGAAATAAATCAGCAATAGAAGTATTAATTGCACTGGCGATGACTGTTTTATTTTCCTGTACATTCCAAAGAGGCTGGAAAGCTATTGTAGATAAATGGAAGGTAATAAACGTGATCCAAGCATGGTGGGTAGATGAATGGAAGGGATCCAGGCATCCAGAGAAAAAGTGGTAGTGTAAAGAAATGCAGACAAATTTACTTGACAACTGTAGAGACACTTTTGGAATCTATGAGACAGGATGTGTTATTGGATATTTAGAAATTAACAGCAACATTGGAGAGAATCAGAGTGCATTTTGAAAGGAAATCATACACAATAACTTCGGAATTATGTAAGTAGAAAGTTAAAGTTGGGTTCACCTTCAATTAAAGGCGTCAGAATATCGATGCAATGAAATGTTGATGTAGTTTCAAAGTATGTTGGTGAGACTGTACCTGGACTATTGTGTACATGGTTGTTGAGACTGTACCTGGTGTATTGTGTACAGGGTTGGTGAGACTGTACTTGGAGTATTGTGTACAGGGTTTTTGAGACTGTACCTGGACTATTGTGTACAGGGTTGGTGAGACTGTACCTGGAGTATTGTGTACAGGGTTGGTGAGACTGTACTTGGAGTATTGTGTACAGGGTTGGTGAGACTGTACCTGGACTATTGTGTACATGGTTGGTGAGACTGTACCTGGATTATTGTGTACAGAGCTGGTGAGACTGTACCTGGAGTATTGTGTACAGCGTTCGTGAGACCTTACCTGGAGTATTGTGTACAGGGTTGGTGAGACTGTACCTGGAGTATCGTGTGCAGGGTTGGTGAAACTGTACCTGGAGTATTGTGTACAGGGTTGGTGAGACTGTACCTGGACTATTGTGTACAGGGTTGGTGAGACTGTACCTGGAGTATTGTGTACAGGGTTGGTGAGACTGTACCTGAGTATTGTGTACAGGCTTGGTGAAACTGTACCTGGCGTATTGTGTTCAGGGTTGTTGAGACTGTACCTGGACTATTGTGTACAGGGTTGGTGAGACTGTACCTGGAGTATTGTGTACAGGGTTGGTGAGACTGTACCTGGAGTATTGTGTACAGGGTTGGTGAGACTGTACCTAAAGTATTGTATACAGTTTTGGTGACTTAATCTGAGAAGGAATATACTGACCATAGAGGTAGAGCAATGGACATTCTCCTGATACATTCCTCAGATAGTGAGGTTGATTGATGCAGTAACTCGGCCTGTGTACTCTAAGGTTTCAAAGAATGAGAGGTGATCGCAGTGAAACTTTGGAAGTTTAGAAAACATAGGAAAGGTGGAAATAAACAGAATGTTTCTCTGGCTGCCTACTCTACATTTAAGGCAAAAAAATTGGCAGGCTAAGGGACAGGCCATTTAAGACTGCAATAAGGAGGAAATTCTTCACTCGGAGAGGACTGACTAATACAGGTGCATGGAAATCTGCTGGAAGGCAAGTTTAGGGAGAACCCCCAGGTATTCAACAAGTGTGTCAAGTGGAACAGAATAAACAGGGAATAGGTAGGGGTCATGAGTGAATTGCCGAGTTGCATCTAAATCAACTTTAGTGGTAGGAATCAGAGGATGGTGGTAGAAGCCTGTTGGTGTGACTGGAGGCCGGTGTCTAATGGGGCACCATCGGGATCAATGTTGTGTCCCTTATTATTTGTGATTCGGAGATGTCAGTATTGGACTGGGGTGGACAAAGTTAAAAATCACACAACACCATGTGTATTCCGAGGCACGAGCTTTCAAACCTCACAACTACCTGATAAAGAAGCAGCGCTTCGAAAGCTAGTGCCTCTGATTAAACCTGTTGGGCTATAACCTGGCGTTGTTTGATCTATAACCTTATTATTTGTGATATTCATGAATGGTGATCTGCGAAAATAGACGAGAGGTGGGGAGAGTGTGATAACTAAGTTTGTGTTTGATACAATGATTGACCGGGTGGTTAGCAGTGAGGACGAAGGTCTTATGTTGCAGGAAGATACAGATGGACAGATCAGTCGCAGATGGAATGCAACCCTGATAAATACGAGGTGATGCACTTTGGAAGAAGGAAGCAGACAGGTGAGTACTCAGTGAATGGTAGCACACTAGGGAGCTCAGAAGGAACCTGAATGTGATGGACAGGTTAATCCACAAGTTCAAAAAACAAAGATAGTGTAAGCTTAGCCTTTATTCTTCGATGCATAAGTGCTATGTGGAACTTTGGTTAGGCCAAGATAGAATACTGTGTGTATTTCTGGGACCACATTACAGGAAGGGTGTGATTGCACTGGAGGGTGTGCCGAGGAGATTCACCAGGATTTTCCCTGTGATGGAGCATATCAGCTATGGAGAGAGGCTGGATAAGATCAGGTTGTTTAGTTTGGAGCAGAGAAGGCTGAAGGGGATGTGATTCAGAAGGAAACGATTATGAGGGACATCGACAGGGTGGATAGACAGCAGCTGTTCATTTTAGTCAGAGGCAGAACAAGGGGGAACATATTCTTAAAGTGAAGTGTTTGAGATTTAGAGAGGACTTGAGGATTGGTTTTTACCGAGAAGGTTTTGGGGTCTGGTATGTACAACCGGAGAGGGAGTTGTCACGGGTAATCTCAGAGCTGTTACAAAGTACTTGGACGACCTCTTGAAGTGTCAACACATTCCCAGCTCGTGGGACCAATGTAGACCGTGCTGTATTTCTGACGGTGCAGAATCTATGCTTCTAGAGTACATGGTTGTGCAAGGTCGATCATTGAAAAGCTTAAGACAGAAATTGATGGGTTTCAGAGCACTCTATATGCACAACGGTAATAAGTGTGAATTTGTAATAGCTTCATAAAGTACGTCAATGGCAAAATTAAGGGGAAAATACGTGCAGGTTCGATACAGTCTATATCGAGAGAATGGAGAATGGAGAAGTGGGAAATGGCAGAACTATGCAGCAAATATTTCAGTAATGTCCCTACAGAAGAAAACAAAACATAAAACAATCTTCCTCGTAATACGAGGAAAGTTGAATCTGGTGAGAGAGAAAAAGGGAATAGAATACAATTACGAAATAGACGTTGTGGAGAAAGTACTTTAACTGAAAGCAGTGGGCGGAGAAAAAAAAACAACAGAGATTTATCAAATGGGAATCATATTTGAGAAACTGACTTTCACTAAAACTATGGAGAAGCAATCAATGCAATACGATTGGATATTCAGAAAGAGTTTTGATCAAGCCCCAAGCCTACTATGCAAATTTGAATTGTATGGGACTGGGGCTAACAGAAGGGCATAGTTTTACAATGGGAGAGCTAACGGGAAACAGTGAGTAGGAATAAATCAATGTTTTTTTATAAAGCAGAGGACTCGGGGGTGTAGCAGGATGCAGTGCTTGGGCCCTAGCTATTTCAAATACACACCAAAAGTTTGTCAGAGGGAATCAAATACAATATTTCCAATCCTGCTGATGGCATTAATTGAGTTCGGAATGTGAGTGGGTGAGGAGGATGTAAAAAAAGCTCCAAGGTGACTGAGGCAAGTGAAGTGTCTGTGTAAATGTGAGGCATTGAAGAACAATGTGGCTAGATTAGACGTTGTGCTCTTTGATGGGAAAAATAGAACGGCAGCCTACCATTCCGCAAAAGCACTTAACTGATTTTAATTCAATTATTTAATTCATCTGTAGTTTTCCTTCAGTAATGCCATCTTCTGTGTTTGAGGTGAATGTGTTTCCCAGTTTCTCTCCCTGACCATGATTAGTGTCAGTGATGCCAGTCTTATGTAGTTTCAGAACCAATGAATTCTCTGGATTCCCAATCATCTTCACCACGTTGTATGTTTCCTCTTTTGGTTTGATGCCCTATCACACATGGCTGCCTTGTCCTCCCATGAGTATGTTTCATCTCATTTGGGATGAATTTCTGATATCCTCCGAATTATCCCCAGAAACCCCTACCATTGCTGTTCCATGGTCTTCCCTGTTCAGCTTCCCTTCCAATTAACTCTGGCCAACTCCTCCCGCATATCTTTGTACTTACGTTACTCATTTATAATCACATTACATCGAGATGAGAGCAATAGATATAAACCGAAAGAAGGAATTTTGAGAGATGGGACACAAAGAATAATTGGGGGATTTCTTAAATAGATAAAAAGAGACAACGAAAGACAGAATGTTGATGTGGAGATAAGAAAAATGAGAAAACGAGATTAACGAGAACATCCTTCAATGTTTTGACAATTCCTGTGTGCTGTGGTCCTTTAAACAGTGCATGTACAACAGAGTAATATGTTGAACTGCTGTGTCTGATGCCAGAATTTTTCTCTCCAATAATATGACAGACACGAGCGTTGGAAAGAATTTAATTCCTGGTAGAAAGAGAATTAACTGAAGTGAGTTGGGACACCATAACCAAGATTTATAACAGACATTCTGAAATGAATGGGAGAAAAGAGTAGGGAATCCCAGAAAAGGGGGAACGTTGAGAGAAGGGGAACATATCACTTAGATGAGGATAAAAATGTTTTAATGCTTTATAAATGTTATATGTCATGTGCATCATTTTTTGTTAACTGTGTTCTTCATTCAAATGTGTTGTACACATATGAACAATCTTCCTTATCTGGACACAAACTGATTAAACAGTGTATATAAAATCATTCTTCCTCCATTTCAAACTCTCCTGTGGTCCTGCTACCAGGATACATGAACACCAACTGGCCACCAAAAGACATGACCCACTATCACTAGTTTCCATACATACAGACAAGGAAGAACACCACTTTGACTGGGACTATACACACATCCTAGGATAGGCGAAACAAAGACATGCACGTAAGTTCTGAGAGGCATGGTCTTCTAACCAGAAGTACATTAATAAACACATCAATTTAGAACCTATCTACCTTGCCTTGAAAGAAAGAACTGGAAATGACATCAGCCAGTTTAAGAAACCAAAACCTATAAAGAGAGAGCTGGGACATACCACCAGTGTATCACCGGAGACTCTTACTGATGATGTTGCCTAGTCATGGTTATGAAACATCTGAAAACAAACATCCCAGCTCAGCGTTGACTTACATACTTATAATAGTGGAATTTGGGACGACTTTGTCAATCATGTTTTAACAGAGTATGAGGCGGGGTGAGCTTTTCTGGGTGTGTGCTTTTAATTAACAGAGGGGTTTGACATTCACATCATAAAGGTTTGAGGGCTCGTTGTATGGGATTTGGAGAGATTTGAACAGATTTGGGGTACAAAATGACCCAGCAGGTTCCATCACTTGGCAGTTAGTGACCTTGACCTTCAAATAATGCGGGTGAGAAATTTCATTTAATTTTGCTTCCTTGTGGTTGGTAAAATTAAAATAAATTGCTTTTAACATTACTAAAGAGGTTCTGTGGTTTCAAGGTGATTCCCAAATTGACCAAGAAGGCGTGAAAAGACATAGGAAGGGCATATTTTAGAATTAACAAGTAGATTAGAATTGGGTTTCACCAGGGACAAAAGGAAAGCTGTAATTGTAATGGAGTGGGTCAAGCACTTTGGTGTATCACAGAAACAGACAACTGCAGGCGAGTTAGAAAAACTTAATTTGCACATGTGGCAAAATGAGTTAGAAGATAAAGAAAGAGACAGAAAGAGAGAGAGAAAAAAGAGAAAGAGAGGAAAAAGAGAGGGGGAGTTTGAAATTCAGATGTTTGGAATTAGATAAGAAAGTTTAATTAGCAGGATGAAGATGAAGGGAGAACATGGAGATCTATACTACAATGTTAATATATTGCAATATTTCGGTGAGGAAAGTGTCGAAAACTTTTTTGCAAAAATGGCTTGACAGATAACGTGTCCAGTGAACTTGTGGGTAATTGCAGTTCAGATTAGGCTGGTGTGCACAGCTTGAAAGATATATGTAGTGCTGTCACACGAGGGAGCAAGAGATTATGCAGATGACAGACAAGCTATGAATTGGTACTAGAAGCATATAGACAGCTGTTCAGAAATATAGAGACGGAACCTGGTCAGTCTGATATTGAGTTTGAAAGAAGTAACCACAGACATTTTGAGAAATGAGTGCAGGCCTTAAAAATGGACAAGACCTGTGAGGCCCGAAGGGAGATTATTCTGCTGGAGGAGTTTAAAACTCACTTCCTGAGATGGTAAGAATTCATGTCAATGAATAGAAAGTTCAAGAAATTAGAATCGCGGCAGAAATGGCAGGTAAATATGCATTGGTGCATGAGAAGAAATTTAGCTTCTGGGAGGATTTTCATCCTGTGAGGGATAGAAATTGGGAGAAGGGGAGATCCTACACTACAAAACGAGTAAAACACACGAGCAATAGTTTACCACAGTTGAAAGAAAAATCCCAAGGGGGTTGAAAGGTGGAGAAAGGCCTCCGGTGTTCTCACAGGGAGTGGAACACAAACAATTCCAGTGCCGATAGTTTAAGGAGGGCACTGGGAAAAGGTGTTTTCACTGCAGTAAGCTGGCACACACAGTACTGGGGGTTGAAGGAAGGCACTTTGGGAAAAGGTGTGTGGAAGAGGTTAAACCAGTGACATGAGTGAAACTGGAAAAGGAGACCCCAAGTGGAGCCGAGAAGCTGCAGGAGAGTGCACAACCGAGGCAGGGGCTGAGTATGGAGGCATTGCCTGATCTCTATAAAGAATTCGCCTCTGTGGTTGAAGTTTACTCAGAAAGAACAGGGGGAGAAGGACAAGAAGATATAACTTTATAAGATACGGGATCTGCTCAGTCTCTAATAGTTGAGAAGTTGGGGCACTGGAAAAGCACAATAGATCAGGCAGCATCCGAAGAGCAGGACAATCGACATATCAGGCATAATGTGGCGAGGGGACAAGGGGGCTAACAGATAAATAGGAGGTTAGGAGCTGGGCTGGTGGGAGGGTCATTGGGAGGTGATAGGAAATGTAGGTGGGAGTGATAGTGATATGTCGGAGGGGATAGATGGGAAGTAAGATGGACAGTTAGGGCAGTGCAAGAGGGCGGTGCTAAGTTCAACGTTTGGAAATGTGATGAGGTTGGGGGCGAGGCGATTTGGAAATTGGTGAAGTCAACGTTGATGTTGTATAGTTTGACGGTTTCAACTGTCCTACCACCTGTCCACTTCACCCTCCTCTCTGACATATCATCATCCCACCCCACCTACACCTACCTATTGCCTTCCACGCTCCCTTCCACCCAGCTCCATTCCCACCCTTCTATTTATTTGACAACCACTTCCCCCTCCCTTACCCCTACTTTCCTGATGAAGGACTTGTGCCTGAAATGTCGGTTCTCCTGCCCCTCGGATACTGCCTAACTTGCCGTGTTTTTCCAGCCCCAAACTTTTCATCTCTGATCTCCAGCATCTGCAGTCCACACTTTCTCTTAGCCTCTAATAGTAAAGTGATAGAAGTATTTTCACTCTTCCTGACATGGTACACAAGAGCGTGATAATCCGTTGAATGGGGACAGAAATTAAGCATGCCCTTGTGTAACATCAGGTTGGAGTGCCAAATCAAGACTGGGGAAGTAACGGTGAGACTGAGTAACAGATTGTCAGTTCCAGGAATGCAAGTTATTCTTGGGAATGATTTAACAGAATCCAAGGTGGGAGAGGCACCCCTATGGTGGAGAAGTCAAAGGAAGACTAGGGAACTGGGGAGTTAAAAGAAAAATACCCAAGATTTTTTCCAAGCTGTGTAGTAACAAGATCCCACTGTCATATGTTACAGCAGGAAGGAAAAACAAAAGAAAAAAAGGCAAAGGAGTTGATGTTCAGTGAACTGACCCCCTGTTTGATGTCACGGTGCAGGAAAACACCTGAACAGGCAGATGGTCAGGCAGAGGGGTTTAGTCCTGAAATGCTAATGGACTTACAACAGATACGTACACGCACTTTTACATACACACGCACACAGAAAAAGAATCAGAATATATTGTCAAACGTTATTAATTTAAAGATAAAATCCTAAAATTGAAATGGAGACCACGACAGATTAGTGCAGAAGGGAAATGGGCCGAAGTGCAACACATTGTGTTACCAGTAGCATACAGTTTTATGGTTAGCACATGAACTAACTGCAGGTCACCTAGGTGTACGGAAGACTCAGGCTAAGGTACATAAGCATTTCTATTGGCCTAGAATACATAAGGACGTGGTTATTTTTTGTTGTTCATGTCATACATGCCAAATGGTAGGTACGTCACAGACAGTAATAAAACCAGCACCGTTGTTGCCAATTCCTGTATTCAAAGAACCTTTCATGTGGGTTATGATTAATTGTGTAGCTCCCCTTTCTAAAATAAAAGTGGAAACCAATATTTGCTGATGATAATGGATGTGTCTCCCAGATTCTCCAGAGGAAATTCCATTATGGAGTGCTAAGGCAAAAAGGGAGGTGGAGGAGTTGTTAACTTGCTTTACTCACTGTGGGTTACGCAGAGAGATTCAGTCAGACCAAGGGTCTCATTTTACCGCTCAGCTGTTTTAGGAAGGTAAAAAGTCATGGGTAGTTAAGGCAGACAGCACTTCAAATCAAGTGCGTCCCATCCTGAATCCCAGAGAGCCTTGGAAAGTTAGCATCAGATGCTGAAGACCATGTAAACAGCCTGAATGATTGGGATAAAGGTGTCCCATTGAATTGCTTGCCATCGGAGATGCCCCAAATAAATCTACTCAGTTTACTTCCTTTGCGTTAATATTCGTACCTGAAGTGAGAGGTCCTTGAAATAACTTAAATATAAATTGACAGGACCGAGGTCAGAGATCTCACACTTGGATTATGAATGTGAGTTGAGGGAGAGATTATATGGAGTAGGTGAGTTATCTAAACAGCACCTGAAAAGGGCACAACATAGAGTGAATCAGGTGGCAGATAAAAACTCTGAAACTTTGACGATTTCCCACCTCTGCCTGACCCTCTGCCTGTTCAGGTGTTTTCCTGCACCGTTACATCAAACAGGGTGTCAGGTAACTGAACATCAACTCCTTTGTCTTTTTCTTTTAATTTTCCTTCCTGCTGTAACTTATGGGATCATGTTACTACACAGTCTGGAAAAATTCCTGATTATTTTTCTTTCAATTCCTCAGTTCCCTAGTCTTCCTTTGACTTCTCTACCACAGGAGGGTATCTCTCCCACCTTGTATTCTGTTAAATCGTTCTCAAGAACAAACTGCATTCCTGGAACTGACACTCTGTCACTCACTCTCACCGTTACTTTCCCAATCTTGACACGGGAATGACGAATTAATATTGCTACCAGTGGTAGGAAATCTCGGTAAAGCCAGTTTTAGTGGTCTCTTTCTAATTAAAAAAATGTTGAGTCAGTTAAACTATCTTTTAAAGATTCTTGGTATAACAAAAACATTCCCAAGTATTTAAATTAAAGGAATAATGCACCACCACATTTAAGACTCAGGAACAGAGTTGGGGCCAGGTGAACAAATTGTGCAGTTTATCTGTATGATGTAGTGATCTTTAGCAAGTGATTGAAAGCTCACATGTTACAGTTGGCAGAGGATGTTGAACGATTACAAGAAGCAAACTTGGTAATAAACATAAAGAAAACAGAATTCGCGAAGGCAGAGGTGACGTTATTGGGACATTACATTGGACATGGAAGGTTGATCCCATGGAACACAAAGACTTTGAGGAATTTCCACGACCATTCTCGAAGAAAGAGGTGCTTCGATTTTTGGGACTGAGTGGATTCTATGGGAAGTTTGTTCCAAACTTTAGCACTGTATTGGCACCACTGATGGATTTATTAAAGAAGGAAACAGAATTGTGGTGGACAGAACAATGCCAGGAGGCATTTGAGAATTTTAAAGTCGGATTAATCACCGCACCAGTTTTATCTGCACCAAATATTTTTGAAACACTTTGAAAATTGTGTTTGATGTTAGGGGTATAGGCGTCGGCGATGTATTGATACAGTAAGATGATGATGGAATTGAATGGCCAATTGGCTACTTGTCGAAAAAAACTCAATATTCACCAGAAAAAAAATTACAAATTCTCCATTATTGAAAAAGAACGATTCGTAATGGCCTGGCAATATTTTAATGTGTATATGACAAACAAATTGTCGGAGATGGTTGTGGACAACAACAATCCTCTCGCATTTTCTGGAATATTTAAAGACCAGAATATGAGACTATTTCATTGGAGTCTTATCTTACCGACTTTAAACTTACAAAATGTATATGCTGTGGATCCTAAATAGGTGATAGCAGATGTGTTATCGAGGATTTAAAGGACTAAGCGTAGATAAGAGTTGACTTACTCCAGTGTTATATATCTGTGCAGAATTAGTATGAATGGCATAACAGAGATTAATACTTTTGTATTTCATAATAATGGGATTAAGAATTAGAGGAAAATAAATGAAGTTATCTTTACGTTCTGATTGTGCATTTTTTTTTCTGAAGCGGGGAGGTGTTATGAAGCTGAAAGCATGTCTGGTCACTTGAAGACAGAACGGGTTTTGCTGAATAGAAAGTACAGCCATAGATGCCAGCTAAAGGTCAGGCTGTTCAACATGTAACAATTAGGTAAGAAATGGCTGTTTTGACACCAATTCAAATATAACCAAGGATTTTAAATAAAGCTCAGAATACCAGAAGCCAAGGGAATTTGAATATTACTGTTTGAACACCTGGAAAGCAATCAAATTATGAGAATTATTGTATCATGGGAAGTATATAATCCCAGCATTTTGAACACTACAGGGAGAGCCACTGCCATCCAACAGCAGAGTAACTGCTGTAGAGCAGGAGTGCTAACTGACCATCTTAAACACTCTCTATCAAAGACACATGTTCATGTAAAACATACTTGCAGTTGAAAAAACATGACCCAGGGAGATCAGCAGCTGAAAGAGTGAGCACAGCGGGGAAGATAGAGACTGTGTGGTCTTGAGATTGTAATGTTTAATGTGTGGGTTGTTGGAACAGCATATTTTTTCAGAGTTGGAGTCAGATAATAAGTAGCTAAGACAAGAGGGGCTTGTGTTAATGAATAGTTGTTGTTTAGTGTTCACTATTAAAGTTAAGAAACTAACTTGTCCTTTTTTTTAAAGAGTGGAATGTAGGAGATCTGTGTGGCTCATATTTTAACAGATTACGAAGTGAGGCGAGCTTTTCTGGGTGTTGGGTTTAATTAACAAAGAGGTTCGAGTCCACCTTGTAAATGTCCATCCACGCTAACCCCATTTCCCTGCAGTTGGCCCATATCCTCCTAGACCTTTCCTATCCACATATTTATCCAATTGCTTTTGAAATGTTGTTAATGTACCCCCCTCAACCACATCAGCTGGCAGCACTTCTACGTACCAACCCTCTGTGTAAAGAAGTGGCACCTCAGGTTCCCTTTTATTTCTTCCCCTCTAACCTTGAACTGATCCCCTCTCGTCCTCGATTATCTAAACCTTGGAAAAAGACTGAGATCATTCACCCTATCCATAAACCCTCACGATCGTATACAGCTCTATAAGGTCGCCCCTCAAACTCCTACATTCTAAATAAAAGGTCCGAGCTTGTCCAACCTCTCCCTATAACTCAGACCATTGGGTCCTGGAAATGTCCTTGTAAATTTCTTCTGCAATCTTTCTAATTTCATTATATCCTGCCTATAACAAGTTGACAAAGCTGAACACAATACTCCAAGTGCGGCCTTACCAAAGTCCTGTGTATCTGCAAAATAAATTCCCAACATTTATACTCAATGTTCTGCCTGATGAAGGCCAGTGCGTCAAAAGCCTTCTTCACTACCCTGTCTACATGTGACTCCACTCTCAGAGAACCATGCATCTGAACGCCAAGGTCTCTCTGCCCACTACACCCCTTAAGGCTCTCCCATTCACTATGAAACGCCTACCTTAATTTGAGTTTCCAAAATGCAAGACCTCACACATCTACATTAATTTCCATTTGCCATTTTATGGCCCACTTCCCCACCTGATTAAGGTTATGCTGTAATTTCTGATAAACGTCCTCACTGATCGCGCTACCACTTACTTTAGTGTCATCTGAAAACTTACTAATCATGCCCTGTACATTCTCAACCAAATCATAGATAACAAACAGCTATGGACCCAGCCTCCGGTCTGACAAGCATCCTTCCACTCAATCCTCTGCTTCCCACCATCAAACCAACTGTGTATCTAATTTGCCAGTTCCCCCAGCATTCCACATGATGTAACCTTCCAGAGCAGCCTGCCGTGTGGAATCTTATCAAAGGCCTTTTGAAATCCATTGAGACTACATCTACCACTCTGCCCTCGTCAACCTTCTTGGTCACTACATCAAAGAACTCTAACAAATTTGGGAAGCATAATCTCCCACTCACAAGTCTATGCTGACTGCTCCGAATCAAAACCTGTGTACATAATGTATGCAGTCAATGGTATGCTGTCCTTCATTATAAGATGATTCAAGTACATAAGTAAAGCCATTTTCCTGCTGTTGTAGAGCCTGGCTGAGAAAGCATTGGGGCACTCTGTACAGATTTGATCTCCCTTGTAAGGAACGATCTCCTTACCCCAGACAGAGGTGATGGTAACATGAGGATAGAGTGAAGACGTTGTGGTATAGTCTGTGGAACTGTGTGAGATAAGGAAATGGCAATGCTAAAACATGAGGAGTGGCAGCGATCTCTTATTTCCAAAACAGACATTGACAGGGAGGGATATTCCATACTTTACCCAGGATTGATTGGTTTGATTTATTGTCACGTGTACCTCAGTACAGGGAAACACTTTATTTATGAGCAGTGGAGGCAGATCATAGTAAGCATGGCCAGATAGATCATAGGGTGGAAATAGACTTGGACAGAGTAAGGCATTCAGGATACACTGAACAGGACATGCACTAGACAAGATCAACATGAACAAGATCAGCATGATTTGAACTTAGAGAGTCCATTCATCAGTCTTACGTAGCTTTGCTAATTGTTTATGTGCCTTAATTAACTTTCCCGAACTGAATGCCATGTTCAGTAGCCACAATACCTTCCTTCTGAAACAGGTAGCCATTCCCACCAGCTTCCGCCCTACATAGAGAACGCCAGGCTGGCTTCTCGGAGATGGAAGATGCCTTATTGAGACTTCACACAAGACATATGGCTTCATTCCTCACAGTGAGGAAACCACATTGAAGTCCCACATGTATATCATAAGCAATGGAGCCAGGAGGAACAACGCGGAACAGTCTGTCTGTGCAGCCTCTGCTCCACTTGTTCATCATGTTCGAGCATCAATTAGGAGACAGTGAGGACTGCACATGCTAGAGATCAGAGTAGAGTAGATTGCTGGAAAAGCACAGCAGGTCAGGGAGCATCCGAGGAGCAGGAGAATCGATGTTACGGGCATGAGCCATTTATCAGGAATTAGCATCAATTACCTCATTCTATTCCTGTGTACGTGCGTTGAGGCGGGCATGGCCTCCTGCTGTTCCTGTATAAGTGGCTCGAGGGGCTGAATGGACTCTCCTTGTTGCTGTGGAAGTGACTCAAGGGGCTGAATGGCCTCATTCTATTGCTGTTTAAGTGACTCAAGGGACTGACTGACTTCTTCCTCGTCCGATTGGACAGGGCCAAGGGCCTGTTTGGGTTATCCCTGCTTCCTGTTGACAGCTCGATGTGCTGAAAGTGCGATGATGCTGTTGCTTCAAGAGGTTATTTTGTCCTGGTTTCTTTTCAGAGAGAGATTGAACGATCGTTACCAAGCTGGCTAGTTCAGACCACTTGAGTAACAGCGAGGGAGTCCTTAGGTTTATTTTAATGCAGCCTGAACGGGTGTGGCCAATTCTCACATGTTAGGATTACTGGGTTTTGGTTTCTCAGTAACGTCAGAAACTATTGGGGTCTCCACAGAGTTGGAAGCTTCAGTGAATGTTTCCTGGCTGGTACTCTTCCTGAATTTTCTCTTGATGCTGTTTTTAATTCCTGGATTGGAGAAATGTTTGTGACAAGCTGTGTCTGAATATTCTTTTTTTGCCAGGGGCTGTGCTTATGTGATTTTCATATCTAGGAACTGGTCATTAGTAATAGTTCGAAGATCGATTATTCTGTTAACTTGTCCAATAGATTTAAGTTATTCTAGATTCCTCTTTCTTTGGTTTCATCGTATCTTTCATGTTTAAATAGATGGTGTTTTGCTTCACATCGCGTAGTCTGACAAGTCACATTGCATCTGGGACAGACACTTTACATTTCATTTAAAATAAGAAAGCATAAAAGTCTAGGCTATTGCCTTTACATATTTTCGAGGGGCTCTGGTGTGGTCCATCACACTAGACTCCTTCTCTTCCTGAGTAATAGGCTGGAGGCACTGAATGGGCTATCCCAGTTCATCTCCAACAATGTCAATGGGCTGAATGGCTTCCTCATATTCCTGTGAAACCAGCGTGAGGTGCTGAATGAACTCTTATTTTACTGTGGCAATGTGCAGTGCCAGGCAGTGCTGTTACATGAATGTTACTAACACTTTAACAGCACAAGCCTCAATGGAGCCTGGATCTTGCTGCACATGGACACAGACCAGTTCAGGAGCTGACGGGGTCAAAACATTCTGAACATTGTGGAATCTTCAGTGACCATCTCCACTTCTGATCTTATGTTGTGGAGGGTGGGGGCGGGTAGAAATCGATAAAACAGCTGAAGATGTTTGTGAAGATGAAGCTACCCTGAGGATGTCCCACAGAGGTGACCCAGGACTGAGATGATGACCATCTTCCTTTGTGCCATGTTTGACTCCAAACACTGGAGAGGTTACTCTGATTCCCATTAAGTCCAGTTTTGTTCAGCTCCTTGATGTCAACAGAAGGCAACCACTGCCTTGATATCAGGGTCGGTCATTTTTTACCAGAAACCTTGAGGCAACCTCTTTTGGTCACATCAATAAGCCATGGTATAGGAGCAGCAAGTGTTTTCTTAAAACAGGTGGTATTGAATGTCAGGATTTCTGTTCTCAAGGGTGTTCGGGGAGCTAGATGACTGAAAGTATTTGAAGACGAGGTCGATGGATATTGACCTGTCACAGAGTTGAAGAATTGGGTATAAAAGAGGATTTGAGACCAAGAACAGATCAGTCATGATCTTAGTGAAGGGCAAGGCAGGCTTGGGGAGTGAATTACCTGCCCCTGTTTCTGATATTCACACATTCTCTTATTGGAAAATTAGTGGGTGTTATTTTCATGAGGGTTTCTGTTATTGAATGTTGCAGTCAGGGAGACCAGAGGATTTTGTGAGCTATTGATTGGTGAGGTATGTGGGCTGTATTTACAGTGAATTTGGGTCTACAACATGACCAACAAATGAAGCACAAGTTGCAGATAAGGGAAGCTCTGTAAAGAGAGTTGAGGGGCCTCTTTCATACCCAGCCTGGGCTTTCCAATTACATTTCCCAAATCATCTCAAAGCGTGTGTGATAGTCTTGATGGGCTGACTGATCACCTCTATTTCTGTGCACCAGGTTATAGCAGTAAGTAGCCTCCCACTGCTCCTGTCTAACAGGTTTGGTGGGCAGAATGGAACACAGGAACATGGGACTGAGGAGCAGGAGTGGGCCATTAGATACTTTGAGCCTTCTCCACCAGGCACAAAGATTGTGGTTGATCAGGTGTGGACTCAGCCCCACTTTCCTGTCTGTATCCCATTATCCGTGACTCACTTCCCTGTCAAATATTTAACTAAAGCAGCTTTCAATCAATGTGAACATAGAGGCACAATAAACTTTCAGTGAAGAGAATTCTGACTTGAAATTTCCTTTCAGAATTATTCGTCATGCCTCTTATAGAATCAGAGAGTCATGCGGAACAGAAACAGACCCGTTAGTCCAATCTGTTCACTCCGATCAGATATCAAATCTGATCTAGTCCCATTTGCCAGCATTTGGCCAATATCCCTCCTCTTTCAGATACTTTTAAAATGTGCGATTGTAACCAACTTCACCACTTCCTCTGACAGCACTTTCTGTACACACACCACTCTATGTGTGAAACATTTACCCTAAAGTCCCTTCTAAATCATTCGCCCTCTCGCCTTCAACCTATGCTGTCTTGTTCTGGGCTCTCTTACCCTGGGAAACAGAAAGTGCCTGTTGGAATGTACATGCCCCTGATGGTTTTATATACCACTATAATGTAACCCTTCTGCCTCTGACACTCCAGGGAGAAACACCTCAACCTAATCAACTTCTCCCTAAAGCTCAAACCCTCCAGTCCTGGAACATCCGTGTCAATCTTTTCTGCAGACCAACAAGTTGTACGCAGTATTCTTAAAGTGGCTGCAGCAACATCCTATACAGATGCAACATGCCACCACAACCTCTATATTCAATGCTCTGACTGATTAAGGCAAATGTGCCAAATGTGTTCAGCACCACACTGTCTACCTGCGACTCCACCTTCAAGGAACAATGTACCTGCAGACCTCGGTCCCTTTTTTCTACAATACTCCCCAGGACCTTACCATTAAGTGTATAATTTCTGCCCTGATTTGTCTTCTCAAAATGCAAAACCTTGTGTTTATCTAAATTAAATGTCATCTGTCACTCCTTGCAACATTTTCACATATAATTGTGGTCTAGTTGTACTCTGAAATAATCTACTCCAACACCTTTCTGATGTCATCAGTAACCTTATGAACTATTGCCCTGATATTCACATCCAGATCCCTGACATAAATGATGAAATGCAGTGAACTCAATTCTGATTCTTACAGCACACTGCTGCTCACAAGCCTCCAGTCTGAAAAATATGCCTCTTCCTTCAAGCCAATTATGAAGAACTTCCTCAGTATCCCATGTGACCGAACCTTACTCATCTGCCTACCAATCGGAATGTTATGAACACCTTGCTGAGATCCATGTGGACAATGTCTACCAAACTGCCTTCATCAATCTTCTTTGTCACCTCTTCATAAAACTCAATCAAGTTCATGAGACATGATTTCCCATACAGAAAGACACGTTGTCTACCCCGATCAGCCCTTGTCTTCCCAAATGTATGTAAATCCTTTCCCTCAGAATCACCTCTAAAAACTTACCCACCACTGACATCAGGCTCAGCGGTCTATCGTTCCCCAGCTTTTTGGGTCACTGTTTCCTTTGCTAGTCCCACTCCTCCACTGCTCACAACAAATGTTATATATAAACAGGTTGGTGATGTGGCTGATGATATCGGTCTCAGACTGGGTCTGGGTCAGTTTTAGGAACAAGTCAGGCTAGTTTCTTTAATCTGCTAAAACAACATGATTATGATCCAGAGCAATGTTACTCAAACTATGATGGAAAGATGAATGGCAAACTGTTTGGGTATTGCAATTATATAATCAATATATCTCTGTTTAAAACACTGAGGCACACACACACACACACACACACACACACACACACACACACACACACACACACACACACACACACACACACACACACTCCCTCTCTCTCTCACACACAGACAAAAACACACACACACAAACACATACAAACACACACACACATCTACACACACACACTCTCTCTCTCTCAAACACACACAAACACACACACACAAAGACACACACACTCTCTCACACACACACACATACACACAAACATACACACACACTTACACACACAGATTAACAAAATCTCTGCAATTTTAACTTGAAAGAACTTTGTCTAAATCTTAGTGTAACTCACCACAACAGTAAAAACTGAGAGATTGCCCAAAATGTTATTCTGCTTCTGAAGATATTCTACTCACACGACTGCTAGCAATACGATTTCATCCTGGAATAGTTGGATTTGGCTGAATTCCCTGAGCATTAGGCAGTGAGGAGATTCCAATGGATTCTGGTCAGAGATCGCCCAAAGAGTAGCACGGTGGCTCAATGGTTAACACCGCTGCCTCATAGCATCAGGGACCTGGGTTTGATTCTGAACTTGGGTGACTGTCTGTGTGGAGTTTGTACATTCTCCCCTTGTCTGTGTGAACTTCTAATGGGTGTTCAAGTTTCCTCCCACAGTCTAAAGCTGTGCAGGTTAGGTGGATTGGCCATGCTAAATGGTCCATAGTGTTCAGGGATTTCTAGGTTAGGTGCATTCGTCAGGGGTAAATATAGGGCAACGGGTTGGGAAGGTTACTCTTTGGAAGGTTGGTATGGAGTTATTGGGCCGTAGGGTCTGTTTCCACACTGCAGGGTTTCTATAAAAATAAGAATGGCAACGATGACTGTAGAGTTTTTTTTAGCTCGCACACATTGCTGTGATGAGGAACAATGAAGGAGAGAGAGTGCAATCGGCCATTCCTTCTCAGGCAGATTACATTTTCTGCCTCTCTGAGTTGAATCACACAGTAATGTCATCCTCTCCCAAACTGGACCATGTGAGGTCTCCTTGTACATTGTCCAAACTATGTCTCCGTCACATTCCCTGTTCCATGTCGAAGCATCATGCTGCTGTCATACACAGAGCCATAACCTTAGCAGAAAATGGTCTCGGTCACTTTGAAGGTATGTTTATATGTTGCTGCGTCATTAAAAACTAAAGTAGTTAATGTGTTCAGTATACCTGTGTTAAAATGAATACACTTTGTAACAAATGCAGTAATTGCTGGAAAAGCTCAGCAGGTCTTTCAGTACCCAGATGCCTTTTACATGCTATAGTTTTACCAGCCTCCATCACTTCCTCTGGCAGCTCATTCCATATGCACAGCACCCTCTGTGTGAAAAGATGCTCCTTAGGCCTCTTCAAAACCTTGCCCCTCTCACTTTTAACCAATGCCCTCTATTTTTGGACACCCCTAACCTGAGGAAAAACCCTGACTACTCACCCTATCCATGACCATTCTGATTTTATAAACCGCTATGGCTGCGAAATGTGACTCCAATCAACACGAATGGCTGTACTTTCTGTCATTCTGGGCCTAAATTCTGAAATTCAATACTGACACCTCTTCCTTCTCCATCAGGTCACAATTCAAAATCCATTTTAATCAGTTTGTTCAGATGTATCCTGAGACACTTCTGTGGGATTTACACCTTGACCTTTGTGCTCGGAGGTAAGGACACTAGCATCACTCAGCAAAACCCATAAGGCTGTAACATTCTTCTCCTGTGTGTTTGTTCATCAGTCTGTTCTGATATGATGTGACATACCTTTGCAACAGGCAGGACTTGAATCCAGACCTTCTAGTTCAGAGTGACGTACACTACCACGCAAGTTCAGGTACTGGAATAAAATGCAGAGCTCTGGCTCAGAGGCAGAGACACTACCCACTACACTACCATACCCAAATTTTCGGTCATATTTTAAGTAACAGCGTTCAGCTTTGTATGGATTTATTATCATCAGGTTCCCATTATTGAACAACACAAAACACTTTGTGTTGTTAAACAAATGCAAGGTATTTGTCTAAACTGTAGGATGTTGAGTACACGTGCTATGCCATTGAAATTAACTATGACCATCTTGAATCGCTATTATCTGTCGTCTGCAATATTAGGGAAAGAAATCCTGCAGACACACTCTGCCCAATAAAGGGTCTCGAATAGACAGAGACAGAGAAAGACCATAATTTTTGGCCCCAAAATACGGATCAGTATTACCCACCTCTCATGTGTGACCGCCCTCTTCCTCAAACCATGAAATGATACAAGGCAACTGATTACTGTCCAGCCTCTCCTCCCCACTGACTGTGCCTACAATCAGTCCCTCATCCCCCTAACAACACAAGGCAACCCAAGCTCAGGGTCTTTGTGAAAATCAAGGCCGGAATCAAGGCATCCTACAGAGGGGAAGGAATTTTAAAATTAAACGGGGAAGGTGAGTAGGTGGTAATATCACTCACTGAGTTGAAGAGTGGCAAGTGGAGTTTAGTTTGGATTAATGCGAGGTATTGTGTTTGGTAAATCAAACAAGAGTAGGACCTATACAGTTAAAAGCAGGGCCTTTGGCAGTGTTGTAGAACAGAGACCTAGTCCGTCAGGTATAATTCGTTAAAATTTGCATCTCAGATAGATAGTGCGATTAAGAAGGTGTTTAGCACACTTGTCTTCATTGGTCAGACTTTTGAGTATCGGAATTGGGACGTCATGTTGAGGTTATACAGGACATTGGTGAGACCTCTTCTGGAATACTGTATCCATTCCGGTCACCCTGCCTGCTCTTTCCATAGGCACACCACCCTCTGTGTGAAGGAGCTGCCCCTTCGGTCACTTTTAAATGTTTCCCTCTCACCTTAAAACTATGCCCTATAGTTTTGGTCTCCTCTAAACTTATAAAATACATTATCTTTTCACTTTGATGTTATTGACCTTGATATTATTAAGCTGGTGAGGGTTCAGAAGAGATTAATCTGGATGTTGCTGGGAATGGAGAGAGTGATTGATAAGGAGAGGCTGGGTAGGCTGGGACTTTTTACACTGGAGAGGATGAGATTAAGGGGTAACTTTACAGAGGTTTACAAGATAATGAGGGGTACAGATAAGCTGAAGGGCTGATATCTTTTCCCTAGAGTTGGGGATTCAAAACTGAGGGTTATTTTAAGGTGCGAGGAAAAAGATTTACAAAGGTCATGAGAGGTAAATATGTTAGACAGAAGCTGGCTTGGGTGTGGAATGAACTTCCAGAGGAAGTGGTGAAAGCAGGGACAGCTACAATGTTTAAGGGACATTTAGATCAGTCCATGGATAAGACATCAGTTTGGATGGTGCTGTGAGCAGCTGCCCTCTGCCTCCCCATCTCTGAATGTGTCCCTGTTGGTTTTCACCCTCTGAAAATGCCTGTGCAGTGGCGTGTGGAGGCCAGCAGAGGGTGGCATTGCATCACTTTAAGCAACACAGAGACTGCCAGACCTGCCCCACACAGAGATACACAAATACACTGAAAGGAATTGTTAGGACATGGCATTGAGCTCATCTGGTAATTTAAATAAACATAGCAGTATTTCACTAGCTCACACTCCTGAGTGGGACAGGATTTCAGTTGTTTCATGGGGACTGTGATGCTATGACAATCTCAATGTTTGTAGATAAGACCAAACTGGAAGAACTGTGAAGTCTATGGAGGACAGTGTGGAACTCTAACAGGACAGTGACACGTTGGTGTAGTGTTCAGGTTTATGGCAGATGGGGATCAATGCAGAGCAATGCGAGGTGATACACTTTGGTAGGAAGGACAATGAAAGACAATTTAAAACAGGCCGTACCGTTATAAAGGGTGTGCTGGATCAGAGAGCGCTGGGTGTATATGAGCACAGATTGTTGAAGGTGTCAGGACAAGTGGGGAGAGCAGTAACTATCACAGATTAAATTCAGTATCAGAGCTGTTTACAGTAGGAGGTGTGTTAGGGAGTGTCCGTGCTCCCTTCCTGGGAGGTGGTGGTGACGATGTGTTGTAAGCCCACCCTCCTGCCCACCGAGACCTTGGGGATTGCATTTGTACCAGCTCGACACAAAAGGGAGATGACATCAGGGCCACGGCTTCTAAGTTGTGCCGGGGGGAAACGGAGCTGCCATGAGGTTTAAAGTGAGAATTGCCCTTCACTGAATATTGCTCCTTACTCGGTCGGTGGGACGTGGATGTTTCAGAATCTCAACACTTGGCGTCCTATTCCTCTCCGGCTCATACCAGGGTCCTCTCCACATGGCGGGGGGGGGGGGGGGGGGGGGAGGAGGTGAGGGAACGGATATCGGGCACTCCACCATCCGGCTTGGCCCTTTCTATCCTATTCCAGGCTGTTTCTTCTGGAATGGGAGACAGGGAGGGTAGGAGGGTGGGAGTGGGTGTGGGTGGCCCTGCTCTTAGTGCGGGTGTAGGTGGGGATTATGGCAAATGGTGAGGTTTTCAGAGGGAGTCTGTCGACAGCGTTTTATACATGCAGTGTAATTGATGTGGGGGGTAAGGTGGACGGGGTGACAGAGAGAGAGAGAGAGAGACAGAGACGGGGACAGAGAGGGAAGGGGCTGCATGCAGTGTTGAGAGTGGTGGAGCATGAGCCTTGTTCGGGGGTCCGTGCTATAACAGATATACAGTGAGTGTGAGGGAGGAGAGAGAATACAGTGACCCTTATCCTGACAGAGTGGGGAAGCTTATTGATGCTTGTCCTGTATTGCTGGACATTTCTTCTGACCGCAGATACTGCACTGAGCTGGGTGGGAAGCTCAGACCATGCTCGGTGGGTCTGGTGCTGTTTCCCCCTCTGGGAAGAGAATGGTCCCCCCTCTGTAGTAGCCCATCCACCAGGACCTCCGTGCCACTGTCGACAAACCGTGGCGTAATTGCCCCTTATCTGCCATGCTCCGGGTAAACTGTTCAGGGCAGCTCTTAACTGAGAAAGCTCAACCGTGTCCCCCTTGGCCTTTTAAAGATGGCGCCAGTGCCCATGTTTCCCGAATATCCAAGGGCATCCGGGCGATGATGGGACAACAATGATGGGTGGGAGATTAGGACTGCCATTGAATGAGAGGGACACCATGGAGTGGGGTGGGTAGTTAATGACATGAGTTCGATAAGATAGCACCAGGAAACCAGCTCGGCCTCGTGTGGATGATCCCTCTGTCACAGTCAATGAAAATGGCAATGAGACAAATTATTGTTAGATTTAGCTCAATGAGTCAAAGACTCTGCTGACGCTATACCCAGATACAAAGCTGCAGAACAAATACTCATCCAATACTCTGCACCATCTAAACTCCCACCAACAGCCTGTTCACCTATCATTCCTAGAAACGCTAGCTTATGTTACTGGATGCTGTTAAAATATTTTCATTTCAGCATTCTGAAACTTGGCAACACATCATTCCATTACACTGTCTCTCAGTCTCCACCTCTCTGTCTATTTCCCATACCCCTCCCATTTGTCATTGTTCAAACTGATTGCCCTTCCATCTCTGTCTCTCTGGCAGTGATCTTCACACCCACGGCACCCCCTTGTCATGGCACAATGGAGATTTGGAGCTGTAAATGGACGGGAGCTGCACATCCTGTCACTTCCAGCATGGGCTGCAAGTTTCCCCACACTGGGCAGTGATCTAACACAGTGTTACTGAGCAAACACACAAGGGTGGCGTACACAGTCCTATATGCTGAGAGGGTAACTGCTCCTGGTTTACAGATCAATGCACTGGGGTGGGGTACACAGTCCTACATGTTGGGAGGGTAACTGCTCCTGGTTTACAGATCAATGCACTGAGTGGTGTACACAGTCTACATGCTGGGATGGTAACTGCTCCTGGTTTACAGATCAATGCACTGGGTTGGTGTACACAGTCCTACATGCTGGGAGGATAACTGCTCCTGGTTTACAGATCAATGCACTGGGGTGGTGTACACTGTCCTACATGCTGGGAGGGTAACTGCTCCTGGTTTACAGATCAATGCACTGGGTTGGTGTACACAGTCCTACATGCTGGGAGGATAACTGCTCCTGGGTTACAGATTAATGCACTGGGG
Source organism: Chiloscyllium punctatum (assembly GCF_047496795.1). NCBI lineage: Eukaryota > Metazoa > Chordata > Chondrichthyes > Orectolobiformes > Hemiscylliidae > Chiloscyllium > Chiloscyllium punctatum. Next base: position 44,631,487 of record NC_092788.1, read on the forward strand.
TGGGGTACACAGTCCTACATGCTGGGAAGGTAACTGCTCCTGGTATACAGATCAATGTACTGGGGTGGTGTACACAGTCCTACATGCTGGGAAGGTAACTGCTCCTGGTATACAGATCAATGTACTGGGTTGAGGTACACAGTCCTACATGCTGGGAATGTAACTTCTCCAGGTTACAAATTGGTGATCACTGCGCATCTCCTGGTGCTGGACAGATATCTAATCCGGGTTTATCGATCAATGCATGGGTGTGCTCTCCACTGCTTCCCACAACGAACAGGCGGGAGGCCGGTGGAACACAGCAAGCCAGGCAGCATCAGGAGGTGTGAAGTTTGACATTTACGGTGTAAACCTTCTTCAGGGCTCCTGCAGAACGGTTCCTCCCGAAACGTCGACTTTCGACCTTCTGATGCTGCCTGGTTTGCTGTGTTCTCCCAGATTCCTGCCTGTCGACTTTGGATTCCAGCATCTGCAGTATTTTCGACTCTATCCCAGCTTCCCATACTCGACAGATGTTTTAAAGCTAAATGCTCTGACATGATCTGCGCAGTGTTCCACTCTGGACAGATTGCTGGGTTGTACTGAGCAGTCCACTGGCCTGCTCTAAAACAGTGTTCCACGGTGAACAGATATCTCCTCTGGGTGTATGGTTTCTGGGCTGGTTCTGTGAGGTGGTTTGAGAATGTGCTATATCTAACCATTTCAGCTGATCTGGCGATGCCTTTAGTTCCCATTCCTGTGATTGGATCCTCCATCTCTCACCCCATTAACATTACAGTGTACCCATGCACATAACACAGTGGGCAGGGTCTTCACATTTGAGGCTAAGACTTTCCCTCCACCTGTGTGCTGGCTGCTTCTACAGATACTGTTAGGGACAGATCCCTCTGGGACAAGGGATTGGGTGAGAATGTTTCCCTCTTGTTGGTTCCCCCATCATTTGCCAAGTCTGGCTGCTGTGTATGTGAGGTCTCTCCCTGCTAAGGCAGCGGTGGACCTATGGAGACACTCTTGGTGATGGACATTGAAGTCCAACACCCAGAGGACGGTCAGTGTCCTTGTCACCCTCAGTGCTTCCACTGATTTGTTTCCAACCTCGAGGGAACCGAGTTATCACGGAAGGGGTGGGGTGGAGGGGCAGGAATTACTGTCCTCAGGCGATTTCCTTGACCATTTGTAACCTGTTACCATGAGCCTTCCCCGGTTGTGGAATCAATGTTGGTGAATTGCAGGGTAACTCCTTCCCTGACTGCATCCCAGGGAGTCCCCACCGCTGGTGGGTCTGTCCTGCCGGTGGGACAGCATATATCCAGGGATTGTGATGGGGCTTCATGAAACATGACCCATCAGGCCTGGTCCCGTGAGTATGACTGTGTCAGACTGTTTCCTGATTGGGAGTGTGGTGCTGGAAAAGCACAGCAATCAGGCAGCATCCGATGAGCAGGGGAATCAACGTTTCGGGCATAATCCTTTCGTTCGGAAAGAGGCATGTGGACCAGGGAGTTGAGATAAATGGGAGGGTGCTAGGGCTAGGGCTGGGGCTGGGGGATGGAAGCTGGGAATGCGATCGTTAGATGAGGTGGGGAAAGGTGATTGGTCAGAGAGGAGTGTGGTGTGGACATGGTGGGAAAGGTGACGGACAGGTCAAGGAGTTCCCCGAAACATTCTGTCCCCAACATTCTGTAACTGACATTCCCCGGAACGTTCTGTCCCCGACATTCTATAAATGACATTCCCCGGAACGTTCTGTCCCTGACATTCTATAACTGACATTCCCCGGAACGTTCTGTCCCTGACATTCTATAACTGACATTCCCCGGAACATTCTGTCCCTGACATTGTTTGTGAACGGCCGGACGTCAGTGAATTGAACAAATGATAAGATCCTGAGGGAAGAGATCCCGTTCGAGGGAGAAGGAGACACTGTTCCGAAGGCCCCTCAGCCAGTTAAAGGGGTGAATACGTTTTCCCTATGTTTACATTTCTCCATGACACAGGATCGACCACAAATTAGACCAAAATACAGAAATTCCCAAACTCCGTTTGTCTTCAGGTAACTGGGAGAGAATCCTTCAGGACAGCAACGTTTCCACCCTCCGTATTAGGAACTGGGAAGGAGTGACCGGTGTCTGCTCTCGAGTGATCGAGTGTGTGTGAATGTTCGAGAAACCATCTGTCCTTATGGATGTGTCTCTGTGTGTTTGGGGAGGGAGGGTTCCTTGTGGTTTATGTCACATTTTTATCAGTAATTCAGATCTTCCCATTTGTTATTCCAGCTCCAATTATTTTAATAAATCCCTGAATACAGGGACACATTTGAAAATCTCACTGGGTCCCCGATCAAACGGGTCCCTTTGCCTCCAGGCTGATGGATAATGGGTTTGTTTTCCTTCCTCACAGTTAACGTAGTGACCATCTACATCCTGCTTTATAAAGATTGTGAATTGTCTCCATGTGTCAGACGTTACCTGGGGGCCATGGCAGCGGCGGATCTCCTGGTCATTATCCTCGACCTGATCCTGAGACACATTCCCATTGTTTATCGGGAACATTTTTATTTCCTGGTGTACTCCGTCCCCGTGTGTAATATCCACGCCGTCCTGCTTTATGCAGCCACTGACTGCTCTGTCTGGTTCACCGTCACTTTCACCTTTGATCGGTTTGTGGCCATTTGTTGCCAGAAGCTGAAAAGTAAATATTGCAGTGAGAAAACGGCGGCTGTGGTTCTGGGAGCAGTGACTGTGCTGAGCTGTTTAAAGAACATTTTCTGGTATTTTATGCTCGAGGCCCGGTATGGGCTGATGAACCGCCCCTGGTTTTGTGATGTAACAATCGCAGTTCTATCCTCCCGTGTCTGGGTCACAATCGAGTTCCTCCACAACATTCTAACCCCGTGTGTCCCATTTCTCCTGATTCTGCTGCTCAATGTTCTCACCGTCAGACACATTTTAGTGACCAGCAGAGCCCGCAGGAGACTCCGCGCTCACACCAATGGGGACGCTCAATCTGACACTGAAATGAGAAACCGAAAAAAATCCATCATTTTACTGTTTGTGATCTCGGCCAATTTCATCCTGTTATGGTCAACGTTAATGCTGTATTCTATATGGAAACGGATGTGGTGGATTGCGTTTACCCCACTGTTTCTCCATAACTTTGTGCAGGAATTGGGCGTCATGCTGCAGCTCCTCAGTTGCTGCACAAACACCGCGATTTATGCCGTGACCCAGACTAAGTTCAGGCAGCAGCTGAAGAATGTGCTGAAATATCCCTTCACCCAAATCCATCCATCCATCAAATTCCCTCATTAATCACACCATCCGGGATTTTCTCATTTCAGTTCAGTGTTTCCACGGTGGAGCAGCCTGTCGCTATGGTAACAGACTGAGGGTAGCGCTGGTTTTTCCATCCTTATCCCACAGGGGGGTTACAGGAAAACATTTCAATGTTTCTCACAACTCAGGGGCCAGTGAGAAAAGGCACCATCCCACTGACTATATCCATCAACTCCATTTGTAACTAATAAAAATGTTGATTAAAGCATGCCGAGCAGCAGAGTGACTGATGTTGTTGTGTGTCTTTGTGTTGGAGAAACTGAGCTGGAGAGAGACAGACTCAGCCCTAAATCCTGGTCCTCAGGGTAGGGGAGGACACCGCTCCCTGAGCTCAGGAGTTGGGTTTAACTCCCTCTGACCACACCCCCCCACTCCAACCTGGCCTCCCCATTTCCTCTCCCCCCTTTTCCTCCTCAATTCTCTCCCTCTCTCTCTCTTTCTGCACACTGTCTCTTTCTCACCACCTCTCCCTTTCACTCTCTCTGGTCCCCTCTCAGACAGCCCCCAACCCCGGTTTCTCCACCTGCCTCCACTATTCTTTCTGCCTCACTCTCCCCTTCTCTCTCTCGCACCCCCAACATGAGTTTATCCACCTGCCTCCATTCTTCTCTCTGCCCCTCACCCTCTCTCTCTCTCTCCTGCCGTCTCTATCTCCCCCCCCCGCAATTCCGTCTCAACCCCATTTTCTCCAACTCCCACTTCCCACATCTCTCGATCATCTCACCCCCACCCCGCCACACGCAGCCTCACCACCAACCCCCAGTCTTTGGGTCAGAGGGAGAGGGAAGGACCAGGGAGACAGAGTGTGTCAGAGAGAGAGGAAGGGCAGGACAAGAGGGAGAGAGATTCAGTAAGAAAGAAACGGAGAGAGAGAGACCAAGGTAGGGGGATCGAGAGTGAGAGAAGTTGGAGAAAGAGTGAAGGAGCAGGGATAGACAGAGGGAGAGAGAGAGAGGGAAGGGAGAGATAAGGTGAGGGGGGAGAGAGAGAAATAGGGGAGGACATAATGAGGGAAGGGTCAGAGAGAGGTGGGACAGAGAGAGGGGGAGAGTGAGAGGGGGACAGAGTGAGGGGGGACAGAGAGAGGGGACACAGAGGCAGGACAGATAGAGGCGGGACAGAGAGAGTGGGACAGATAGAGAGGCGGACAGCGAGAGAGGGGCACAGAGAGGGCCACAGAGAGAGGGGGACAGAGAGAGGAGGTCAACGAGAGGGGGAAAGAGAGAGATGGGGCAGAGAGAGAGAGGGGGACAGAGAGAGGGGGCAGCGAGCGGGGGTGACAGAGGGAGGGGGACAGAGAGAGGGTGGCAGAGAGAGGCGGTGCCAGAGACAGGGGGACAGAGGGAGGGGGACAGAGAGAGGACGACAGTGAGGGGGGCAGAGACCGGGGGAACTGAGAGAGAGGGGAACTGAGAGAGAGGGGGACAGAGAGAGATGGGGCAGAGAGAGAGGGGGACAGAGAGAGGGGGACAGAGAGAGGGGGGCAGAGAGAGGCGGGGCCAGAGAGGGGTGGGACAGAGGGAGGGGGACAGAGAGAGAGGGACAGTGAGGGGGAACAGAGACCGGGGGAACTGAGAGAGAGGGGAACTGAGAGAGAGGGGGACAGAGGGGGGGGGGGCAGAGAGAGAGGACAGAGAGTGGGAGAGATAGAGGGGGTCAGAATGATGGGGACAGACAGGGGGGAACAGAAAGTGGGGGACAGAGAGAGAGGGGGACAGAGAGAGGGGACAGAGAGTGGGGGAGAGATAGCGGGGGCCGAGAGAGGGGGCAGAGGACAAAGAGGGGGAGACAGAGAGAGGGGCAAAGAGTGGGTAGATGGACGGGGTCAGAGAGTGGGGACAGAGAGAGGGGGACAGAGAGTGGGGGAGATACAGGGGTCAGAGGGAGGGGGACAGAGAGAGTGGGACAGACAGCGGGGGAGAGAGAGTGGGAGAGATAGAGGGGGTCAGAGAGAGGGGGACAGGGAGATGGGTACAGTGTGGGGGAGAGTGAGGGAGACAGAAAGAGGGGGGGACAGAGAGAGAAAGGGGGATAGAAAGAGGGGGATACAGAGCGTGGACAGACAGTGGGTGAGACAGAGGGGGTCAAAAAGAGGGGAACAGAGAGAGGGGGTACAGAAAGAGAGGGGACAGTGAGAGGGGGACAGCGGGAGAGTGACAGAGAGAGAGGGGATAGTGAGAGGGGGCAGAGAGAGAGGGGTCAGAGAGAGGGGGCACAGAGAGAGGGGGACAGAGATAGACCTGGCAAAGAAAGAGGGGGACAGAGAGAGGGGGACAGAGACAGGGGGGACAGAGAAAGGAGGAACACAGAGAGAGGGGGACAGAGAGAGAGGGAGACAGAGAGGGCGACAGAGAGTGGGAGAGATAGAGGGGGTCAGAAAGAGAGGGACAGAGACAGACGGGGATATAGAGGGGGTCAGAGGGAGGGTAAACAGAGAGTGGGGGACAGAGAGAGAGGGGTACAGAGAGGGGGAGAGAGAGGGGGTCAGATAGAGGGGTACAGAGAGAGATGGACAGACAGTGGGAGACAGAGAGCGGGGACAGAGAGTGGGTGAGATAGAGGGGGTCAGAATGAGGGGGACGGACAGGGGGGAACAGAGAGTAGGGGAACAGAGAGAGAGGGGGACAGAGAGAGGGGACAGAGAGTGGGGAGAGATAGCGGGGGCCGAGAGAGGGTGCCGAGAGAGGGGGACAAATAGAGAAGGGGACAGAGATGGTGGACAGATGGACGGTGTCAGAGAGTGGGGACGGAGAGAGAGGGACAGAGAGTGGGGGAGACAGAGGGGGTCAGAGAGAGGGTTACAGAGAGAGAGGGGACAGAGAGAGGGGGAAGAGAAAGGGGGGACAGAGAGAGGGGGGACAGAGAGAGGGGGACAAAGAGATAGAGGGGCAGAGAGTGGGGAGATAGAGTGGTTCAGAGAGAGGGGACAGCGAGATGGGGACAGAGAGAGAGGGGGACAGAGGTGGGGGACAGAGAGAGAGGGGGACAGAGAGAGAGGGGGCAGAGAGAGAGGTGGACAGAGAGAGGGGGGACAGAGAGGGGGGACAGAGAGAGGGGGAGAGAGAGAGAGAGAGAGAGGGAGGGGGAGCAGAGAGAGGCGGGTTGGAGGGAGAGGGGAGACAGAGAGAGAGAGCGACAGAGAGAGAGGGGCTCAGAGAGTGAGTGAGATGGATGGGGCCAGCTAGAGACGGACAGAAAGAGGTGGAGGTAGACAGGGTCACAGAGAGCGGGACAGAGAGAGGGGGAGATAGTGGGGGTCGGGGGGGGGACAGAGAGTGGGGGTCAGAGAGAGGGGTACAAGGATTGAGAGACATGGGGGCAGAGAGAGTGGGGTTCAGAGAGAAGGGTCAGAGAGAGAGGTACAGAGAGAGGGGGCAGAGAGAGAGGGGGATAGAGAGATGGGGCAGTGAGCGGGGGAGAGAGATGGGGGGACGGAGGGGACAGAGCGAGGGTGGTACAGAGAAAGTGGGGCAGACAGATGGGTACAGAGAGAGAGGGGACTGGGAGAGGGTGACAGAGAGAGGGGGACAGAGAGTGGGGAAGATAGAGGGCATCAGAGAAAGGCGGACAGACAGAGGGGGAGATAGAGAGAGACAGAGAGAGAGGGGACAGAGAGAGGGGGCAGAGAGAGGGCGACGGAGATAGTGGGACAGAGAGGGTGGGCCTATAGAAACAGGACAGAGAGGGGGGGACAGATAGAGAGGGGACAGAGAGGGTGGACAGAGAGAGGCAGGACAAAGAGGGGGGACAGATAGAGGAGGGCAGAGAGAGGGTGACAGAGAGTGGGGAAGGTAGAGGGGGTCAGAGAGAGAGACAAAGAGAGGGTGACAGAGAGCGGGGGACAGAGTGGGGGACAGAGAGAGTGGGGGACAGAGAGAGAGTGGGGCAGGCAGAGAGGTGGACAGAGAGAGAGGGGGACAGAGGGGGGGTCAGAGAGAGAGACGGGTACAGAGAGAGGGGGGACAGAGAGAGGGAGACAGACAGGGGGCACAGAGAGTGAGGGAGATAGAGGGGGTCAGAGAGAGGGGTACGGAAAGAGGTGGGCGTAGAGGGGGGTCAGAGAGAGCGGGACAGAAAGAGAGGGAGATAGTGGGGGTCAGAGAGAGGGGCAAAGAGTGGGTAGATGGACGGGGTCAGAATTTGGGGACAGAGAGAGGGGGACAGAGAGTGGGGGAGATACAGGGGTCAGAGGGAGGGGGACAGAGAGAGCGGGACAGAAAGAGGGCGAGATAGTGGGGGTCAGAGGGAGGGTGGACAGAGAGTGGGGAACAGAGAGAGGGGTACAGAGTTGGAGAGAGAGAGGGGGCAGAGAGAGAGGGGGTCAGAGAGAGTGGGAGATAGAGAGAGGGGACAGAGAGTGGGCGAGATAGAAGGGGTCAGAGAGAGGGGGACAGAGAGAGAGGCCTACAGAGAGTGAGGGGGCAGAGAGAGGCGATAAAGAGAGGGGACAGAGGGAGGGGGTCAGAGAGAGGGGGCAGGGAGAGGGGGAGAGACAGGGGGTACAGAGGACGGGGGGAACAGAGAGAGGGGGACAGAGAGAGTAAGGACAGAGAGAGCGGGTCCAGAGAGCGCGGGAGAGAGGGAGGGGGCCAGAGAGAGAGGGACGTAGTGAGGGTGTCAGAGAGAGTGGTGGAGATAGACAGGGGGAACAGAGGGAGGGGGGACAGGGAAAGGGGGACAGAGAGAGTGGGACAGAGGGAGGGGTACAGAGAGAGGGGGACAGCGAGGGGGAGCAGAGACCGGGGGAACTGAGAGAGAGGGGAACTGAGAGAGAGGGGGACAGAGAGTGGGAGAGATAGAGGGGGTCAGAATGTGGGGGACAGACAGGGGGAACAGAAAGTGGGGGACAGAGAGAGAGGGGGACAGAGAGAGGGGACAGAGAGTGGGAGAGAGATAGCGGGGGCCGAGAGAGGGGGCAGAGAGAGGAGGACAAAGAGGGGGGGACAGAGAGAGGGGCAAAGAGTGGGTAGATGGACGGGATCAGAATTTGGGGACAGAGAGAGGGGGACAGAGAGTGGGGGAGATACAGGGGTCAGAGGGAGGGGGACAGAGAGAGTGAGACAGACAGCAGGGGAGAGAGAGTGGGAGAGATAGAGGGGGTCAGAGAGAGGGGGACAGGGAGAGGGGTACAGAGTGGGGGAGAGAGAGGGAGACAGAAAGAGAGGGGGACAGAGTGAGAAAGGGGGACAGAAAGAGGGGGATACAGAGCGTGGACAGACAGTGGGTGAGACAGAGGGGGTCAAAAAGAGGGGAACAGAGAGAGGGGGTACAGAAAGAGAGGGGACAGTGAGAGGGGGACAGGGAGAGAGTGACAGAGAGAGGGGATAGTGAGAGGGGGCAGAGAGAGAGGGGGTCAGAGAGAGGGGGCACAGAGAGAGGAGGACAGAGATAGATCTGTCAGAGAAAGAGGGGGACAGAGAGAGTGGGGGATATAGAGGTGGGTCAGAGGGAGGGTGAACAGAGAGTAGGGGACAGAGAAAGGGGTAAAGAGTGGGGGAGAGAAAGTGGGTCAGAGAGAGGGCGACAGAGAGGGGGACAGAGAGAGATGGGGACAGAGATGGGGGAGAGAGAGTGGGGACAGAGAGAGAGGGGGACAGAGAGAGAGAGCGGGACAGAGAGCGGGGGCAGACAGTGGGTGAGACAGGGGGGCGCAGCAAGAGGGGCACAGAGAGAGGGGGTACAGAGAGAGAGGGGACAGTGAGAGGGGGACAGAGAGAGGGGGACAGAGAGAGGGGAGGACAGAGAGATAAGGGGGCCAGAGAGAGAGAGAGGACAGCGAGCGGGGGAGAGAGAGTGGGTACAGAGGGAGGGGAGGACAGAGAGAGTGGGAAAGAGAGGGGGGACAGAAAAAGGGGGGGCCAGAAAGAGGGGGATAGAGGGAGGTGGACAGAGAGAGAGGGACAGACAGCGGGGGAGAGAGAGTGGGAGATATAGAGGGTGTCAGAGAGAGGGGGACAGAGAGAGACGGGTAAACAGAGGGGCACAGATGGATGGTGAACAGAGAGTGGGGGACAGAGAGAAGGGTACAGAGTTGGGGAGAGAGAGGGGGTCAGAGAGAGGGGGACAGAGACAGAGGGGACAGACAGAGATGGGGACAGAGAGAGAGAGGCGGGACAGAAAGAGCGTGATAGAGAGTGGGGACAGGCAGTGGTTGAGACAGAGGGGGTCAAAAGAGGGGAACAGAGAGAGAGGGTACAGAAAGAGACGGGACAGTGAGAGGGGGACAGGGACAGGGTGACAGAGAGAGAGAGGGCCGAGAGAGAGGGACAGAGAGAGGGGGACAGAGACAGGGGGAACACAGAGAGAGGGGGACAGAGAGAGAAGACAGGGAGTGGGAGTGATAGAGGGGGTCCGAGAGAGAGGGTCAGAGACAGAGGGGGTCAGAGGGAGGGTAAACAGGGAGTGGGGGACAGAGAGAGGGGGACAGAGAGGGGCAGAGACAGCGGGTCAGATAGAGTGGGACAGAGAGAGAGGACGGATAGTGGGGGAGACAGAGGGTGGCAGAGAGAGAGGGGGACAGAGAGAGAATACAGAGAGTGGGAGAGATAGAGGGGGTCAGAGAGAGAGGGGCAGAGACAGGCGGGGATATAGTGGGGGTCAGAGGGAGGGTAAACAGAGAGTGGGGGACAGAGAGAGGGGTACAGAGACGGGGAGATTGAGGGGGACAGAGAGAGAAGGACAGAGAGAGATGGACAGAGAGCGGGGGCAGAGAGGGGAGCAGAGAGAGGGGGACAAAGACAGAGGGGTACAGAGAGAGGTTCAGTGAGTGGGTAGATGGACGGGTTCAGAGAGTGGGGACAGAGAGAGAGGACAGAGAGTGGCGGAGATAGAGAGGGTCAGAGAGAGGGGGACAGAGAGAGAGGGAACAGAGAGAGGTGGACAGAGAGGCCGACAGAGAGTGGGGGACAGAGAGGGGGGACAGATAGAGGCAGGACAGAGAGGGGGGACAGATAGAGAGAGGACAGAGAGGGTGGTCAAATAGAGGCAGGACAGAGAGGGAGGACAGAGAGAGGAGGGCAGAGAGAGGGTGACAGAGAGTGGGGGAGATAGATAGGGTCAGAGCGAAGGGGACAGAGAGAGGGGACAGAGAGAGAGGGGGACAGAGGGGGGGGAAGAGAGAGAGGGGAACAGAGAGAGAGGGGGACAGAGAGAGAGGGGACAGAGAGTGAGAGGGGGACAGAGAGAGGCGGGCGGGAGGGAGAGGTGGGACAGAGAGAGGGCGACAGAGAGATGGGCACAGAGAGTGGGGGAGACAGAGGGAGTCAGAGAGAGCTTGCCAGAGAGAGGGGGACAGAGAGAGAGGGGGCTGAGAGAGTGGGAACAGAGAGAGGGAAGAACAGAGAGACGTTGACAGAGCTGGGGAGAGACAGACGGCGACAGAGAGGGGGGATGGAGAGAGGAGGGCAGAGACAGGGGGGACAGAGAGAGAGGGACAGAGAGAGGGGGAGACAGAGAGAGAGGGGGAGACAGAGAGAGAGGGGTACATAGAGTGGGGCAGATAGATAGGAGTGACAGAGAGAGGGGGGACAGAGATCGGGGTAAAAGGGAGGGGGGGACAGAGAGACGGCAACAGAGAGGGGGACAGAGAAAGGGGGGACAGAGAGTGGAGGGGGCAGAGAGGGGGAGACAGAGACAGGTGACAGCGAGTGGGGGAGATATGGGGGTCAGAGAGAGGGGACAGAGAGGGGGGACTAAGGTAAGGGGGGCAGAGAGAGGGCGACAGAGAGAGGGGCAGAGAGAGGGAGGATTGGGAGGAACAGAGTGAGCGGGGATGGGGGGGCAGAGAGAGGGTGACAGAAAGGGGGCAGAGAGATGGCGACAGAGGGGGGAGAGAGAGAGAGGGGGTACACAGAGAGGGGGACAAAGGGGGGTGCAGAGAGAGGGCGACAGAGAGAGGCAGAGAGAGGGAGGCGTGGGGGGCAGAGAGAGTATGGACAGAGAGGGGGGACAGATAGAAGTGGACAGAGGGAGGGAGGACAGACAGATGGTGACAGAGAGTGGGCAGAGAGAGGGCGACAGAGAGTGGGGCAGAGAAAGGAGGGACATAGAGAGGGGGACAGAGAGACAGGGGAGAGAGAGAGAGTACAGAGAGAGGGGCGGGGGGACAGAGAGATGGGGCACAGAGAGAGTGGGCAGAAAGAGGAGCGGAGAGAGAGTGGGCGACAGAGAGCGGTGGGGGCAGAGAGAGGGGGACAAAGAGAGGGGGACAGAGAGAGGGGGACAGAGTGAGGGGGGACAGAGAGAGGGGACAGAGAGGGTGGACAGGTAGAGACGGGAGAGAGAGTGGGGACAGAGAGTGGGGGAGATAGAGGGGGACAGAGAGAGCGGGGGCGGAGAGAGTGGGAACAGAGAAAGGGAAGAACAGAGAGACGTTGACAGAGCTGGGGAGAGACAGACGGCGACAGAGAGGGGGACGGAGAGAGGAGGGCAGAGACAGGGGGGACAGAGAGAGAGGGGTACATAGAGTGGGGCAGATAGATAGGGGTGACAGAGAGAGGGGGGACAGAGATGGTGGGGAAAAGGGAGGGGGGACAGAGAGAGGGTCTCAACAGAGAGGGGTCAGAGGGTGGAGGGGGCAGAGAGGGGGAGCCAGAGACAGGGGACAGCGAGTGGGGGAGATATGGGTGTCAGAGAGAGGGGACATAGAGGGGGCAGAGAGAGGGGGGGACAGAAAGTGGAGGGGGCAGAGTGTGGGGGAACAGAGACAGGGAACAGCGAGTGGGGGAGATATAGGGCGTCAGAGAGAGGGGCCTGAGAGAGGGGGACTAAGGTAAGGGGGCAGAGAGAGGGTGACAGAGAAAGGGGCAGAGAGAGGGAGGAGTGGGGGGAACAGAGTGAGGGGGACGGGGGGGCAGAGAGACGGTGACAGAGAGGGGGCAGAGAGAGAGGGACAGAGAGTGGAGGGGGCAGAGTGTGGGGGAACAGAGACAGGGAACAGCGAGTGGGGGAGTTATAGGTGGTCAGAGAGAGGGGACTGAGAGAGGGGGACAAAGGGAAGGGGGGCAGAGAGAGGGCGACTGAGAGAGGGGCAGAGAGAGGGGCAGAGAGAGGGAGGATTGGGAGGAACAGAGTGAGGGGGGATAGGGGGACAGAGAGACGGTGACAGAAAGGGGGCAGAGAGATAGCGACAGAGGGGGGAGAGAGAGAGGGGGGGTACACAGAGAGGGGGACAAGGGGGGGCAGAGAGAGGGCGACAGAGAGAGGCAGAGAGAGGGAGGCGTGGGGGGGCAGAGAGAGTATGGACAGAGAGGGGGGACAGATAGAAGTGGACAGAGGGAGGGAGGACAGACAGACGGTGACAGAGAGTGGGCAGAGAGAGGGCGACAGAGAGTGGGGCAGAGAAAGGAGGGACATAGAGAGGGGGACAGAGAGACAGGGGAGAGAGAGAGAGGACAGAGAGAGGGGCGGGGGGACAGAGAGATGGGGCACAGAGAGAGTGGGCAGAAAGAGGAGCGGAGAGAGAGTGGGCGACAGAGAGCGGGGGGGGCAGAGAGAGGGGGGACAAAGAGAGGGGGACAGAGAGAGGGGGACAGAGTGAGGGGGGACAGAGAGAGGGGACAGAGAGGGTGGACAGACAGAGACGGGACAGAGAGTGGGGACAGAGAGTGGGGGAGATAGAGGGGGACAGAGAGAGCGGGACAGAAAGACAAAGGGGGGACAACGAGGGGGGACAGAGAGGGGGCAGACAGACTGGCGGCAGAGAGAGGTGGGACAGGGAAAGGGGGTCAGAGAGAGTGGGGACAGAGAGAGGGGGACAGAGAGTGGGGGACAGAGAGGGTGGACAGATAGATGCAGGACACGGGGGGGGGGCAGAGAGAGGAGGGCAGAGAGAGGGTGGCAGAGAGTGGGGGAGATAGAGGGGGTCAGAGAGCGGGGGACAGAGAGATGGCGACAGAGAGAGAGGGGGACAGAAAGGGGGGACAGAGAGAGAGGGGGACAGAGAGAAGCAGGTGGGAGGGAGAGGGGCGACAGAGAGAGGGCGACAGAGAGAGGGGCAGAGAGAGTGAGGGAGATTGAGGGGTCAGAGAGAGGGGTACGGAAAGAGGGAGAGGTAGAGGGGGTCAGAGAGTGGGCGACAGAGAGCGAAGGGGCAGAGAGAGAGGGGCAGAGAGTGGGGGGACAGAGAGAAGGGGCAGAGAAAGTGGGCAGAGAGGGGACAGGGAGGGTGGACAGAGAGAGGCGGGACAGAGAGAGGGGACAGAGAGTGGGGCAGATAGAGGGGGACAGAGAGAGAGGGACAGAGAGAGAGGGGGACTGAGAGAGGGGGGCAGAGAGAGGAGGGACAGAGAGGGGGGGTCAGAGAGGGGGGACAGAGAGAGAAGCACAGAGGGAGGTGGGACAGAGAGACGGTGACAGAGAGGGGGAGAGAGAGGAGAACCGAGAGAGGGGAATAGAGAAAGGGGGCACAGAGAGAGGGGGGAAAAAGAGGGGGGAAAGAGATGGGGGTGACAGAGAGGGGGTCAGAGAGAGGGACACAGAGGGAGGTGGGACAGAGAGATGGTGACAGAGAGAGGGAGAGATATAGCGACAGTGAGAGGGGACAGAGAGAGGGGGTCAGAGGGAGGGGGCAGAGAGACGGTGACAAAGAGGGGGCAGAGACAGGGCGACAGAGAGAGGTGGAACAGAGAAAGGGAGGACAGAGAAAAGGGGAGACAGAGAGAGGCGGTTAGAGTGACGGGGCAGAGAGAGAAGGACAGAGAGGGAGGGGAGAGAGAGAGAGAGAGAGGGGACAGAGAGGGGGACAGTGAGAGGGTGGACAGAGAGAGGGGACAGAGAGGGTGGACAGATAGAGGCGGGACAGAGAGTGGGGACAGAGAGTAGGTGAGATAGGGGGGGGCAGAGAGAGAGGGGTACAGAGAGAGGGGGACAGAGAGAGAGGGGGTAGATTGAGTGGGGGCAGAGAGAGGGGGGTCAGGGAGAGGGGGACAGAGAGAGAGCGACAGAGAGAGAGGGGCCAGAGAGAGAGGAGGCAGAGAGTGGGGGAGATAGTGGGGTCAGAGAGAGGGGGAAAGAGAGAGAGGGGTCCGAGAGAGGGGGAAAGAGAGAGGGGGGACAGAGAGGGGGAACATTGGGAGGGGGTACAGAGAGACGGTGACAGAGAGGGGGAGAGAGAGGGCGACAGAGAGAGGGGGACAGAAAAAGGGGCCACAGAAAAAGGGCGGTCAGAGAGAGGGAGGACAGAGACAGAGGATGGCGAGTGGGGGAGATATAGGGGGTCAGAGAGAGGGTACAGAGAGAGGGGGACAGAGAGAGGGGGACAGAGAGAGGGGCAGAGAGAGGTAGGTGTGTGGTGCACAGAGAGAGGGGGACAGAGAGGGAGGGCACAGAGAGACGGTGACAGAGAGAGGGCAGAGAGAGGGCGACAGAGGGGGGCAGACAGACGGCGACAAGAGGGGCGACAGAGAAAGGGGGGACACAGAGAGAGGGGACAGAGAGAGGGGGTACAGAGAGAGGGGGAGAGAGAGAAAGTGGGGACAGAGCGAAAGCAACAGCGTGGGGGCAGAGAGGGCGACAAGAGAGGGGGCAGAGAGTGGGGACAGAGGGAGGGGGGACAGAGAGAGCGGGACAGAGAGAGATGGACAGAGAGTGGGGGACAGGGAGCGGGGACAGAGAGTGGGTGAGATAGAGGGGGTCAAAAAGTGGGGGATAGAGAGAGGGGGACAGTGAGAGGGGGACAGTGAGAGGGGGACAGAGAGAGAGGGGGAACAGAGAGAGGGGACAGAGAGTGTGCGAGAGAGAGGGGACAGATGGAGGGGGTACAGAGAGAGGGGGACAGAGACTGGCTGACACAGAGAGGGGGACAGAGAGAGGGGGACAGACAGGGTGAACAGATAGAGGCAGGACAGAGAGGGGGGGCAGAGAGAGGAAGGAAGAGAGAGGGTGACAGAGAGTGGGGAAGATAGAGCGGGTCAGAGAGAGTGGGACAAAGAGAGGGGGACAGAGAGAGAGGGGGACAAAGAGGGGGGAAAGAGAGAGAGGGGGACAGAGAGAGAGAGGGGGACAAAGAGAGGGGGACAGAGAGAGAGGGGGACAGAGAGGGGGGAAAGAGAGAGAGGGGGACAGAGAGAGAGAGGGGGACAGAGAGAGGCGGGTGGGAGGGAGAGCGGGGATAGCGAGAGGGCGACAGAGAGAGGGGCACAGAGAGTGGGGGAGATAGAGGGGGTCCGAGAGATGGGGACAGACAGAGGGGGAGATAGTGGGGATCAGAGGGAGGGGGTACAGTGAGTGGGGGACAGAGAGAGTGTTACAGAATTGGGGAGAGAGTGTGCATTGAGAGTGTGGGGTCAGAGAGAGGGGGTCAGAGAGAGAAGGACAGAGAGAGGGGGCAGAGAGAGATGGACAGAGAGTGAGGGACAGAGAGAGAAGGACAGAGAGTGGGGACAGAGCGTGGGGAGATAGAGGGGGTCAGAGCGAGGGGAACAGAGAGAGGGGGACAGAGAGAGAGTCGGACGGAGAGAGTGTGGGCAGGTGAGGGCGACAGAGAGAGGGGGACAGGGAGAGGGGGCAGAGAGATAGGGGAACAGAAAGAGGGGGGCAGAGAGCGGGGGAGAGAGAGAGGGGCAGAGGGAGGGGGGGAAAGAGAGAGGGGGACAGAGAGAGGGTTTACAGAGAGGGGTGGACAGAGAGAGTGGGGCAGATAGATGGGGGCAGAGAGAGAGGGCACAGGGAGAGTGTGGCAGAGAGAGGGAGGCAGAGGGTGGGGGAGAGAGAGGGGGTCAGAGAGAGCGGGACAGAGAGAGGGAGAGAAAGACCGGGACAGAGAGAGAGGGGGACAGAGATAGGGGGTCAGAGAGAGAGGGTCAGCGAGAGGGCGACAGAGAGAGTGAGGGGGATATAGAGGGGGTAGGAGAGAGGGTGAACAGAGAGTGGGGGACAGTAAGAGGGGTAAAGAGTGGGGGAGAGAGATGGGGTCAGAGAGTGGGGGACAGAGAGTGGGGACAGAGAGAGGGTACAGTGAGAGATGGACAGAGAGTGGGGGATGAGAACGGTGACAGACAGTGGGTGAGACAGAGGGGGTCAGATAGAGGGGTGCAGAGAGAGGGGGGAAAGAGAGAGAGGGGACAGAGAGAGAGGGACAGAGAGAGGGTGAAACAGAGAGGGGGCAGAGTTGGGGAGAGAGAGAGGCGGGAGGGAGAGAGAGGGGGGCAGAAAGAGGGTGACAGAGAGAGGGGGACAGAGAGTGGGGGAGATAGAGGTGCTCAGAGAGAGTGGGACAGAGAGGGGGAAGATAGAGGGGTACAGAGTGAAAGGGGGACAGAGAGAGCGGTACACAGGGTGGGGGACAGACAGAGGGGATACAGAGATAGCGGCAGAGAGAGGGGGTCAGAGAGTGGGGGGACAGAGAGAGAGGGGACAGAGAGTGGGGGACAGAGGGAGGGAGACAGAGAGAGAGGACAGAGAGAGGGGGACAGTGACAGGCGCAACAGTGATTGAGGGGTACAGAGAGAGGGGACAGAGAGTGGGTGAGATAGAGTGGGTCAGAGAGAGAGGGGCAGAGAGAGAGGGGGATATAGAGGACGTAAGAGAGAGGGGGACAGAGATAGGGGTACAGAGTTGGGGAGAGAGAGGGGGTCAGAAAGATGGGGACAGAGAGAGGGGGACCGAGAGAGATGGGGACAGAGGGGGGTGGCAGAGATTGGGGACAGAGAGAGGGGGGACAGAGAGAGGGACAGAGAGTGTGGACAGAGAGGTGGGGAAAAAGCGAGGGGAACAGAGAGACAAGGACAGAGAGTGGGGAACAGAGAACGGGACAGAGAGTGGGTGAGATAGAGGGGGTCAGAATGATGGGAACAGAGAGAGGGGGACAGAGAAAGGGGGACAGAGAGAGAGGAGGACAGAGAGAGGGGACAGTGAGAGTGGGAAAGACAGGGTGAACAGATAGAGGCAGGACAGAGAGGGGGGACAGAGAGAGGAAGGAAGAGAGAGGGTGACAGAGAGTGGGGAAGACAGAGGGGGTCAGAGAGAGCGGGACAAAGAGAGGGGGACAGAGAGAGAGGGGGACAGGGAGGGGGTACAGAGAGAGGGGGGACAGTGAGAGAGAGGGGGACAGAGAGAGGCGGGTGGGAGGGAGAGCGGGGACAGAGAGAGGGCGACAGAGAGAGGGGCACAGAGAGTGGGGGAATTAGAGGGGGTCCGAGAGATGGGGACAGACAGAGGGGGAGATAGTGGGGATCAGAGGGACAGGGGACAGAGAGTGCGGGACAGAGAGAGGGACAGAGAGTGTGGTCAGAGAGGGGGGGTGGAAAGCAAGGGGAACAGAGAGACAAGGACAGAAAGTGGGGAACAGAGAGCCGGGACAGAGAGTGGGTGAGATAGAGGGGGTCAGAATGATGGGAACAGAGAGAGGGGGACAGAGAGAGGGGGACAGAGAGAGAGGAGGACAGAGAGAGGGGACAGAGAGAGGGGGACAGACAGGGTGAACAGATAGAGGCAGGACAGAGAGGGGGGACAGAGAGAGGAAGGAAGAGAGAGGGTGACAGAGAGTGGGGAAGATAGAGGGGGTCAGAGAGAGGGGGACAAAGAGAGGGGGACAGAGAGAGAGGGGGACATTGAGGGGGGACAGAGAGGGAGGGGGACAGAGAGAGGGCGACAGAGCGAGGGGGACAGAGATGGTGGACAGGTAGTGGCAGGAGAGAGGGACAGAGATGGTGGACAGGTAGTGGCAGGAGAGAGAGGGGGGACAGGGAAAGGAGAGCAGAGAAAGGGTGACAGAGAGAGAGGCACAGAGAGAGCGGGGGACTGAGGGGGGGGACAGAGAGAGACGGGGACAGAGAGAGAGGGGCAGAGAGTGAGGGGGACAGAAAGAGAGGGGGACAGAGGGGGGGACAGAGAGAGAGGGGGACATAGAGAAAGGGGGACAGAGAGAGAGGAGGACGGGGGGCATAGAGAGGAAGAAAGATAGAGAGGACAGAGAGTGGGAGAGATAGAGGGGGTCTGAGAGAGAGGGACAGAGACAGGGGGATATAGAATGGGTAAGAGGGAGGTTTAACGGAGAGTGGGGGACAGAGAGAGTGGTACAGAGTGGGGGAGAGAGACTGTGACAGCGAGGGGGGTACAGAGAGTGGGGACAGAGAGTGGGGCGGACAGAGAGAGAGGGACAGAGAGAGTGGGACAGAGAGAGTGGAGGACAGGGAGCGGGGACAGAGAGTGGGTGAGATAGAGGGCGTCCGAAAGGGGGAACAGAGAGCGGGGGGCAGAGAGGGGGTCTCTGCCCCCCTCTCTCTCTGCCCCCCCTCTCTCTCTGTCCTCCTCTCTCTGTCCCTCTCTCTTTGACACCCTCTATCCAGAGGGGACAGAGAGTGGGGGAGAGAGAGGTGGGACAGAGAGAGGGGGGACAGAGAGAGGGGGACAAAGAGAGAGGGGGACAGAGAGAGGGGCAGAGAGTGAGGTAGATAGAGGGGGTCAGAGAGAGGGACAGAGAGAGGGTGACAGAGAGTCGTGGAGATAGAGGGAGTCAGAGAGAGGGGGAAAGACGGAGGGGGCAGAGAAGGGGGCAGAAAGAGGGCGACAGAGAGAGTGGGACAGAGAGGGTGGACAGATAGAGGCAGGACAGAGAGGGGGGACAGATCGAGAGGGGACAGAGAGAGGGTGGTAGAAAGTGGGAGAGATAGAGGGGGTCAGAGAGAGAGGGACAAAGAGAGAGGCGGATATAGAAGGGGTCAGAGGGAGGGTGAACAGAGAGAGGGGGACAGAGAGAGGGGTACAGAGTTGGGGACAGAGAGGGAGTCAGAGAGATGGGGACAGAGAGAGGGGGACCGAGAGAGATGGAAACAGAGGGGGGTGGCAGAGAGTGGGGACAGAGAGAGGGGGACAGAGGGAGGGAGATAGAGAGAAAAGGACAGAGAGAGGATGACAGTGACAGGCGGAACAGTGATTTAGGGGGACAGAGAGAGAGGGAGACAAAGAGAGGGGACAGGGGGACAGAGAGTGGGAGAGATAGAGGGGGTCAGAGAGAGGCGGACAGAGAGAGAGGGGGATATAGAGGGGGTCAGAGGGAGGGTGAACAGAGAGAGTGGGACAGAGAGATGGGGACAGAGAGAGGGGGACCGAGAGAGATGGGGACAGAGGGGGGTGGCAGAGAGTGGGGACAGAGAGAGGGGGGGACAGAGAGATGGACAGAGTGTGTGGACAGAGAGGGGGGGGGAAAGCGAGGAGAACAGATTGACAAGGACAGAGAGTGAGGAACAGAGAGCCCGGGCAGAGAGTGGATGAGATAGAGGGGGTCAGAATGAGGGGAACAGAGAGAGGGGGACAGAGAGAGTGGGACAGAGAGAGAGGAGGACAGAGAGAGGAGGGCAGAGAGAGGGGACAGAGAGAGAGGCACAGAGAGCGGGCGACAGAGAGAGGGGGGCAGAGATGGTGGACAGATAGTGGCAGGAGAGAGAGGGGACAGGGAAAGGAGAGCAGAGAGAGGGTGACAGAGAGAGGGTGACAGAGAGAGGGGGACAGAGAGAGCGGGGAGCAGGGGGTGGAACAGAGAGAGACGGGGACAGAGAGAGAGGGGCAGAGAGTGAGGGGGACAGAAAGAGAGGGGGATCAGAGGGGTGGACAGAGAGAGAGGGGGACATAGAGAGAGGGGGACAGAGAGAGAGGACGACGGGGGGGGGCAGAGAGAGAGAGACAGAGAGAGGGAACAGAGAGTGGGAGAGATAGAGGGGGTCAGAGAGAGAGGGACAGAGAGAGAGGGGGATATAGATGGGGTAAGAGGGAGGTTTAACGGAGAGTGGGGGACAGAGAGAGTGGTACAGAGTGGGGGAGACAGAGTGTGTCAGAGAGGGGGAGCCAGTGAGTGGGGACAGAGAGTCGGGCGGTCAGAGAGAGTGGGACAGAGAGAGAGGGGGACAGAGAGAGGGGCAGAGAGTGAGTTTGATAGAGGGGGTCAGAGAGAGGGACAGAGAGAGGGTGACAGAGAGTGGGGGTGATAGAGGGTGTCAGAGAGATGGGGAAAGAGGGAGGGGACAGAGAAGGGGACAGAGAGAGGCGACAGAGAGAGTGGGACAGAGAGGGTGGACAGATAGAGGCAGGACAGAGAGGGGGGACAGAGAGAGGAGGGCAGAGAGAGGGTGGCAGAGATTGGGGAAGATAGAGGGGGTCAGAGAGGGGGGACAGAGAGAGGGGCACAGAGATAAAGGGGGACTGAGGAGAGGGCGGCAGAGAGAGAGGGTGACTGAGAGAGACGGGGGCAGAGAGAGAGGGGGCCCTAGAGAGAGGGGGGACAGAGAGAGAGGGGGACTGAGAGAGAGGGGGACAGAGAGAGAGGGGGGACAGAGAGAGGCGGGTGGGACGGAGAGGGGGGGACAGAGAGAGGGGCACTCGAGTGAGGCAGATACAGAGGGTCAGAGAGAGGTGGATGTTTAGAGGGGGAGGTAGAGGGGGTCAGAGAGAGGGGGATAGAGAGAGTGGCAGACAGAGGGTGGCAGAGAGAGGGGGACAGAGAGAGCGGGGATAGAGGTTTCAGAGAGACCAAAGAGAGAGAGGGGGAGATAGAGGGTCAGAGAGAGAGAGGGGGGGGACAGAGAGAGGGGGACAGAGAGAGGTGCTAGAGAGAGAGGAGACAGTGAGAGGGGGACAGGGAGAGAATGACAGAGAGAGGGGGGCAGAGAGTGGGGGAGAGATAGAGGCGGGTGGGAGAGAGAGTGGGCAGAAAGAGGGTGACAGAGAGACGGGGACAGAGAGTGGGGGAGATGGAGGGGGTCAGAGAGAGGGGTCAGGGGGGAGATGTAGGGGGTCAGATAGAGGTGGTCAGAGAGAGTGGGCAGCGAGCAGGGGAGAGAGAGGGGGGACAGAGGAAGGGGGACAGAGCGAGAGGGACAGAGAGAGGGGGACTGAGAGAGGGGGACTGAGACAGGGGGAACAGAGAGAGAAGGGGACAGAGAGTGAGGTGGACAGAGAGAGGGGATAGAGAGTGGGAGCGATAGAGGCGGTCAGAATGTGGGGGACAGAGGGGCGGGGACAGAGAGAGGGGACATAGAGTGGGGGAGAGAGAGGGGACAAAGTGAGAGGGGGACAGAGAGAGGGGCAGAGAGTGGGGGAGATAGAGTGGGTCAGAGAGAGGGGGTCAGAGAGAGGGGGACAGATAGAGGCAGTACACAGAGGACGGCAGAGTGAGGGTGACAGAGAGTGGGGAAGGTAGAGGGGGTCAGAGAGAGGGCGACAGAGAGAAGTGGACAGAAAGAGAGGGGACAGAGAGAGGGGGACAGAGAGGGGGGACAGATAGAGGCAGGACAGAGAGGGGAGACAGATAGAGATGGTACATAGAGGGTGGAAAGATAGAGGCAGGACAGAGGTGGGGGACAGAGAGAGGAGTGCAGAGAGAGGGTGACAGAGTGTGGGGGAGATAGAGGGGGTCAGAGATAGAGGGACAGAGAGAGAGGGGGAATGAGAGAGAGAGGGGGACAGAGAGAGGAGGGCAGAGAGAGGGTGACAGGGAGTGGGGGAGATAAAGGGGGTCAGAGATAGAGGGACATAGAGAGAGGGGGAAAGAGAGAGAGAGGGGGACAGAGAGAGGCGGGTGGGAGGGAGACGGGAGACCGAGAGAGGGTGACAGAGAGAGGGGCACAGAGAGTGAGCGAGATAGAGGGTGTCAGTGAGAGGGGGACGGAAAGAGGGGGAGGTAGAGGTGGTCAGAGAGAGCGGGACAGAGAGAGGGGGAGATAGTGGGGGACAGAGAGGGAGGGACAGAGAGAGGGGGGACAGAGACAGGATGAACAGAGAGAGAGGGAAACAGAGAGGGGGACAGAGAGTGGGAGAGATAGAGGGGTTCTGAGTGAGAGGGACAGAGAGAGAGGGGGATATAGAAGGGGTCAGAGGGAGGGTTAACAGAGAGTGGGGGACAGAGAGAGGGGTACAGAGTGGGGAGAGAGAGAGGGGACAGAGAAAGGAGGACACAGAGAGATGGACAGAGAGTGGGGGACAGGGAGAGCGGGACAGAGAGAGGGTTACACAGAGAGGGGGACAGAGAGAGGGGGACAGAGAGGGTGAACAGATACAGGCAGGACAGAGAGGGGGGAAAGAGTGAGGAAGGAAGAGAGAGGGTGACAGAGAGGGGGGAAGACAGAGGGGGTCAGTCAGAGGGGGTCAGAGAGAGGGGGACAAAGAGAGGGGGACAGAGAGAGAGGGACAGATGGGGGGACAGAGATAGAGGGGGACAGAGAGAGAAAGGGGACATAGAGAATCGGGTGGGAGGAATAGCGGGGACAGAGAGAGGGCGACAGAGAGAGGGGCACAGAGAGTGAGGGAGAGAGAGAAGATCAGAGAGAGCAGGACAGACAGAGGGGGAGATAGTGGGGATCAGAGGGAGGGGGGACAGAGAGTGGGGGACAGAGAGAGTGGTACAGAATTGGAGAGAGAGGGTGCATTGAGAGTGTGGGGTCCGAGAGACGGGGTCAGAGAGAGGGAGCAGAGAGAGATGGACAGAGAGTGGGGGACAGAGAGAGAAGGACAGAGAGTGGGGAAAAGAGCATGGGCGAGATAGAGGGGATCAGAGCGAGGGGAACAGAGAGACGGGGACAGAGAGAGAGTCGGACAGAGAGAGCGTGGGCAGATAGAGGGCGACAGAGAGAGGGGGACAGGGAAAGTGGGCAGAGAGATAAGGGGACAGAGAGAGGGAGCAGAGAGCGGGGGAGCTAGAGGGGGCAGAGGGAGGGGGGGCACAGAGACAGGGGGACAGAGAGAGGGGGTGGACAGAGACAGTGGGGCAGATAGATGGTGGCAGAGAAAGAGGGCACAGGGAGAGTGTGGCAGAGAGAGGGAGGCAGAGGGTGGGGGAGATAGAGGAGGTCAGAGAGAGCGGGACAGAGAGAGGGAGAGAAAGACCGGGACAGAGAGAGGGGGGGGCAGAGATAGGGGGTCAGAGAGAGAGGGTCAGCGAGAGGGCGACAGAGAGAGTGAGGGGGATATAGAGGGGGTAGGAGAGAGGGTGAACAGAGAGTGGGGGACAGTGAGGGGGGTAAAGAGTGGGGGAGAGAGATGGGGTCAGAGAGAGGGGGACAGAGAGAGAGGGGTACAGAAAGAGAGGAGGACGGGGGTGCAAAGAGAGGGAGACAGGGAGAGGGGACAGAGAGTGGGAGAGATAGAGGGGATCAGAGAGAGAGGGACAGAGAGAGGGGTACAGAGTTGAGGAGAGCGAGGGGGTCAGAGAGATGGGGACAGAGAGAGGGGGACCGAGAGACTGGGGACAGAGGGGGTGGCAGAGAGTGGAGACAGAGAGAGGGGGACAGAGGGAGGAAGACAGAGAGAGAGAGAGAGGACAGAGAGATGGGGACAGTGACAGGCAGAACAGTGATTGAGGGGGACAGAGAGAGAGGGAGACAAAGAGAGGGGACAGAGAGTGGGAGAGATAGAGGGGGTCAGAGAGAGAGGGACAGAGAGAGAGGGGCATATAGAGGGGGTCAGAGGGAGGGTGAACAGAGAGAGGGGCACAGAGAGAGGGGTACAGAGTTGGGGAGAGAGAGGGGGTCAGAGAGATGGGGACAGAGAGAGGGGGACCGAGAGAGATGGGGACAGAGGGGGGTGGCAGAGAGTGGGGACAGAGAGAGGGGAGGACAGAGAGAATGACAGAGAGTGTGGACAGAGAGGGGAGGGGGAAGCGAGGGGAACAGATAGACAAGGACAGAGAGTGGGAACAGAGAGCCAGGACAGAGAGTGGGTGAGATAGAGGGGGTCAGAATGATGGGAACAGAGAGAGGGGGACAGAGAGAGTGGGACAGAGAGAGAGGAGGACAGAGAGAGGAGGACAGAGAGAGGGGACAGAGAGTGGGGATGAGAGAGGTTGGGACAGAGAGAGAGGGGATAGAGAGAGGGCGACAGAGCGAGCGGGACAGAGATGGTGGACAGATAGTGGCAGGAGAGAGAGGGGGACAGGGAAAGGAGAGCAGAGAGAGGGTGACAGAGAGAGCGGGGGACAGAGAGGGGGGACAGAGAGAGACGTGGACAGAGAGAGAGGGGCAGAGAGTGAGGGGGACGGAAAGAGAGGGGGACAGAGGGGGGGACAGAGCGAGAGGGGGACATAGCGAAAGGGGGACAGAGAGAGGAGGAAGAGGGGGCATAGAGAGGGAGACAGAGAGAGGGGACAGAGAGTGGGAGAGATAGAGGGGGTCAGAGAGAGAGGGACAGAGAGAGGGGGATATAGATGGGGTAAGAGGCAGGTTTAACGGAGAGTGGGGGGCAGAGAGAGTGGTACAGAGTGGGGGAGAGAGACTGTGTCAGCGAGGGGGGAACAGAGAGTGGGGACAGTGAGTGGGGCGGACAGAGAGAGGGGGACAGAGAGAGATGGACAGAGAGTGGAGGACAGGGAGCGGGGACAGAGAGTGTGTGAGATAGAGGGCGTCCGAAAGGGGGAACAGAGAGCGGGGGGCAGAGAGGGGGTCTCTGCTCCCCTCTCTCTCTGCCCCCCTCTCTCTCTGTCCTCCTCTCTCTGTCCCTCTCTCTCTGACACCCTCTATCCAGAGGGGACAGAGAGTGGGGGAGACAGAGATGGGACAGAGAGAGGGGGGACAGAGAGAGGGGGACAAAGAGCGAGGGGGACAGAGGGAGGGGCAGAGAGTGAGGTAGATAGAGGGGGTCAGAGAGAGGGACAGAGAGAGGGTGACAGAGAGTGGTGGAGATAGAGGGAGTCAGAGAGAGGGGGAAAGACGGAGGGGACAGAGAAGGGGGCAGAGAGAGGGCGACAGAGAGAGTGGGACAGAGAGGGTGGACAGATAGAGGCAGGACAGAGAGGGGGGACAGATCGAGAGGGGACAGAGAGAGAGTGGGAGAGATAGAGGGGGTCAGAAAGAGAGGGACAAAGAGAGACGCGGATATAGAAGGGGTCAGAGGGATGGTGAACAGACAGAGGGGGACAGAGAGTGGGGGACCGAGAGAGATGGAAACAGAGGGGGGTGGCAGTGAGTGGGGACAGAGAGAGGGGGACAGAGGGAGGGAGACAGAGAGAGAGGACAGAGAGAGGATGACAGTGACAGGCGGAACAGTGATTGAGGGGGACAGAGAGAGAGGGAGACAAAGAGAGGGGACAGAGAGTGGGAGAGATAGAGGGGGTCAGAGAGAGAGGGACAGAGAGAGAGGGGAATATAGAGGGGGTCAGAGGGAGGGTGATCAGAGAGAGGGGGACAGAGAGATGGGGACAGAGAGAGGGGGACCGAGAGAGATGGGGACAGAGGGGGGTGGCAGAGAGTGGGGACAGAGAGAGGGGGGGACAGAGAGATGGACAGAGAGTGTGGACAGAGGGGGCGGGGGGAAAGCGAGGGGAACAGATTGACAAGGACAGAGAGTGGGGAACAGAGAGCCGGGACAGAGAGTAGATGAGATAGAGGGGGTCAGAATGAGGGGAACAGAGAGAGGGGGACAGAGAGAGTGGGACAGAGAGAGAGGAGGAGAGAGAGAGGAGGACAGAGAGAGGGGACAGAGTGTGGGGGAGAGAGAGGTTGGGACAGAGAGAGAGAGGGGGCAGAGAGAGGGGGACAGAGAGCGAGAGACAGAGCGAGGGGGGCAGAGATGGTGGACAGATAGTGGCGGGAGAGAGGGGGGACAGGGAAAGGAGAGCAGAGAGAGGGTGACAGAGAGAGGGGGACAGAGAGAGCGGGGGACAGAGAGGGGGGGAAAGAGAGAGACGGGGACAGAGAGAGAGGCAGAGAGTGAGGGGGACAGAAAGAGAGGGGGACAGAGGGGTGACAGAGAGAGGGGGACATAGAGAGAGGGGGGCAGAGAGGGGGGGACAGAGGAAGACGGGGACAGAGAGAGAGGGGCACAGAGTGAGGGGGACAGAAAGAGTGGGTGCAGAGGGGGGGACAGAGAGAGAGGGGGGCATAGAGAGAGGGGGACAGAGAGAGAGGAGGACGGGGGGCAGAGAGAGGGAGACAGAGAGAGGGAACAGAGAGTGGTAGAGATAGAGGGGATCAGAGAGAGAGGGACAGAGAGAGGGGGATATAGATGGGGTAAGAGGGAGGTTTAACGGAGAGTGGGGGACAGAGAGAGGTGTACAGAGTCGGGGAGAGAGAGTGTGTCAGAGAGGGGGGTACAGAGAGTGGGGACAGAGAGTGGGGCGGTCAGAGAGAGAGGGACAGAGAGAGATGGACAGAGAGTGGAGGACAGGGAGCGGGGACAGAGAGTGTGTGAGATAGAGGGCGTCAGAAAGGGGGAGCAGAGAGGGGGTCTCTGCCCCCCTCACTCTCTGCCACCCTCTCTCTCTGTCCTCCTCTCTCAGTCCCTCTCTCTCTCACACCCTCTATCCAGAGGGGACAGAGAGTGGGGGAGAGAGAGGTGGGACAGAGAGAGGGGGGACACAGAGAGGGGGGCAAAGAGAGAGGGGGACAGAGAGAGGGGCAGAGAGTGAGTTTGATAGAGGGGGTCAGAGAGAGGGACAGAGAGAGGGTGACAGAGAGTGGGGGTGATAGAGGGTGACAGAGAGAGGGGGAAAGAGGGAGGGGACAGAGAAGGGGACAGAGAGAGGGCGACAGAGAGAGTGGGACAGAGAGGGTGGACAGATAGAGGCAGGACAGAGAGGGGGGACAGATAGAGAGAGGGACAGAGGGGGAGATAGAGGGGGTTGGAGAGAGGGGGCAGCGAGCAGGGGAGAGAGAGGGGGGACAGAGGAAGGGGGACAGAGCGAGAGGGACAGAGAGAGGGGGACTGAGACAGGGGGACAGAGACAGGGGTAACAGAGAGAGAAGGGGACAGAGAGTGAGGGGGACAGAGAGAGGGGACAGAGAGTGGGAGAGATAGAGGTGGTCAGAGAGAGGGGGACAGAGAGCGGGGACAGAGAGTGGTGGCGATAGTGGCGGTCAGAATGTGGGGGACAGAGAGACGGGGACAGAGAGAGGGGGAGAGAGAGGGGAGACAGAGAGAGGGTGGCAGAGAGAGAGGGGGACAGAGAGAGGGGACATAGAGTGGGGGAGAGAGAGGGGAGACAGAGAGAGGGGACAAAGAGAGAGGGCGACAGAGAGAGGGGGACAGAGAGGGTGGACAGATAGAGGCAGGACAGAGAAGGGAGACAGATAGAGAGGGTACATAGAGGGTGGAAAGATAGAGGCGGGACAGAGAGGGGGACAGAGAGAGGAGTGCAGAGAGAGGGTGACAGAGAGTGGGGGAGATAGAGGGGGTCAGAGATAGAGGGACAGAGAGAGAGAGGGAAAGAGAGAGAGAGGGGGACAGAGAGAGGCGGGTGGGATGGAGACGGGAGGCCGAGAGAGGGGCACAGAGAGAGGGGCAGAGAGTGGGGGAGATAGAGTGGGTCAGAGAGAGGGGGTCAGAGAGAGGCGGACAGAGAGAGAGGCGACCGAGAGAGGGGGAAAGAGAGAGGGCGACAGAGAGAGGGGGACAGAGAGGGTGGACAGATAGAGGCAGGACAGAGAGGCGGGACAGATAGAGGCAGTACAAAGAGGACAGCAGAGTGAGGGTGACAGAGAGTGGGGGAGGTAGAGGTGGTCAGAGAGAGGGCGACAGAGAGAAGTGGACAGAAAGAGAGGGGACAGAGAGAGAGGGACAGAGAGGGTGGACAGATAGAGGCAGGACAGAGAAGGGAGACAGATAGAGAGGGTACATAGAGGTTGGAAAGATAGAGGCAGGACAGAGATGGGGTACAGATAGAGGCAGTACAGAGTGGACGACAGAGTGAGGGTGACAGAGATTGGGGGAGGTAGAGGGGGTCAGAGAGAGGGCGACAGAGAGAAGTGGGGGAAAGAGAGAGAGAGGGGGACAGAGAGAGGCGGGTGGGAGGGAGACGGGAGACCGAGAGAGTGTGACAGAGAGAGGGGCACAGAGAGTGAGGGAGATAGAGGGTGTCAGTGAGAGGGGGTCGGAAAGAGGGGGAGGTAGAGGTGGTCAGAGAGAGCGGGACAGAGAGAGGGGGAGATAGTGGGGGACAGAGAGGGAGGGACAGAGAGAGGGGGGACAGAGACAGGGGGAACAGAGAGAGAGGGAAACAGAGAGTGGGGACAGAAAGTGGGAGAGATAGAGCGGGTCTGAGTGACAGGGACAGAGAGAGAGGGGGATATAGAGGGGGTCAGATGGAGGGTTAACAAAGAGTGGGGGACAGAGAGAGGGGTACAGAGTGGGGAGAGAGAGAGGGAACAGAGAAAGGGGGACACAGAGAGATGGACAGAGAGAAGGGGACAGAGAGTGAGGGGGACAGAGAGAGGGGACAGAGTGTGGGAGAGATAGAGGGAGTCAGAGAGAGGGGGACAGAGAGAAGGGACAGAGAGTGGTGGCGATAGTGGCGGTCAGAATGTGGGGGTAGAGAGAGACGGGAACAGAGAAAGGGGACATAGAGTTGGGGAGAGACAGGGGAGACAGAGAGAGGGGGGACAAAGAGAGAGGGGGACAGAGAGAGGGGCAGAGTGTTGGGGAGATAGAGTGGGTCAGAGAGAGGGGGTCAGAGAGAGGCGGACAGAGAGAGAGGCGACCGAGAGAGGGGGATAGAGAGAGGGCGACAGAGAGAGGGGGACAGAGAGGGTGGACAGATAGAGGCAGGACAGAGAGGGGGGACAGATGGAGGCAGTACAGAGAGGACGGCAGAGTGAGGGTGACAGAGAGTGGGGGAGGTAGAGGGGGTCAGAGAGAGGGCGACAGAGAGAAGTGGACAGAAAGAGAGGGGACAGAGAGAGGGGGACAGAGAGAGGGGGGATAGAGGGTTCAGAGAGACCGGGAGAGAGAGAGGGGGAGATAGAGGGTCAGAAAGAGAGGGGGGAACAGAGAGAGGGGGACAGAGAGAGGTGGTACAGAGAGAGAGGGGACAGTGAGAGGGGGACAGGGAGAAGACGACAGAGAGAGGGGGGCAGAGAGTGGGGGAGAGATAGAGGCGGGTGGGAGAGAGAGTGGGGCAGAAAGAGGGTGACAGAGAGACGGGGACAGAGTGGGGGAGATAGAGGGGTTCAGAGAGAGGGGGCAGAGGGGGATATAGAGGGGGTCAGATAGAGGTGGTCAGAGAGAGGAGGCAGAGAGCAGGGGAGAGAGTGGGGGCAGAGGAAGGGGGACAGAGCGAGAGGGACAGAGAGAGGGGGACTGAGAGAGGGGTACAGAGACAGGGGAAACAGAGAGAGAAGGGGACAGAGAGTGGGGGGGACAGAGAGTGGGAAAGATAGAGGGGGTCAGAGAGAGGGGGACAGAGAGTGGGAAAGATAGAGGGGGTCAGAGAGAGGGGGGCAGAGAGCGGGGACAGAGAGTGGGAGCGATAGGGGCGGTCAGAATGTGGGGGACAGAGGGGCGGGGACAGAGAGAGAGGGACAGAGACAAGGGGAAAGAGAGAGAGAGGGGGACAGAGAGAGGGGACATAGAGTGGGGGAGAGAGAGGGGAGACAGAGAGAGGGGACAAAGAGAGAGGGGGACAGAGACAGGTGAAAAGAGAGTGGGGGAGACAGAGTGTGTCAGAGAGGGGGGGCCAGAGAGTGGGGACAGAGAGTCGGGCGGTCAGAGAGAGAGGGACAGAGAGAGAGGGGGACAGAGAGAGGGGCAGAGAGTGAGTTTGATAGAGGGGGTCAGAGAGAGGGACAGAGAGAGGGTGACAGAGAGTGGGGGTGATAGAGGGTGTCAGAGAGATGGGGAAAGAGGGAGGGGACAGAGAAGGGGACAGAGAGAGGCGACAGAGAGAGTGGGACAGAGAGGGTGGACAGATAGAGGCAGGACAGAGAGGGGGTATAGACAGAGAGGGGACAGAGAGGGTAGACAGATAGAGGCAGGACAGAGAGGGGGGACAGAGAGAGGAGGGCAGAGAGAGGGTGGCAGAGATTGGGGAAGATAGAGGGGGTCAGAGAGGGGGGACAGAGAGAGGGGCACAGAGATAAAGGGGGACTGAGGAGAGGGCGGCAGAGAGAGAGGGTGACTGAGAGAGACGGGGGCAGAGAGAGAGGGGGACCTAGAGAGAGGGGGGACAGAGAGAGGGGGGGACTGAGAGAGAGCGGGACAGAGAGAGAGGGGGGACAGAGAGAGGCGGGTGGGACGGAGAGGGGGGGACAGAGAGAGGGGCACTCGAGTGAGGCAGATACAGAGGGTCAGAGAGAGGTGGATGTTTAGAGGGGGAGGTAGAGGGGGTCAGAGAGAGGGGGATAGAGAGAGTGGCAGACAGAGGGTGGCAGAGAGAGGGGGACAGAGAGAGCGGGGATACAGGTTTCAGAGAGACCAAAGAGAGAGAGGGGGAGATAGAGGGTCAGAGAGAGAGAGGGGGGGACAGAGAGAGCTGGACAGAGAGAGGTGCGACAGAGAGAGAGGAGACAGTGAGAGGGGGACAGGGAGAGAATGACAGAGAGAGGGGGGCAGAGAGTGGGGGAGAGATAGAGGCGGGTGGGAGAGAGAGTGGGGCAGAAAGAGGGTGACAGAGAGACGGGGACAGAGAGTGGGGGAGATGGAGGGGGTCAGAGAGAGGGGTCAGGGGGGAGATGTAGGGGGTCAGATAGAGGTGGTCAGAGAGAGTGGGCAGCGAGCAGGGGAGAGAGAGGGGGGACAGAGGAAGGGGGACAGAGCGAGAGGGACAGAGAGAGGGGGACTGAGAGAGGGGGACTGAGACAGGGGGAACAGAGAGAGAAGGGGACAGAGAGTGAGGTGGACAGAGAGAGGGGATAGAGAGTGGGAGCGATAGAGGCGGTCAGAATGTGGGGGACAGAGTGGCGGGGACAGAGAGAGGGGACATAGAGTGGGGGAGAGAGAGGGGACAAAGTGAGAGGGGGACAGAGAGAGGGGCAGAGAGTGGGGGAGATAGAGTGGGTCAGAGAGAGGGGGTCAGAGAGAGGGGGACAGATAGAGGCAGTACACAGAGGACGGCAGAGTGAGGGTGACAGAGAGTGGGGAAGGTAGTGGGGGTCAGAGAGAGGGCGACAGAGAGAAGTGGACAGAAAGAGAGGGGACAGAGAGAGGGGGACAGAGAGGGGGGACAGATAGAGGCAGGACAGAGAGGGGAGACAGATAGAGATGGTACATAGAGGGTGGAAAGATAGAGGCAGGACAGAGAGGGGGACAGAGAGAGGAGGGCAGAGAGAGGGTGACAGGGAGTGGGGGAGATAAAGGGGGTCAGAGATAGAGGGACATAGAGAGAGGGGGAAAGAGAGAGAGAGGGGGACAGAGAGAGGCGGGTGGGAGGGAGACGGGAGACCTAGAGAGGGTGACAGAGAGAGTAGCACAGAGAGTGAGGGAGATAGAGGGTGTCAGTGAGAGGGGGACGGAAAGAGGGGGAGGTAGAGGTGGTCAGAGAGAGCGGGACAGAGAGAGGGGGAGATAGTGGGGGACAGAGAGGGAGGGACAGAGAGAGGGGGGACAGAGACAGGGGGAACAGAGAGAGAGGGAAACAGAGAGGGGGACAGAGAGTGGGAGAGATAGAGGGGGTCTGAGTGAGTGGGACAGAGAGAGAGGGGGATATATAAGGGGTCAGAGGGAGGGTTAACAGAGAGTGGGGGACAGAGAGAGGTGTACAGAGTGGGGAGAGAGAGAGGGGACAGAGAAAGGGGGACACAGAGAGATGGACAGAGAGTGGGGGACAGGGAGAGGGGGACAGAGAGAGGGTTACACAGAGAGGGGGACAGAGAGAGGGGGACAGAGAGGGTGAACAGATACAGGCAGGACAGAGAGGGGGGAAAGAGTGAGGAAGGAAGAGAGAGGGTGACAGAGAGGGGGGAAGACAGAGGGGGTCAGTCAGAGGGGGTCAGAGAGAGGGGGACAAAGAGAGGGGGACAGAGAGAGAGGGACAGAGGGGGGGACAGAGAGAGGGGGGGACAGAGAGAGAAAGGGGACATAGAGAATCGGGTGGGAGGAATAGCGGGGACAGAGAGAGGGCGACAGAGAGAGGGGCACAGAGAGTGAGGGAGAGAGAGAAGATCAGAGAGAGCAGGACAGACAGAGGGGGATATAGTGGGGATCAGAGGGAGGGGGGACAGAGAGTGGGGGACAGAGAGTGTGGTACAGAATTGGAGAGAGAGGGTGCATTGAGAGTGTGGGGTCCGAGAGACGGGGTCAGAGAGAGGGAGCAGAGAGAGATGGACAGAGAGTGGGGGACAGAGAGAGAAGGACAGAGAGTGGGGAAAGAGCATGGGCTAGATAGAGGGGATCAGAGCGAGGGGAACAGAGAGACGGGGACAGAGAGAGAGTCGGACAGAGAGAGCGTGGGCAGATAGAGGGCGACAGAGAGAGGGGGACAGGGAAAGTGGGCATAGAGATAAGGGGACAGAGAGAGGGGGGCAGAGAGCGGGGGAGCTAGAGGGGGCAGAGGGAGGGGGGGCACAGAGACAGGGGGACAGAGAGAGGGGGTGGACAGAGACAGTGGGGCAGATAGATGGTGGCAGAGAAAGAGAGCACAGGGAGAGTGTGGCAGAGAGAGGGAGGCAGAGGGTGGGGGAGATAGAGGAGGTCAGAGAGAGCGGGACAGAGAGAGGGAGAGAAAGACCGGGACAGAGAGAGGGGGGGCAGAGATAGGGGGTCAGAGAGAGAGGGTCAGCGAGAGGGCGACAGAGAGAGTGAGGGGGATATAGAGGGGGTAGGAGAGAGGGTGAACAGAGAGTGGGGGACAGTGAGGGGGGTAAAGAGTGGGGGAGAGAGATGGGGTCAGAGAGAGGGGGACAGAGAAAGAGGGGGACAGAAAGAGAGGAGGACGGGGGTGCAAAGAGAGGGAGACAGGGAGAGGGGACAGAGAGTGGGAGAAATAGAGGGGATCAGAGAGAGAGGGACAGAGAGAGGGGTACAGAGTTGAGGAGAGCGAGGGGGTCAGAGAGATGGGGACAGAGAGAGGGGGACCGAGAGACTGGGGACAGAGGGGGTGGCAGAGAGTGGGGACAGAGAGAGGGGGACAGAGGGAGGAAGACAGAGAGAGAGAGAGAGGACAGAGAGATGGGGACAGTGACAGGCAGAACAGTGATTGAGGGGGACAGAGAGAGAGGGAGACAAAGAGAGGGGACAGAGAGTGGGAGAGATAGAGGGGGTCAGAGAGAGAGGGACAGAGAGAGAGGGGCATATAGAGGGGGTCAGAGGGAGGGTGAACAGAGAGAGGGGCACAGAGAGAGGGGTACAGAGTTGGGGAGAGAGAGGGGGTCAGAGAGATGGGGACAGAGAGAGGGGGACCGAGAGAGATGGGGACAGAGGGGGGTGGCAGAGAGTGAGGACAGAGAGAGGGGAGGACAGAGAGAAGGACAGAGAGTGTGGACAGAGAGGGGAGGGGGAAGCGAGGGGAACAGATAGACAAGGACAGAGAGTGGGAACAGAGAGCCAGGACAGAGAGTGGGTGAGATAGAGGGTGTCAGAATGATGGGAACAGAGAGAGGGGGACAGAGAGAGTGGGACAGAGAGAGAGGAGGACAGAGAGAGGAGGACAGAGAGAGGGGACAGAGAGTGGGGGAGAGAGAGGTTGGGACAGAGAGAGAGGGGATAGAGAGAGGGCGACAGAGCGAGCGGGACAGAGATGGTGGACAGATAGTGGCAGGAGAGAGAGGGGGACAGGGAAAGGAGAGCAGAGAGAGGGTGACAGAGAGAGCGGGGGACAGAGAGGGGGGACAGAGAGAGACGTGGACAGAGAGAGAGGGGCAGAGAGTGAGGGGGACGGAAAGAGAGGGGGACAGAGGGGGGGACAGAGCGAGAGGGGGACATAGCGAAAGGAGGACAGAGAGAGAGGAGGAAGGGGGGGCATAGAGAGGGAGACAGAGAGAGGGGACAGAGAGTGGGAGAGATAGAGGGGGTCAGAGAGAGAGGGACAGAGAGAGGGGGATATAGATGGGGTAAGAGGCAGGTTTAACGGAGAGTGGGGGGCAGAGAGAGTGGTACAGAGTGGGGGAGAGAGACTGTGTCAGCGAGGGGGGGACAGAGAGTGGGGACAGCGAGTGGGGCGGACAGAGAGAGGAGGACAGAGAGAGATGGACAGAGAGTGGAGGACAGGAAGCGGGGACAGAGAGTGTGTGAGATAGAGGGCGTCCGAAAGGGGGAACAGAGAGCGGGGGGCAGAGAGGGGGTCTCTCTCCCCTGCTCGCTGCCCCCTCTCTCTGACCACCTCTCTCTGACCCCCTCTATCTCCCCCTCTGTCCCTCTCACTCTGACACCCTCTATCTCCCCCACTCTCTGTCCACCTCTCTCAGTCACCCTCTTTCTGCCCCACTCTCTCTCCCACCCGCCTCTATCTCTCCCGCACTCTCTGCCCCCCTCTGTCTGTCATCCTCCCCCTGTCCCCCTCTCACTGTCCTCTCTCTCTCTGTACCACCTCTCTCTTTTCACCTCTCTCTGTCCCACTCTCTGTCCATCTCTCTGTGTCCCCCTTTCTCTGTTCCCTCTCTCTCACCACTCTGTACCCCTCTCTCTGTCCCCCACTCTCTGTTAACCCTCCCTCTGACCCCCTCTATATCCCCCTCTCTCTGTCCCTCTCACTCAGACCCGCTCTATCTCTCCCACTCTCTGTCCCCACTCTCTGTTTCCCTCTCTCTCTGTTCCCCCTGTCTCTGTCCCCCCTGTCTCTGTCCCTCCCTCTCTGTCCCCCACTATCTCCCCCTCTCTCTGTCCCGCTCTCTCTGACCACCTCTACCTCCCCCTCTTTCCGTCCCCCTCTCACTGACACCCTCTATCTCCCTCACTCTCTGTGCCCCTCTCTCTGACACACTCTCTCGGTCTCCCGTCTCCCTCCCACCCGCCTCTCTCTGTCCTCCTCTCTCTCTCTTTCCCCCTCTGTCTCTGTCCCTCTATCTCTGACCCCCTCTATCTCCCCTACTCTCTGTCACCCCCTCTCTGCACTCCTCTCTCTCTGTCCCCCCCCCCGCCGTCCTGCCTCTATCTGTCCACCCTCTCTGTCCCCCTCTCTCTGTCCCCTCTCTTTCTGTCCACTTCTCTCTGTCGCCCTCTCTCTGACCCGCTCTACCTCCCCCACTCTATGTCACCCTCACTCTGCCGTCCTCTCTGTACTGCCTCTATCTGTCCCCCCTCTCTGTCCTGCCTCTATCTGTCCACCCTCTCTGTCCCACTCTCTCTGTCGCCCCCTCTCTATCCCCCTCTCTCGGTCGCCTCTCTCTCTGTCCCCCTCTCTCTGACCCCCTCTCTCTGACCCACTCTATCTCCGCCACTGTCTGCCCCTCTCTCTGTCCCCCTCTCTCTTTGTCCCCTCACTCTCTGTCCCCTTCTCTCTCTGTTACCCCTGTCTCTGTCCCCCTCTCTCATTCCCCCTCTCTCTGTCCCTCTCGCTCTGTCCCCTTCCTCTGTCCCCCTCTCTCTCCCCTGCTCGCTGCCCCCTCTCTCTGACTTCATCTCTCTGACCCCCTCTATCTCCCCCTCTGTCCCTCTCACTCTGACACCCTCTATCTCCCCCACTCTCTGTCCCCCTTTCTCTGTCACCCTCTTCCTGCCCCACTCTCTCTCCCACCCGCCTCTATCTCTCCCCCAATTCTCTGCCAGCTCTCTCTGTCATCCTCTCCCTGTCCCCCTCTTACTATCCCCTCTCTCTCTGTACCACCTCTCTCTGTTCCCCTCTCTCTGTCCCCCACTCTCTGTCCATCTCTCTGTGTCCCCCTTTCTCTGTTCCCTCTCTCTCTCCCCACTCTGTACCCCTCTCTCTGTCCCCCACTCTCTGTTAACCCTCCCTCTGACCCCCTCTATATCCCCCTCTCTCTCTGTCCCTCTCGCTCAGACCCCCTCTATCTCTCCCACTCTCTGTCCCCACTCTCTGTTTCCCTCTCTCTTTGTTCCCCCTGTCTCTGTCCCCCCTCTCTCTGTCCCTCCCTCTCTGTCCCCCACTATCTCCCCCGCTCTCTGTCCCGCTCTCTCTGACCACCTCTACCTCCCCCTCTTTCCATCCCCCTCTCACTGACACACTCTATCTCCCTCACTCTCTGTGCCTCACTCTCTGTCCCCCTCTCTCGGTCACCCGTCTCCCTCCCACCCGCCTCTCTCTGTCCCCCTCTCTCTCTCTCTTTCCCCCTCTCTCTCTGTCCCTCTATCTCTGACCCCCTCTATCTCCCCCAATTTCTGTCACTCTCTCTCTGTCCCCCTCTCTCTGTCCCCTCTCTTTCTGTCCACTTCTCTCTGTCGCCCTCTCTCTGACCCCCTCTACCTACCCCACTCTCTGTCACCCTAACTCTGCCGTCCTCTCTGTACTGCCTCCATCTGTGCCCCCTCTCTGTCCTGCCTCTATCTGTCCACCCTCTCTGTCCCCCTCTCTCGGTCGCCTCTCTCTCTGTCCCCCTCTCTCTGACCCCCTCTCTCTGACCCACTCTATCTCCCCAACTCTCTGCCCCTCTCTCTGTCCCCTTCTCTCTTTGTCCCCTCTCTCTGTCTCCCCTCTCTCTCCCCCACTCTATGTCCCCTCTCTCTGTCCCCCTCTCTCTCTCTTTCCCCTTGTCTCTGTCCCTCCCTCTCTGTCCCCCACTATGTCCCCGTCTCTCTGTCCCGCTCTCTCTGACCACCTCTACCTCCCCCTCTGTCCGTCCTCCTCTCACTGACACCCTCTATCTCCCCCACTCTCTGCCCCTCTCTCTGTGCCCCTCTCTCGGCCTCCCGTCTTCCCTCCCACCCGCCTCTCTCTGTCCCCCTGTCTCTCTCTTTCCCCCTCTCTCTCTGTCCCTCTATCTCTGACCCCCTCTATCTCCCCCACTCTCTGTCACCCTCTCTCTGCACTCCTCTCTCTGTCCCCCCCTGTCCTGCCTCTATCTTTCCAACCTCTATGTGCCCTCTCTGTCTCTCTCCCTTCTCTCTCCTGCCTCTATCTGTCCACCCTCTCTGTCCCCCTCTCTCTGTCCCCTCTTTTTCTGTCCACTTCTCTCTGTCGCCCTCTCTCTGACCCCCTCTACTTCCCCCACTCTCTGTCACCCTCACTCTGTCGTCCACTCTGTACTGCCTCCATCTGTCCCCCCTCTCTGTCCTGCCTCTATCTGTCCACCCTGTATGTACCCTCTCTATCTGTCTCCCCTGTCTGAACTGCCGCTATCTGTCCACCCTCTCTGTCCCCTCTCTTTCTGTCGACTTCTCTCTGTCGCCCTCTCTCTGACCCCCTCTACCTCCCCCACTCTCTGTCACCCTCACTCTGCCGTCCTCTCTGTACTGCCTCCATCTGTTCCCCCTCTCTGTCCTGCCTCTCTCTGTCCACAGGGGAGAGAGAGGGGGGACAGAGGAAGGGGGACAGAGCGAGAGTGATAGACAGAGGGGGACTGAGAGAGGGGGACAGAGACAGGGGGAACAGAGAGAGAAGGGGACAGAGAGGGGGCAGCGAGCAGGGCAGAGATAGAGGGGGTCAGAGAGAGGGGGACAGAGAGCGGGGACAGAGAGTGGTGGCGATAGTAGCGGTCAGAATGTGGGGGACAGAGAGACGGGGACAGGGAGAGGTGAACAGAGAGAGGGGACATAGAGTGGGGGAGAGAGAGGGGAGACAGAGAGAGGGGACAAAGAGAGAGGGGGACAGAGAGAGGGGCAGAGAGTGGGGGTGATAGAGAGGACAGAGAGAGGGGGTCAGAGAGAGGGGGCCAGAGAGGTTGGCGACCGAGAGAGGGGGATAGAGAGAGGGCGACAGAGAGAGGGGGACAGAGAGGGTGGACAGATAGAGGCAGGACAGAGAGGGTGGACAGATAGAGGCAGGACAGAGATGGGCGACAGATAGAGAGGGTACATAGAGTGTGGAAAGATAGAGGCAGGACCGAGGGGGGGACAGAGAGAGGAGTGCCGAGAGAGGGTGACAGAGAGTGGGGAAGATAGAGGGGGTCACAGATAGAGGGACAGAGAGAGAGGGGGACAGAGAGAGAGGGGGAAAGAGAGAGAGAGGGGGACAGAGAGACGCGGGTGGGAGGGAGACGGGAGACCGAGAGAGGGTGACAGAGAGAGGGGCACAGAGAATGAAGGAGATAGAGGGGGATTGAGAGAGGGGACGGAAAGTGGGGGAGATAGAGGAGGTCAGAGGAAGGGGGCCAGAGACTGGGTTACAGAGTGGGAGAGAGAGGGGGGGCAGAGAGAGGGGGTCAGAGAGGGGGACGGAAAGAGGAGGAGGTAGATGTGGTCAGAGAGAGCGGGACAGAGAGAGGGGGAGATAGTGGGGGACAGAGAGGGAGGGACTGAGAGATGGGGGGACAGAGACAGGGGTAACAGAGAGAGAGGGGGACAGAGAGAGAGGGAAACAGAGAGGGGGGACAGAGGGTGGAAGAGATAGTGGGGGTCTGAGAGAGAGGGACAGAGAGAGAGGGGGATATAGAGGGTGTCAGAGGGAGGGTTAACAGAGAGTGGGGGACAGAGAGAGGGGTACAGAGTGGGGAGAGAGAGAGAGGGGACAGAGAAAGGGGGACACAGAGACATGGACAGAGAGTGAGGGACAGAGAGCGGGGGACAGAGAGCGGTGACAGAGAGTGGGTGAGAAAGAGGGCCTCCGAATGTGTGGGGCAGAGAGAGGGGGACAGAGAGAGGGGGCAGAGAGAGAGGGGACAGAGAGAGTGGACAGAGATTGGGGGAGAGAGAGGGGTGGCAGAGAGAGAGGGGCAGAGAGAGTGGGATAAAGAGAGAGGCGTCAGAGAGAGGTGCAGAGAGTGGGGAGATAGCGGTGGTCAGAGAGAGAGGGCAGGGAGTGGGGGAGATGGAGGGGGTCAGAGAGAGGGGGACAGATAGAGGGGACAGAGAGAGGGGGACAGAGAAAGGGCGACAGAGAGTGGGGGACAGAGAGTGTGGACAGATAGAGGCAGGACAGAGAGGGGGAACAGAGAGAGGAGGGCAGAGAGAGGGTGACAGAGCTTGGGGGAGGTAGAGGGGGTCAGAGAGAGGGGGACAGAGAGAGGCGGGTTGGCGGGATAGGGGCGACAGAGAGAGGGCGACAGAGAGAGTGGTAAAGAAAGTGAGAGAGAGAGAGGGGGTCAGAGAGTGGAGGACGGAAATAGGGGGAGGTAGAGGGGGTTAGAGAGAGCGGGACAGAGAGAGGGGGAGATTGTGGCGGTCAGAGGGAGGGGCGACAGAGAGTAAGCAGAGGGAGCGCAACTGAGAGAGGGAGACAGAGAGCGGGGGAGAGAGGGGGGACAGAGAGGGGGACAGAGAGAAGAGGGGAACAGAGAGAGAGGGGGACAGAGAGAGAGGGGGGACAGAGAGAGGGGGACGGGGGGACAGACAGAGGGGGACAATGATGGAGGGGGACAGAGAGAGGCGGGTGGGAGGCAGACGGGGGCAGACAGAGGGCGACAGAGACAGGGTCACAGAGAATGAGGGAGAAAGCGGGGGTTTGAGAGAGGAGGACGGAAAGTGGCGGAGATGGAGGAGGTCAGAGGGAGGGGGCCAGAGACTTGGGTACAGAGTGGGAGAGAGAGGGGGGGAGAGCGGGGGTCAGAGACAGGGGGACAGAGAGAGGGCGATGGAGAGAGGGGACAGTGAGTGGGGGCAGAGAGAGAGGGGGACAGAGCGAGAGGGGGACAGAGAGAGGGGTCAGAGAGAGGGCAACAGATTGCAGGGAGAGAGAGGGGGACAGTGAGAGAGGGGGACAGAGAGAGAGGCAGACAGAGAGAGGGGGAGACAGAGAGAAGTGGCGGACAGAGAGAGAGGGTTCAGGGAGATGGTGACTGAGAGTGAGGGCACAGAGCGTGGGGGAGATAGAGGGCAGCAGAGAGAGAGAGGGGACAAAGAGAGGGGACAGAGAAGGGGGGAGAGGGAGAGGGGGACAGAGAGAGGGCGACGGAGAGAGGGGGCAGAGAGAGAGGGACAGTGAGAGGTGGGCGGAGAGAGAGGGGGCAGAGAGAGCGACAGAGAGAGAGGGGGACAGAGTGATGTGGCAGAGAGAGATGGGGACAGTGAAAGGGGTCATAGAGAGAGGGGGACACAGAGAGGGGACAGAGAGAGAGGGGGACAGAGAGGGGGACAGTGAGGGGCGGGCTGGAGGGAGAGCGGGGCAGAGAGAGGACGACAGAGGGAGGGGCACCGCGAGCGAGTGTGATAGAGGGGATCAGAGAAAGGGGGACAGAAAGAGGTGGAAGTATAGGATTTCAGAGAGTGGGACAGAGAGGGGGGAGATAGAGGGGTCAGAGGGAGGCGGGACAGAGAGTTGGGGACAGAGAGAGGGGTACAGACGGAGAGAGAGGGGGGGCAGAGAGAGGGGGGGCAGAGAGAGGGGGGCAGAAAGAGAGGGGGACAGAGAGGGGACAGAGAGTGGGGGGGAGAAGGAGAGACAGAGAGAGGATCGGTGCGAGGGGGACAAAAAGAGAGGGACAGAGAGAGGAGCAGAAAGTGGGTGAGATAGAGCGGGTCAGAGAGAGGGGACAGAGGGAGGAGGACAGAGAGTGGGGTGATCGAGGGGGTCTGAGAGAGGGGGACAGAGAGAGAGGACAGAGAGCGAGGGTCAGAGAGAGGGCTACAGAGAGAGTGGGACAGAGAGGGTGGACAGATAGAGGCAGGACAGTGGGGGACAGAGAGAGGATGCAGAGAGAGGGTGGCAGAGAGTGGGGGTGATAGAGGGGGTCAGAGAGAGGGGACAGAGAGGGGGGACAGAGAGAGAGGGGGCAGAGAGGGGGACAGAGAGAGAGGGTGACAGAGAGAGGGGCACAGAGGGTGAGGGAGATAGAGGGGGTCAGAGAGAGGGGGACGGAAAGAGGGGGTGGTAGAGGTATCAGAGAGCGCGGGACAGAGAGAGTGGAGATAGAGGGGGACAGTGTGAGGGGGACAGAGAGTGGGGGACAGAGAGAGGGGTACAGAGTTGGAGAGAGAGAGGGTGGCAGAGAGAGGGCACAGAGAGAGGGGGACAGAGAGTAAGCAGAGAGAGGGCAACAGAGAGAGGGAGACAGAGAGCGGGGAGAGAGATGTAGACAGAGAGAGGAGGGCAGAGAGAAGGGTGGACAGAGAGAGAGGGGGACAGAAATAGAGGCGGACAGAGAGAGGGGAACAGAGAGAGAGATGGGGGACAGAGAGAGGGGGACGGGGGAACAGATAGAGTGGGACAAAGATAGAGGCGGCCAAAGAGAGGTGGGTGGGAGGGAGAGGGAGGCAGAGAGACGGCGACAGAGACAGGGGCACAGAGAATGAAGGAGATAGAGGGGGATTGAGAGAGGGGGACGGAGAGTGGGGGAGATAGAGGAGGTCAGATGAAGGGGGCCAGAGACTGGGTTACAGAGTGGGAGAGAGGTGGGGCAGAGAGAGGGGGTCAGAGATAGGGGGTCAGAGAGGGGGGAGGTAGAGAGGGACAGAGAGAGGGGGACAGAGGCAGGGGGGACAGAGGGAGGGTGACAGAGAGAGGGGACAGAGAGTTGGGGAGATAGAGGGGAGCAGAGAGAGAGGGGACAGAGAGAGGGGGACAGAGAGAGGGCGACAGAAAGAGGGGGAAGAGCGAGAGGGGGGAGAGATAGAGGGGGCAGAGAGAGGGCGACAGAGAGAGGGGGCAGAGAGAGAGGGGGACAGAGAGGGGGACAGAAAGAGAGGGGACAGAGAGACGGGGTACAGACAGAGGGGGACAGAGAGGGGGGCAGAGAGTGGGCGACAGAGAGCGCGGGAGAGAGAGGGGGTTAGAGGGAGGGGACAGAGAGAGGCCGGTGGGAGGGAGAAGGAGGCAGGGAGAGGGCGACAGAGACAGAGGCACAGAGAATGAGGGAGATAGAGGGGATTAGAGAGAGGGGGATGGAAAGTGGGGGAGATAGAGGAGATAAGAGGGAGGGGGACAGTGAGTCGGGTACAGAGTGGGTTAGTTAGAGGGGGCAGAGAGAGGGTGTCAGAGATAGCGGGACAGACAGAGGGGGGCATAGAGAGAGAGTGACAGAGAGAGGGGGGACAGAGAGAGGCGGACAGAGAGAGAGGGGTCAGAGAGTGGGGAGATAGAGGGGAGCAGAGAGAGACGGGACAGAGAGAGGGGACAGAGAGAGGAGGACAGGGAGATGGGGGACAGTGAGAGAGAGGGGGACAGAGAGAGTGATGGACAGAGAGAGAGCGGGACAGAGAGAGGGTGGGACAGAGAGAGGGGGGTCAGAGAGAGAGGGGGGCAGAGAGAGATGGGGCTGACAGAGGGGGACAGAGTGAGGGGGGCAGAGAGAGACGGAGGCAGAGAGAGAGGGGTGCAGAGAGCAGGGGAGAGAGAGGGAGACGTGAGAGGGCGACAAAGAGAGGGAGACTGGAGAGGGCGACAGAGAGGGGGGGGCAGAGAGAGGGGACAGAGAGGGAGAGGGACAGAGAGGGGGATAGAGAGAGGGGGCAGAGAGGGAGGGGGGCAGAGAGAGAAGGGGACGGGGGGTTTAGAGAGAGAGGGGGCAGAGAGAGGGCAACAGAGAGAGTGGGACAGAGTGATGGGGCGGAGAGAGAGGGGGACAGAGAGCGGGGACATAGAGTGGGTGAGATAGAGGGGGTCCGAATGAGGGGGACAGAGAGGGGCGGACAGAGAGAGGGGACAGAGATTGGGGGAGAGAGAGGCGTGACAGAGAGAGGGGGGACAGAGAGAGGGGGACAAAGAGAGAGGGAGACAGAGACAAGGGCAGAGAATGGGGAGATAGTGGTGGTCAGCGAGAGGGGACAGAGAGAGGGGGAAAGGGAGTGGGGGAGATAGAGGGGGTCAGACAGAGGGGGACGGAGAGAGAGGGGACAGAGAGAGGGGGACGGTGAGAAGGCGACAGAGATAGGGGGACAGAGAGTGTGGGCAGACAGAGGCAGGACAGAGAGTGGGAAGAGAGAGAGGATGGCAAAGAGAGGGTGACAGCGAGTGGGTAGATAGACGGGGTCAGAGAGAGGGGGACAGAGAGAGAGGGACAGAGAGAGAGGGGGACAGAGACGGGTGGCAGGGAGAAGGGGAAAGAGAGAGGGCGACAGAGAGAGTGGCACAGAGTGTTAGAGAGATAGAGGGGGTCAGAGAGAGGGGGACGGAAATAGGGGGAGGTAGAGGGGGTCAGAGAGAGCAGGACAGAGAGAGGGGGAGATAGTGGGGTTCAGAGGGAGGGGCGACAGAGAGTGGGGGAAGGAGAGAGCGGTACAGAGTTGGAGAGAGAGAGAGGGTGGCAGACAGAGGGGGTTAGAGAGAGGGCACAGAGAGAGGGGGACAGAGAGTGGGGGAGACAGACAGGGGGACAGAGAGAGGAGGACAGAGAGAAGAGGGGGACATAGAGAGAGGGGGACAGAGATAGAGGCGGACAGAGAGAGGGGAACAGAGAGAGAGGGGGACAGAGAGAGAGGGGGTACAGAGAGAGGGGTACGGGGTAACAGATAGAGGGGGACAAAGATAGAGGGGGACAGAGAGAGGCTGGTGGGAGGGAGACGGTGGCAGAGAGAGGGCGACAGAGATAGAGGCACAGAGAATGAGGGAGATAGAGGCGTTTTGAGAGAGGGGGACGGAGAGTGTGGGGTGGTTGAGGAGGTCAGATGGAAGTTGCCAGAGACTGAGGTACAGAATGGGAGAGAGAGAGGGGGGCAGAGAGAGGAGGTCAGAGATAGGGGGCAGAGAGGGGGGTCAGAGAGAGGGTGACAGAAAGAGAGGGCACAGAGAGTGGGGGAGATAGAGGTGAGCAGAGAGGGAGGG
This sequence comes from Chiloscyllium punctatum, assembly GCF_047496795.1. NCBI lineage: Eukaryota > Metazoa > Chordata > Chondrichthyes > Orectolobiformes > Hemiscylliidae > Chiloscyllium > Chiloscyllium punctatum. Next base: position 44,675,197 of record NC_092788.1, read on the forward strand.
GACAGAGAGAGTGGGACAGAGAGAGGGCGACGGAGAAAGGGTGACAGAGAGTAAGCAGAGAGGGGGCAACAGAGAGAGGGAGACAGAGAGCGGGGGAGAGAGAGGGGGACAGAGAGAGGAGAAAAGAGAGAAGAGGGGGACACAGAGAGAGAGGGGGACAGAGATAGACTCGGACAGAGAGAGGGGAAGCCAGAGAGAGGGGGACAGAGAGAGAGAGGGGGACAGAGAGGGGGGACAGAGAGAGGCGGGCTGGAGGGTGAGCGGGGCAGAGAGAGGATGACAGAGAGAGGGGCACAGAGAGTGAGGGAGATGATGGAGAGAGATAGGGGGTCAGAGAGAGAGGGACGGAAAGAGGGGGAAGTATAGGGGGTCAGAGAGAGCGGGACAGAGAGAGGGGTACAGTGTCGGAGAGAGAGAGGTCAGAGAATGGGGGACAGAGAGTTGGCAGAGATAGGGCAACAAAGAGAGGGGGACAGATTGCGGGGGAAAGAGAGGGACAGAGAGAGGGGGACAGAGAGGGGGGACAGAGAGCGGAGGACAGAGATAGAGGGGGACAGGGAGTTGGGGACAGAGTGGGAGAGAGGGGGGGCCAGAGAGAGGGGGGCAGAGAGAGGGGTTCAGAGAGAGGGGCACAGAGAGCCGGGGAAGAGAGTGGGCAGAGAGAAGGCAACAGAGAGGGGAACAAAGAGTGGGGGAGAGAGGGGGGCAGAGAGAGTGGAACAGAGAGAGAGGGGGACAGAGAGAGGGGGTAATAGAGAGAGGGGGGTCAGAGAGAGGGTGAAAGTGAGAGCAGGACAGAAGGAGAGGGGGGCAGAGAGAGGGGGGACAGAGAGAGAGGGTGACAGAGAGGGGGGACAGAGAGAGGGGGACAGATGGAGGGGGACAGAGAGGGGAGATAGAGAGAGAGGAAGTGCGAAGGAAGGGGGTTAGAGAGAGGGGGGACAGGGAGAGGGGCAACAGAGAGAGGGGATAGAGAGAGAGAGGGGACAGAGAGAGGGGGGCAAAGAGAGTGGGGGACAGAGAGACGGGGGACAGAGAGCGGGGAGAGACGGGGCAGAAAGACGGGGAAGAGAGAGGGGGTACAGAGAGAGGGGGACAGAGAGAGGGGGGTCAGAGAGAGGGGGACAGAGAGAGGGGGATACAGAGAGCGGGGATAGAGAGATGGGGGACAGAGAGAAGGGGACAGAGAGAGGTGGAACGGGGTGACAGTGAGGGGAGACAGAGAGACAAGGGGACAGGGAGGGTGGATTGAGCGAGAGTGGGACAGAGGGAGGGGGCAGGGAGAGGGGTGAGCGATAGAAAGACGTGGGGACAGAGAGAGGGTTGACAGAGAGAGTGTGGACAGAGAGAGGGTGGACAGAGTGAGGTGGATAGAGAAATGGGGATAGAGAGAGGGCGACAGAGAGACGGGGACAGAGAGAGGGGGGAAAGAGAGAGGGGCAGAGGGAGAGTATGGACAGAGAGAGGGTGGACAGAAAGAGGGGGCAGAGAGGGGGGGACACAGAGAGGGGGACAGAGAGATGGGGGACAGAGGGGATAGAGAGAGAGGTGGAACGGGGGTGACAGCGAGGGGAGACAGACAGACAAGGGGACCGGGAGGGTGGACTGAGCGAGGGGTGACAGAGAGACAGGGATTGACTTAGAGGGACAGACAGACGTGGGGACAGAGATAGGGTGGACAGAGAGAGTGTGGACAGAAAGAGGGTGGACAGAGAGAGTGGGATAGAGAAAGGGGGATAGAGAGAGGGGGACAGAGAGACAGGGACAGAGAGAGGGGACAGAGAGAGGAGGGCAGAGAGGGGCGGAAAGAGAGAGGGGGACAGAGGGAGAGTCTGGACAGAGAGAGGGTGGACAGAAAGAGGGGGGCAGAGAGGGGAGACAGAGATAGGGGACAGAGAGAGAGTGTGGACAGAGAGAGGGTGGACAGAGACATGGGGGCAGAGAGAGAGGGGGGATAGAGACGGGGGGGACAAAGAGAGGGTGGACAGAGAGAGGGTGGACCGAGAGAGGTGGACAGGGAGAGAGAGGTGGGGGGGCAGAGAGAGGCGTTCAGAGATGGGGAGCAGAGAGAGGGGGCAGAGAGAGGGGTGACAGAGGGGGAGGCAGCGTGAGGGGGCAGAGAGAAGGGTGACAGACAGAGAGCGGACAGTAAGAGGGGATCACAGAGAGAGGGGGACACTGAGAGGGGGACAGAGAGAGACGGGGACAGGGAGAGACGGGACAGGGAGAGTGGGGGATAGAGAGAGTGGGGGACAGAGAGAGGAGGGCAGAGAGAGGGGTTCAGAGGTCAGGGCAGAGGGGGGGACAGAGAGAGCGGGTCAGAGAGTGCAGGACAGAGAGAGGGGGGGGAAGTAGAGGGGTTCAGAGGGGGGGACAGAGAGAGGGGGCAGAGAGACGGGTGACAGAGAGGGGGACAGAGAGAGGGGGGACCGAAAGAAGGGGACAGAGTGGGTTGGAACGGGGGTGACAGCGAGGGAAGACGGAGAGACAGGGGGACAGGGAGGGTGGGACTGAGCGAGAGTGGGACAGAGGGACGGGGCAGGGAGACGGGTGACAGAGAGACGGGGACAGACTTTGAGGGACAGAGAGATGTGGGGACAGACAGAGGGTGGACAGAGAGAGGGTGACAGAGGGAGGGGGACAGAGAGAGGGGTATAAAAAGAGGGGGGCAGAGAGAGGAGGGCAGAGAGAGGGGTTCAGATGGGGAGGCAGAGAGAGAGGGGGGCAGAGAGAGGCGTGACAGAGAGAGGGTGGACAGAGAGAGGGTGGACAGAGAGAGGGTGACAGAGAGAGGGGGACAGAGCGAGGGGATAGAGGGAGGGCGATCGAGAGCGGGGGATAGAGAGAGGTGTTCAGAGAGAGGGGTTCAGAGAGAGGGGGACACTGAGAGGGGGACAGAGAGAAGGGGGACAGAGAGAGGGGAGACAGAGAGAGGGGGAAACAGAGAGAGGGGGCCAGAGAGAGGGGGGACAGAGAGAGAGGGGGTCAGAGAAAGAGGGGAAAGAGAGAGAGGGGATAGAGAGAGAGAGGGGACAGAGAGAGGGGGGCAAAGAGAGTGGGGGCAGAGAGACGGGGACAGAGAGAGAGAGGGGACAGGGAGAGGGGGAACAGAGAGAGGCGGGCCCAGAGAGAGAGGGGCCCAGAGAGAGAGGGGGCCAGAGAGAGGGGGGGTCAAGTAGAGGGGGACAGAGAGAGAGGGGGACAGAGAGAGAGAGGGGGCAGAGAGAGGAGTTCCGAGGGGAGGGCAGAGAGAGGGGGGACAGGGAGATCGGGACAGAGAGAGAGGGGTGACGTGGGGGGCAGAGAGAGGGGTTCAGAGTGAGTGGGAACAGAGAGTGGGGGACAGCGAGAGGGTGGACAGAGAGAGGGGGACATAGCAAGGGGCACAGAAAGAGGGTGACAGAGACGGGGGACAGAGAGGGGGCGACAGAGAGAGAGTGGGGCAGAGAGAAGGTGGACAGAGACAGGGGGCAGAGAGGGGGCACAGAGACGGGGGACAGAGAGAGGGGGACAGAGAGTGGGGAACAGAGAGAGAGGGGGAAGAGAGAGGGGTGACAGAGAGAGGGAGGACAGAGAGAGGCGGGACAGAGAGAGAAGGCGACAGAGAGAGAGGGGACAGAGATAGTGGGGGTCAGAGAGAGTGGGGCACAGTGAGAGTGGGGGACAGAGAGAGAGGGGGACAGAGAGATGGGGGCCAGGGAGAGAGGGACAAAGAGAGGTGACAGAGAGGGGACAGAGAGAGGGGGAAAGAGAGAGGGGGACAGAGGGAGAGCGTGGACAGAGAGAGGGTGGACAGAAAAAGGGTGCAGAGATGGGGGGACAGAGAGAGAGCGTGGAAATAGAGAGAGGGACAGAGACGGGGGCAGAGAGAGGGGGGACAGAGACGGGGGGACAGAGAGAGGGGGACAGAGAGAGGGTGGACAGAGAGAGAAGGGACAGAGAGAGGGGGACAGAGAGAGGGGGACAGAGATTGGGCCAGAGAGGGGGCAGGGAGAGGGGTGACCCAGAGAGAGGGGGACAGAGAGAGAGGGGACAGAGATAGGGGAGGGACAGAGAGATGGGGGACAGAGGCATGGGGGACAGAGGGGGAGCGGACAGTGAGAGGGGATCACAGAGAGAGGGGGACAGAAAGAGGGGGGCCAGAGAGAGTGGGGACAGAGAGACAGGGACAGACTTAGAGCGACAGACAGTCGTGGGGACAGAGAGAGGGTGGACAGAGAGAGGTGGACGGGGGGGTGGGGATAGAGAGAGGGGGGCAGAGAGAGGGGGCAGAGAGATGGGTTCAGAGGGGGGCAGAGAGGGGGGGAAGAGAGAGGCGTGACAGAGAGAGGGTGGACAGAGAGAGGGTGGACAGAGAGAGGGTGACAGAGAGAGGGGGACAGACCGAGGGGGATAGAGAGAGGGGGATAGAGAGAGGGGGATAGAGAGAGGTGTTCAGAGACAGGGGTTCAGAGCGAGGGGAACACAGTGAGGGGGGGACAGAGAGAAGGGGACAGAGAGATGGGGGACAGAGAGGGGGGGAAACAGAGAGAGGCATAAAGAGAGAGGTGGACAGAGCGAGGGGAATAGAGAGAGGGGGATAGACAGAGGGGGATAGAGAGAGGGGTTCAGAGAGATGGGTTCAGGGAGAGGGGGGCACTGACAGGGGGACAGAGAGGAGGACAGAGAGAGTGGGGACAGAGAGAGGGGGGACAGTGAGGGGGGCAGAGAGAGGGGGGAAGAGAGAGAGGGGGCCAGAGAGAGAGGGGACAGAGAGAGGGGTAAGAGAGAGAGGTGGCCAGAGAGAGTGGGGGACAGAGAGAGGGGGCAGAGAGAGAGGGGACAGAGAGAGAGAGGGGACAGAGTGAGGGGGGACAGAGAGTGAGGGACAGAGAGAGAGGGGACAGAGATAGGGGGCAGAGAGAGTGGGGGACAGAGGTAGAGGGGACAGAGAGAGAGGAGACAGAGCGTGGGGGACAGAGAGAGGGGACAGAGAGAGAGAGGGGACAGAGAGAGGGGTGACAGAGAGAGGGGGAAACAGAGAGAGGCATAAAGAGAGAGGTGGACAGAGCGAGGGGAATAGAGAGAGGGGGATAGACAGAGGGGGATAGAGAGAGGGGTTCAGAGAGATGGGTTCAGGGAGAGGGGGGCACTGACAGGGGGACAGAGAGGAGGACAGAGAGAGGGGGGACAGAGAGAGGGGGGACAGTGAGGGGGGCAGAGAGAGGGGGGAAGAGAGAGAGGGGGCCAGAGAGAGAGGGGACAGAGAGAGGGGTAAGAGAGAGAGGTGGCCAGAGAGAGTGGGGGACAGAGATAGGGGGCAGAGAGAGAGGGGACAGAGAGAGAGAGGGGACAGAGAGAGGGGGGACAGAGAGTGAGGGACAGAGAGAGAGGGGACAGAGATAGGGGGCAGAGAGAGTGGGGGACAGAGGTAGAGGGGACAGAGAGAGAGGGGACAGAGCGTGGGGGACAGAGAGAGGGGACAGAGAGAGAGAGGGGACAGAGAGAGGGGTGACAGAGAGAGGGGGAACAGAGACGGGGTGCAGAGAGAGTGGGGGACAGAGAGAGTTGGGGACAAAGAGAGGGGGGTCAGAGAGAGGGGTAGCCAGAGAGTGGGGGTCAGAGAGTGAGTGGACAGCGAGAGTGGGACTGAGAGAGTGGGACAGAGAGAGAGTGTGGACATAGAGAGGATGAACAGAGACGGGGGGCAGAGAGGGGTGACTGAGACGGGGTGACAGAGAGAGGGGGACAGATAGAGGGTGGACAAAGAGAGGGGGACCGACAGAGTGGTGCAGAGAGATGGGGCAGAGAGAGGGTTCAGAGAGGGGGCAGAGACAGGTGGCAGAGAGAGGGTGGCAGAAAGAGGGTTGACAGAGAGAGCAGATAGTGAGAGGGGATCACAGAGAGAGGGGGACGCTGAGAGAGGGACAGAGAGAGAGGGACAGAGAGAGGGGGACAGAGAGAGACAGGATCAGAGAGAGACGGGGACAGAGAGAGAGAGGCAGAGAGAGGGGTTCAGGGAGGGTGTGCAGAGAGAAGGGGCAGAGAGAGGGGTGCAGTGGGAAGGGTGACAGAGAGAGAGCAGACAGTGACAGGGGATCACAGTGAGAGGGAGACACTGAGAGAGGGACAGAAAGAGTGGGGATAGATAGAAGGGGGAACAGAGAGAGAGGGGACAGAGAGAGGGGGGAACAGAGAGACTGGTATATAGAGAGAGGGGGCCAGAGAGAGTGCAGGACAGAGAGAGAGGGGGCAGAGAGAGGAGTTCAGAGGGGAGGGCAGAGAGAGGGGGCACAGAGAGAGAGAGCGGTACAGAGAGAGGGGGGACGTGGGGAGCAGAGAGAGGGGTTCAGAGAGAGTGGGAACAGAGAGTGGGGGACAGAGAGAGGGTGGACAGAGATATGGGGACAGAGAGAGGGGGACAGTGAGAGGGGGACAGAGAGGGGACAGAGACAGGGGGGCAGAGAGAGATGTGACAGACAGAGGGGCGACAGAGAGAGAGGGGACAGAGAGAGAGTATGGACAGAGAGAGGATGTAGAGAGACAGGGGGGCAGAGATGGGGGGACTGAGACGGGGTGACAGAGAGAGGGGGACAGAGAAAGGGTGGACAGAGAGAGGGGAACAGAGAGAGGGGTGCAGAGAGAGGGGGCAGAGAGAGAGGGGTTCCGAGTGGGGGGCAGAGAGAGAGGGCAGAGAGAGGGTTGACAGAGAGAGCAGACAGTGAGAGGGGATGACAGAGAGAGGGGGAATCTGAGAGGAGGACGGGAGGGACAGAGAGAGGGGTACAGAGAGAGGGGTACAGAAAGAGGGGGGGCAGAGAGAGACGTGGACAGAGAGAGACGGGGACAGAGAAAGACGGGGACAGAGAGGTGGGGAAAGTGAGAGGGGGAATAGAGAGAGAGGGACAGAGAGGGTGTGCAGAGAGAGGGGGGGCAGAGAGAGGGGGGGCAGAGAGCGAGGTGATGGAGAGGGGGCAGAGTGGGGGGCAGGGAGAGCGGTGACAGAGAGAGCAGACAGAGAAATGGGATCACAGAGAGAGGCGGACACTGAGGGGGGACAGAGATAGGGAGGACAGAGAGGGGGGGACAGAGAGACAGTTACAGAGAGAGAGGGGGCCAGAGAGAGTGCGGGACAGAGAGAGAGGGGGCAGAGAGAGGCGTTCAGAGGGAAGGGCAGAGAGAGAGGGGAAAGAGAGCGCGGTACAGAGAGAGCGGTACAGAGAGAGGGGGGACGTGGGGAGCAGAGCGAGGGGTTCAGAGCGAGTGGGAACAGAGAGAGGGGGACAGAGACAGGGGGACACAGAGAGGGGGCAGAGAGAGGGAGGGACAGAGCGGAGGGGGACAGACAGGAGGGGGACAGCGAGAGGAAAACAGAGAGAGGGTGTACAGAGAGAGAGAGACGGGGGACAGAGAGGGCGGATAGTCCGGGGGGACAGAAAGTAGTGACAAAGAGAGGGGGGTCATAGTCGGGGGACTGAGAGAGGTACAGAAAGGGGAGACAGAGAGAGCAGGGCTATAGAGAGGGGGTTACAGAGAGAGGGGCGACAGAGAGAATGGCGACAGAGAGAGCGGAATAGAGAGGGGGACAGACAGAGGAGGACAAAGAGAGCATGAACAGAGACATGGGGACAGAGCGTGGGTGAAAAAGAGGGGGGTACAGAGACATGGGGACAGACAGAGGAGAACAGGGGGAATAGAGATCTGGGTACAGAGAGTGGGGGACAGAGAGTTGAGGGACAGAGAGAGGGGGCTCAGAGAGTGTGGAACAGAGACTGGGGGACAGAGAGAGGGGGACAGAGACAGAGGGGGAGAGACAGAGAGGAGAGAGACAGAGGGGGGAGAGACAGAGGGGGGACACAGGGAGGGGGGGGAAAGACAGATGGGGACAGAGAGCGCTGGGACATAGAGAGAAGGGACAGCGAGAGGGGGGCCAGAGAGAGGGCTGCAGAGAGAGGGGACAGAGAGAGGGGTTCAGAGACAGAGGGGGAGAGACAGAGAGGAGAGAGACAGAGGGGGGAGAGACAGAGGTGGGACAGAGAGAGGGGGGAGAGACAGAGGAGGACAGAGAGTGGGGTACAGAGAGAGCGGGAACAGAGAGAATGGGTCAGAGAGAGTGGGGACAGAGGGGGGCACTGGGGGGCAGAGAGAGGGAGACAGAGAAAGGGGGGCTGAGAGAGGGGGACAGAGAGTGGCGGGACAAAGAGAGGTGGACACAAAGAGGGGGACATAGAGAGGGTGAACAGAGAGAGGGTGGACAGAGAAAGGGGGGACAGAGAGGGGGACAGAGAGAAGGGTGACAGAGAGAGAGGGGGACAGAGAGATGGGGGCCAGGGAGAGAGGGACAAAGAGAGGTGACAGAGAGGGGACAGAGAGAGGGGGAAAGAGAGAGGGGGACAGAGGGAGAGCGTGGACAGAGAGAGGGTGGACAGAAAAAGGGTGCAGAGATGGGGGGACAGAGAGAGAGCGTGGAAATAGAGAGAGGGACAGAGACGGGGGGCAGAGAGAGGGGGGACAGAGACGGGGGGACAGAGAGAGGGGGACAGAGAGAGGGTGGACAGAGAGAGAAGGGACAGAGAGAGGGGGACAGAGAGAGGGGGACAGAGATTGGGCCAGAGAGGGGGCAGGGAGAGGGGTGACCCAGAGAGAGGGGGACAGAGAGAGAGGGGACAGAGATAGGGGAGGGACAGAGAGATGGGGGACAGAGGCATGGGGGACAGAGGGGGAGCGGACAGTGAGAGGGGATCACAGAGAGAGGGGGACAGAAAGAGGGGAGCCAGAGAGAGTGGGGACAGAGAGACAGGGACAGACTTAGAGCGACAGACAGTCGTGGGGACAGAGAGAGGGTGGACAGAGAGAGGTGGACGGGGGGGTGGGGATAGAGAGAGGGGGGCAGAGAGAGGGGGCAGAGAGATGGGTTCAGAGGGGGGCAGAGAGGGGGGGAAGAGAGAGGCGTGACAGAGAGAGGGTGGACAGAGAGAGGGTGGACAGAGAGAGGGTGACAGAGAGAGGGGGACAGACCGAGGGGGATAGAGAGAGGGGGATAGAGAGAGGGGGATAGAGAGAGGTGTTCAGAGACAGGGGTTCAGAGCGAGGGGAACACAGTGAGGGGGGGACAGAGAGAAGGGGACAGAGAGATGGGGGACAGAGAGGGGGGGAAACAGAGAGAGGCATAAAGAGAGAGGTGGACAGAGCGAGGGGAATAGAGAGAGGGGGATAGACAGAGGGGGATAGAGAGAGGGGTTCAGAGAGATGGGTTCAGGGAGAGGGGGGCACTGACAGGGGGACAGAGAGGAGGACAGAGAGAGGGGGGACAGAGAGAGGGGGGACAGTGAGGGGGGCAGAGAGAGGGGGGAAGAGAGAGAGGGGGCCAGAGAGAGAGGGGACAGAGAGAGGGGTAAGAGAGAGAGGTGGCCAGAGAGAGTGGGGGACAGAGAGAGGGGGCAGAGAGAGAGGGGACAGAGAGAGAGAGGGGACAGAGTGAGGGGGGACAGAGAGTGAGGGACAGAGAGAGAGGGGACAGAGATAGGGGGCAGAGAGAGTGGGGGACAGAGGTAGAGGGGACAGAGAGAGAGGGGACAGAGCGTGGGGGACAGAGAGAGGGGACAGAGAGAGAGAGGGGACAGAGAGAGGGGTGACAGAGAGAGGGGGAAACAGAGAGAGGCATAAAGAGAGAGGTGGACAGAGCGAGGGGAATAGAGAGAGGGGGATAGACAGAGGGGGATAGAGAGAGGGGTTCAGAGAGATGGGTTCAGGGAGAGGGGGGCACTGACAGGGGGACAGAGAGGAGGACAGAGAGAGGGGGGACAGAGAGAGGGGGGACAGTGAGGGGGGCAGAGAGAGGGGGGAAGAGAGAGAGGGGGCCAGAGAGAGAGGGGACAGAGAGAGGGGTAAGAGAGAGAGGTGGCCAGAGAGAGTGGGGGACAGAGATAGGGGGCAGAGAGAGAGGGGACAGAGAGAGAGAGGGGACAGAGAGAGGGGGGACAGAGAGTGAGGGACAGAGAGAGAGGGGACAGAGATAGGGGGCAGAGAGAGTGGGGGACAGAGGTAGAGGGGACAGAGAGAGAGGGGACAGAGCGTGGGGGACAGAGAGAGGGGACAGAGAGAGAGAGGGGACAGAGAGAGGGGTGACAGAGAGAGGGGGAACAGAGACGGGGTGCAGAGAGAGTGGGGGACAGAGAGAGTTGGGGACAAAGAGAGGGGGGTCAGAGAGAGGGGTGGCCAGAGAGTGGGGGTCAGAGAGTGAGTGGACAGCGAGAGTGGGACTGAGAGAGTGGGACAGAGAGAGAGTGTGGACATAGAGAGGATGAACAGAGACGGGGGGCAGAGAGGGGTGACTGAGACGGGGTGACAGAGAGAGGGGGACAGATAGAGGGTGGACAAAGAGAGGGGGACCGACAGAGTGGTGCAGAGAGATGGGGCAGAGAGAGGGTTCAGAGAGGGGGCAGAGACAGGTGGCAGAGAGAGGGTGGCAGAAAGAGGGTTGACAGAGAGAGCAGATAGTGAGAGGGGATCACAGAGAGAGGGGGACGCTGAGAGAGGGACAGAGAGAGAGGGACAGAGAGAGGGGGACAGAGAGAGACAGGATCAGAGAGAGACGGGGACAGAGAGAGAGAGGCAGAGAGAGGGGTTCAGGGAGGGTGTGCAGAGAGAAGGGGCAGAGAGAGGGGTGCAGTGGGAAGGGTGACAGAGAGAGAGCAGACAGTGACAGGGGATCACAGTGAGAGGGAGACACTGAGAGAGGGACAGAAAGAGTGGGGATAGATAGAAGGGGGAACAGAGAGAGAGGGGACAGAGAGAGGGGGGAACAGAGAGACTGGTATATAGAGAGAGGGGGCCAGAGAGAGTGCAGGACAGAGAGAGAGGGGGCAGAGAGAGGTGTTCAGAGGGGAGGGCAGAGAGAGGGGGCACAGAGAGAGAGAGCGGTACAGAGAGAGGGGGGACGTGGGGAGCAGAGAGAGGGGTTCAGAGAGAGTGGGAACAGAGAGTGGGGGACAGAGAGAGGGTGGACAGAGATATGGGGACAGAGAGAGGGGGACAGTGAGAGGGGGACAGAGAGGGGACAGAGACAGGGGGGCAGAGAGAGATGTGACAGACAGAGGGGCGACAGAGAGAGAGGGGACAGAGAGAGAGTATGGACAGAGAGAGGATGTAGAGAGACAGGGGGGCAGAGATGGGGGGACTGAGACGGGGTGACAGAGAGAGGGGGACAGAGAAAGGGTGGACAGAGAGAGAGGAACAGAGAGAGGGGTGCAGAGAGAGGGGGCAGAGAGAGAGGGGTTCCGAGTGGGGGGCAGAGAGAGAGGGCAGAGAGAGGGTTGACAGAGAGAGCAGACAGTGAGAGGGGATGACAGAGAGAGGGGGAATCTGAGAGGAGGACGGGAGGGACAGAGAGAGGGGTACAGAGAGAGGGGTACAGAAAGAGGGGGGGCAGAGAGAGACGTGGACAGAGAGAGACGGGGACAGAGAAAGACGGGGACAGAGAGGTGGGGAAAGTGAGAGGGGGAATAGAGAGAGAGGGACAGAGAGGGTGTGCAGAGAGAGGGGGGGCAGAGAGAGGGGGGGCAGAGAGCGAGGTGATGGAGAGGGGGCAGAGTGGGGGGCAGGGAGAGCGGTGACAGAGAGAGCAGACAGAGAAATGGGATCACAGAGAGAGGCGGACACTGAGGGGGGACAGAGATAGGGAGGACAGAGAGGGGGAGACAGAGAGACAGTTACAGAGAGAGAGGGGGCCAGAGAGAGTGCGGGACAGAGAGAGAGGGGGCAGAGAGAGGCGTTCAGAGGGAAGGGCAGAGAGAGAGGGGAAAGAGAGCGCGGTACAGAGAGAGCGGTACAGAGAGAGGGGGGACGTGGGGAGCAGAGCGAGGGGTTCAGAGCGAGTGGGAACAGAGAGAGGGGGACAGAGACAGGGGGACACAGAGAGGGGGCAGAGAGAGGGAGGGACAGAGCGGAGGGGGACAGACAGGAGGGGGACAGCGAGAGGAAAACAGAGAGAGGGTGTACAGAGAGAGAGAGACGGGGGACAGAGAGGGCGGATAGTCCGGGGGGACAGAAAGTAGTGACAAAGAGAGGGGGGTCATAGTCGGGGGACTGAGAGAGGTACAGAAAGGGGAGACAGAGAGAGCAGGGCTATAGAGAGGGGGGTACAGAGAGAGGGGCGACAGAGAGAATGGCGACAGAGAGAGCGGAATAGAGAGGGGGACAGACAGAGGAGGACAAAGAGAGCATGAACAGAGACATGGGGACAGAGCGTGGGTGAAAAAGAGGGGGGTACAGAGACATGGGGACAGACAGAGGAGAACAGGGGGAATAGAGATCTGGGTACAGAGAGTGGGGGACAGAGAGTTGAGGGACAGAGAGAGGGGGCTCAGAGAGTGTGGAACAGAGACTGGGGGACAGAGAGAGGGGGACAGAGACAGAGGGGGAGAGACAGAGAGGAGAGAGACAGAGGGGGGAGAGACAGAGGGGGGACACAGGGAGGGGGGGGAAAGACAGATGGGGACAGAGAGCGCTGGGACATAGAGAGAAGGGACAGCGAGAGGGGGGCCAGAGAGAGGGCTGCAGAGAGAGGGGACAGAGAGAGGGGTTCAGAGACAGAGGGGGAGAGACAGAGAGGAGAGAGACAGAGGGGGGAGAGACAGAGGTGGGACAGAGAGAGGGGGGAGAGACAGAGGAGGACAGAGAGTGGGGTACAGAGAGAGCGGGAACAGAGAGAATGGGTCAGAGAGAGTGGGGACAGAGGGGGGCACTGGGGGGCAGAGAGAGGGAGACAGAGAAAGGGGGGCTGAGAGAGGGGGACAGAGAGTGGCGGGACAAAGAGAGGTGGACACAAAGAGGGGGACATAGAGAGGGTGAACAGAGAGAGGGTGGACAGAGAAAGGGGGGACAGAGAGGGGGACAGAGAGAAGGGTGACAGAGAGAGGGGGGACAGAGAGAGCGGGCCAGAGAGAGAAGGGTGACAGAGAGAGGTGGAGAGAGAGAGAGGGACAGAGAGTGGGTGACAAAGGGGGGGGAGTACAGAGACGTGGGGGACAGAGAGAGGAGAACGGGTGGGAATAGAGATGGAGGTACAGGGAGTGGGGGCACAGAGAGTTGAGGGACAGGGAGGGTTCACAGAGTGTGGAACAGGGACTGGGGGACAGAAACAGAGGGGGAGAGAGACAGAGGGGGGCGAGACAGAGGGGGACAGAGAGTGGGGTACAGAGAGCACGGGAACAGAGAGAGGGAGCACAGACAGAGGGTGGACAAAGAGAGGGAGGACAGGGAGAGGGAGGACAGAGACAGGGTGGACAGAGAGAGTTGTGCAGAGAGAGGGGGCAGAGAGAGGTGTCCAGAGAGGGGGGCAGAGAGAGGTGGCAGAGAGAGGGGTGGCAGAGAGAGGGGGGCAGAGAGAGGTGGGCAGAGAGAGGGGTGTCAGAGAGAGATCAGGCAGTGAGAGGGGATGACAGAGAGAGGGGCACACTGAGAGGGGGGCAGAGAGAGGGGGACAGAGAGTGGGCGGACAGAGAGAGAGGGGCCAGAGAGAGGGGGACAAAGAGAGGGTGGACAGAGAGACAGAGACGGGGACAGAACGCAGTGGCAAAGTGAGGGGGGGGGGTCAGAGACGGGACACGGAGAGGGGTACAGAAAGGAGAGACACAGAGAGAGGGGGGTACAAAGAGGGGGATACAGAGAGAGAGAGAGAGAGGACAGGGAGAGGGTGACAGAGAGAGGGGGTGCAGAGAGTGGGGGAGATAGAGGGGGTCAGAAAGAGGGGGACAGCGAGCGGGAGAGATAGAGGGGGACAGAGAGACAGGGGGACAGAGAGAGATGGACAGAGAGTGGGGGACAGAGAGAGGAGGACAGTAAGTGGTTAAAGATAGTGGGCGAGATACAGGGGGTAAGAGAGAGGCGGAAAGAGGGAGAGGGGGCAGAGATATGGCGACTGTGATTGGTGAAATTCACTTTTTATGGCGCATTCGTATGATGTCCTTTCTTTGTCTTTTTGCAGCATTGTCTGGGAAGTGGTGGTGCACTCAGGCTCCAGTATGTTTGAAAGAGTAGTTTGGAATTGCCCTGTTCACCTCCCGCGCGGAGAATCGCAAGCAGCTCTCCTGTTGCTTTCTGTTCCAGGCAAGTTGAGCTTTTACTGGAACCGAATGGAGACTGTTATTTCATCGCTGTTGCGAAACAGAGTCCTACGGTGACTCGACTCGTCGGTATTTGGGTTTCTTGCAAATGAGAAAATCGTTTCGATGTCATGTGTTATTGAATTTCTCCCACTTCCTTAATTTCCGTCCTGGAGACATCGGAAGGGAAAGGTAATTTAATTGAGACTGTGATTGGTAAAATTCTCTTTTTATGGCTCATTCGTATTATGTTCTTTCTTTGTTTCTTTGCAGCATTGTCTGGGAAGTCGTGGTGCACTCTGGCTCCAGTATGTTTGAAAGAGTAGTTTGGAATTGCCCTGTTGTTTGTTGTGTGATTACTTTATGGCTCATGCACCCGGACCGTCTCACATTTAGCATTCATGCATCTCTATGTCTGAAAATGCATTTGGTTTTCCAGTTTTGTTTGTATTCCGTGTTAACTGCTTTCTGTTTTGCGATTCACACAATACATTACGAATTAACAGTGTTTCTGAGGTAACTTTCAGCTGCAAAAATCCTCCACTGAGATTCTGGGAAACTTTCACGGAGTATGGTCAGTCGGAGCAAAAGTAAGGAAGTCGTTCGTTTCTGCAGGGTTTCACAATACGACCTTTCCCGTGAGCAGTCGAACAGACGAAATGATTTTGCCACAGACTGCGACGGTAAGCTCCGGAAAAACTCAATAAAGTTTAACAAGTTCCATGGTGCTTTTTAGAAATGCAGTTTCTCTTCACATCAATCCAAAAGTCAGTTTCTGAACATAGTAACAGAAGTCAAAAGGTAATAACCTCACCCCACCCCCACTGCGGAAGAGGTGCTAACTGCCCTTGATTGCTTTTTGTTCACGATGCAAAGAGCTCTCACGCCTGATTCACCTTCACGTCTCTGGTTGCTGAGTGAATCACAAAGAAGGAGTTACTCCAGAGCTGCGACTGCCTCACTTCCCCACTCGTCCTCCCCTTTTACATTTTCATGCTCGTCAGTGATTTAAAGAAAACCAAATGAATGCGATGTCATTCTGTAGTCTCTCTGTCGATTCCTCCGTTTCAGTTCCAACGTGGCTTAGATCTCGGGGCGCACCTTAATACTAGCGACACTATGACAGCACAGGTCCAGAGGTTCCTCTGAGAATGTAATTTCTTCCATTGCTGTTGCTGATTGAAAGAGCCACTAACGTGCGAACTGCTCCAAAACATGATTCAGGACCTCTGGTGCCAATTCTCGCACGTTGAATAACGACAGACACCTTCCAAATGAGGTCTTTCAGAGACGACTTTGGGATACATTTGACAGACAGACGAGTTGAGGAATCCGTGGTGGACTGTGACACCAGCGCATCAACTTCTTCCCTGTCTTTGAACCGGGCCGCCTGCGCAAGGAATGCAAATTCGTACTGCTTTTCGTGGAAGGATCAGAAGGGGGTAACTACACTCTCAAACAGAATGGCATATGATCAGAACCAGGTTGGAGAAAAACTTTACAATGCTTTGCACTGTAAGTAAATGGAATTGCATTGCATTTCACTACGAGAGAAGATTTATTCAAACAAACTCGAAGACAGGTTTGCAGATGGGAAAGCAAGCAAGAAAGCTCCGTTCTTGTCCATGTAAAAGACTGCAGTTGAAGAACAAAACATTTTCTGCCCAGTTTCGAACTGGGGACTTTTCGCGTGTGAGACGAACGTGATGACCACTACACTACAGAAACAGACCACTGCCGTCCCTGGTGGGGCTCAGAGCCATCCAGCACTGAAAGTTGAAGCCATTCTTCCTTTCACCTTTCTGTTTCCATGAGCTCGTTGTTTAATGGGACTTGTTTAAATTTGGCTATGTGCTGAGCATGGACGTGATACACCGAAGTATCTGTTTCCACGCGGTGTACCCCAATAACGTTGTGTTGCTCACACCTGCTTTAAAGAATTACGTTTTTGCGGAGCTTACCGTCGCAGTCTGTGGCAAAATCATTTCTTCTGTTCGACTGCTCACGGGAAAAGTAGTATTGTGAAACACTGCAGAAACGAACCTCATCCTTACTTTTGCTCCGACTGACCATACTCCGTGAAAGTTTCCCAGATTCTCAGTTGAGGATTTTTGCAGCTGGAAGTTACCTCAGAAACACTGTTAATTCGTAATGTATTGAGCGAATCGCAAAACAGAAAGCATTTAACACAGAACACAAACAAAACTGGAAAACCAAATGCATTTTCAGACACAGCGAGAATGAATGTTAAATGTGAGACAGTCCGGAGGCATGAGCCATAAAGTAATCACTCAACTAACAGCTGGGCAATTCCAAACTACTCTTTCAAACAGACTGGAGCCTGAGTGCACCACCACTTCCCAGACAATGCTGCAAAGCGACAAAGAAAGAACATAATAAGAATGGGCCATAAAAAGTGAATTTCACCAATCGCAGTCTCGATTAGATTACCTTTCCCTTCCGATGTCTCCAGGACGGAAATTAAGGAAGTGGGAGAAATTCAATAACACATGACATCGAAATACATTGGAACGATTTTCTCATTTGCCAGAAACCCAAATACCGACGAGTCGAGTCACCGTAGGACTCTGTTTCGCAACAGCGATGAAATAACAGTCTCCATTCGGTTCCAGTAAAAGCTCAACTTGCCTGGAACAGAAAGCAGCGGTGGGATTCGAACCCACGCCTCTGTCGAGGCTGGAGCCTTAATTCAGCGTCTTAGACCGCTCGGCCACACAACCAACACACCCAGTGCACCGTTTCCTTGCATTTCCAATTGTGCTCCTGCATAACAACAGATGCAAACTCACGTGAAAAGGGTTCTCTGATCTCTCTCCGACTCGCACAGCTGCTCGGATGTGCCCGTCTACAATATCAATTTCTCAGCAGATAACGATAGCCCATCAATCCAGACAAAAATAAATGGTAAGCTGAGTCTATCTTCTCAGACTGGATTCAGCTACAAATGTATTTGTGAATGCTTCAGAATATATGATCGGTTATGATTGGGTCAAATTACCATCAGCTGCTTGACTTGACTGCAATTTCGATTCTTGCTTTGCTAAATGATTTCACCCATTGCTCGAAACAGGACGACTTTCACGTTTACACGGAACATGAAACACACAGGACTACAGGGAAAACGCACAAAGCTGAGCAGGCCGTGTCCCAAATCATACCGTGCAGCATAGTTTCAGTCACTGTGTCTGTTTTGCCAAATAAGGTTGCCAAAGAATGTTCCACCCTAAAACCGGAGGTCGCATTACAATCCGAGAACGACAGATTACATTGTGAGGAAGGTCTGACCTCGGGGCCGGTTCGAGATGCCACTTTCCTTGCCTTTTACCTTAACCGTGCAATTTGCTGCAGAGATTATCACATCTGGACATGAGCCTCATGGATACCAACTGAGTTGGAAACCTGTGTGGGAATCGATGAGAAAAAGCGACTCAATAAAGTTTAACAAGTTCCATGGTGCTTTTTAGAAAAGCAGTTTCTCTTCACCTCAATCTAAAAGGCAGTTTCTGAACATAGTAACAGAAGTCAAAAGGTAATTACCTCACCCCACCCCCACTCCGGAAGAGGTGCTAACTGCCCTTGTTTGCTTTTTGTTGACGATGTGAAGAGCTTTCACGCCTGAGTCACCTTCACGTCTCTGGTTGCTGAGTGAATCACAAAGAAGGACTTTCTCCAGAGCTGCAACTGCCTCACTTCCCCACTCGCCCTCCCCGTTTACATTTTCCTGCTCTTCAGTGATTTAAAGAAAACCAAATGGATGCGATGTCATTCTGTAGTCTCTCTGTCGATCCCTCCGTTTCAGTTCCAACGTGGCTTAGGTCTCGGGGCGCACCTTAGTACTAGCGACGCTATGAAAGCACAGGTCCAGAGGTTCCTCTGAGAGTGTAATTTCTTCCATTGCTGTTGCTGATTGAAAGATCCACTAACGTGCGAACTGCTCCAAAACATGATTCAGGACCTCTGGTGCCAATTCTCGCACGTTGAATAACGACAGACACCTTCCAAATGAGGTCTTTCAGTGACGACTTTGGGATACATTTGACAGACAGACGAGTTGAGGAATTCTGATGCTTGCACGCTTCGTGGAAGCATCAGAAGGGTGTAACTACTCTCAAACAGAACGCATATCATCATTTTCAATTCTTTCCACAGTATTTAAATGGGATTGTATTGCAGTTCACTTCGAGAGCAGATTTGTTCAAGCAAATTCGAAGGCAGGTTTGCAGATGGGAAAGTAAGCAAGAAAACTTGATTCTTGTCTATGTCAAAGGCTGCAGTTGTAGAACAAAGCTGTTTCAAACTGGTGACCTTTCGCGTGTGAGGCGAACGTGATGACCACTACACTACAGAAACAAGTCACAGTCGCCCCTCCTGCGGCTCAGTGGCATCCAGTACTGAAAGTTGAAGCCATTGTACCTTTCACCTTTCTGTTTCCAATAGCGCGTTGCTGAAATTGACATCTTGAAAACGTTAAAAAATAGACACTCTTCCAACTCAGTTCCAACACGTTTCCAACTCAGTTATTATCATTGTGGCTCGTGTCCAGGTGTGAATGTCTCTGCAGCAAATTGCACGGTTCACGTAAAATGCAGAAAAACATGCACATCAACCTGCACCAATACCTGTCTCCTGTTATTAAACTGTATTGACAGAAACACCAGCACACAACCTTCCACCACTACCCTGTCTCCTGCCAATAAGCAGATATATGCAGAAACACACACAACCCTCCATCATCACACTGTCTCCTTCCATTAAATAGATATACACAGAAACACACACAACTCTCCACCAAAACCCTGTTTCTTGCCACTAATCAGATATACACTAAAACACAAAACACAAGCCTCCACCGCCACGTTGTCTCACGCTATCAAGCAGATATATACAGAAGCACATACACACACAACCTTGCACCAACACCTTGCCTCCGAACAATAAGCAGATATACACAGAAACACACACAAATCTCTAAAACACCTTCCTGTCTCCTGCCATTAAACAAATATAACAGAAACACACACACACACAACCCTTCACTACCACATTGTTTTCTGCAATTAAACAAATATACCCAGAAACACACACACAATCATTCAGGACCACACTGACTCCTGCTATTACACAGATCTACACAGAAACACACGCACACACACTCACACACACAATGGTCTACCATCACACACTCACTGGCAATTAAACAGGTATAAAAAGAAACACACACACATCTCGACACCATCCCCCTGTCTCTTGCCATTAAATAGACATACACAGAAACACACACACACAACCCTTCACCACCACGCTGTCTCCTGCAATTAAACAGATATACACAGAAACACACACAAACCCCTTCACCACCACATTGTTTTCTGCCATTAAACAGATATACACAGGAACACACACACACACACGCACACAATCCTTGACACCCAATTTGTCTCCTGTCATTGAGCAGGTATACACAGAAACACACACGCAACCCTCCACCTGTCTCCTGTAATTAAACAGATATGTCCAGAAATACACACACAAAACTCCAGCACCACCCTGTCTCCGGCTATTAAACAGTTATACACAGAAACACACACACACAATCCTCCAACACCAACTTGTTCTCCTATTATTAAACAGAGATATACAGAAATACACACACAACCCTCCACCACCACCCTGTCACCAGTCCTTAAACAGATATACACAGAAACACACACACACACAAACCTCCATGACACCTCATCTCCTACCCATAAACAGATATATACAGTAACACATGTACAAATCCCTCCACCACCACCCTGTCTCCTGAAATTAAACATATATACACAGAAACACACACACACCATCCTCCTCCAACACCCTGTCTCCTGCAAATAAACAGATGTACACAGAAACATACACGCATATCTTCAGCACCACCCTGTCTCCTGCCATTAAACAGATATACACAGAAACTCACATGCACACAACCCTCCACGAACACCAGTCTGTCTCCTGTCATTAAGCAGATATATATACAGAAAAACGCACACAACCCTGCACCACCACCTTATCAACGACCATTAAAGAGACTGGCACAAACAAAAACGCACAGACAACCCTACACCAACACTCTGTCTCCTGGCATTAAACTGATATATACAGAAACACACACAAACACACACACAACCCTCCACCACCACACTGTTCTCGTGCCATTGAGCAGATATACACAGAAATACACACACACACAACCCTCAACCATCACCCTGTCTCCTGCCCTAAAACAGATATACACAGAAGCACATACACAACCCTCCATTGCCAGCCTGTCTCCTGCAATTCAATATATATATATATACAGAAACACACAAATCACCACTACCTCCCTGTCAGCAGCCATTAAATAGATATATGCAGAAACACACACAGAGTCCTCCAACACAACCTTATTTCCTGCTACTAAGTGGATATACACACAAACACGCACTCTACAATTGAACCACAACCATTTCTCCTGCCCACTAAACAGATATACATAGAAAAACACATACACACACAATCCTCGACCGCCACCCTGTCTGCTGACATTAAACAGATATACACACAAACACACACACGTCCGTCCACCACCACCCTATTCTGCTGCCATTTAGCAGAGATATACAAAAGTACACACACAAAACCCTTGACCACCATCATGTGTCCTGCCCTGAAACAGATATACACAGAAACACACACATATACAGAACCCTCCACCACTACCCCGTTTGCTGCCGTTAATCAGATATACACATTAACACACAGACACAACCCTCCACCATCACACTGTCTCTGGCGATTAAACCGATACAAACAGAAACACAAACTAATCTCGACACCATCACCCTGTCTCCTGCCATTGAACAGACATGCACAGAAACACACACACACAACCCTCCATCTCAACCCTGTCCCCTGCGATTAAACAGATATACGTAGAAATGCACAAACACACAATTGTTAACCACTACATTGTTTTATGCCATTAAACAGATATGCACAGAAACACCCACACACAAACACACACAAAACCCCCGACCAACATCTTGTTGCCTGCCATAAGCAGATATACACAGAAACGCACGCACAACCCTCAAGGACCACCACGTCTCCTGCAATTAAACATATATACACAGAAACACACACACACCAACCTCGACCATCACCCTGTCACCTGCCATTAAACAGATATACACAGAAACACACATACAACCTTCTACGAACACCCTGTCTATTGACCTTAAACAGGTATACACAGAAACATGCACAATCCTCCACCACCCTGTCCCCTGCCACTAAGCACACAGACACAGAAACACAGACACTCTACCCTTCAACACCACTGTCTCCTGACATTGAATAGAGATACGCAGAAACACTCACAACCCTCCATGACCATCCTGTCTCCTGCCATTGAGCAGGTATACAGAGAAACACTCACACACAATCATGTCACCTGTCATTTAGCATATATACGCAGAAGCACACACGCAACCCTCCACACCAACATGCCACCTGCCATTAAACAGTTATACACAGAAACACACACACAGCACACTCCACTCCCACCCTGTCTCTAGCCCTTAAATAGATATACACATTGACACACATGTACACAACCCAATATAACCATCCTGCCTCCTGACATTAAACAGGTAGACACTGAACCCAATGCACAACCCTCCACCACCACCCTGTTTCCTGCCTTTAAGCAGATATACACACAAACACACACACATCCCTCAACCACCACCCTGTTTCCTGCCATGAAAAAGATATATGCAGAAACTCACACACACATGCAGACACACACACACACACACATACACACACACACACGCACACACAAGCACACACAAAACTCCATGAACACCCTGCCTCCTGCCATTGGACAGATATACACAAAAAACACACACACCAAACTGTCTCGTGCCAGTAAGCACATATACACGGAAACACACACTCACTCACTCAAATCTCCTCGACCACCCTGTCTCCTGTCATCAAACAGTTATACACGGAAATACACACACACTCAACTTCCACGAAATTTACAGCTGATGGACCGGCAGTTACGATGCGATTAGGCAAGATTTAGGAAGTATAGGATGGGGAAGGAACCTGCAGGGAATGGGCACATTAGAAATGTGGAGCTTATTCAAGGAAACGCTCCTGAGAGTCCTCGATAAATATGTACCTGTCAGGCAGGGAGGAAGCTGTCGAGCGCAGGAGCCGTGGTTTACGAAGGAAGTAGAATCTCTGGTCAAGAGGAAGAGGGAGGCTTATGTTCGGATGAGATGTGAATGCTCAGTTAGGGCACATGAGGGTTACAAGGTAGCCAGGAAAGACCTGAAGAGAGAGCTCAGAAGAGCCAGAAAGAGACATGAGAAGTTGTTGGCCGATAGGATCAGGGTAAACCATAAAGCTTTCTATAGGTATTTAAGGAATAAAAGAATGACAAGAGTAAAATTAGGGGCAATCAAGAATATTAATGGGAAGTTGTGTGAAGAGTCGGAGGAGCTGGAGAAAGCACTAAATGAATATTTTTCGACAGTATTCACTCTAGAAAACGACAATGTCGTCGAGAAGAATACTTAGATACAGGCTATTAGACTAGGTGGGAATGAGGTTCACAATGAAGAGGTATTAGAAATCCTACAGAGTGTGAAAATAGATAAGTCCACTGGGCCGGATGGGATTTAGCCTGGGATCCTCTGGGAAGCCAGGGAGGAGGTTGCCGAGCCTTTGGCATTGATCTTTAAATCGTCATTGTCTACAGGAATAGTGCTAGAAGACTGGAGAATAGCAAATGTGGTTCCCCTATTCAAGCAGGGGAGTAGAGACAACCCTGGTAATTATAGACCAGTGAGCCTTACTTCAGTTATTGGTAAAGTGTTGGAAAAGTTTATAACAGACAGGATTTACAATCATCTAGAAAAGAATAATTTGATAAGGGAGAGTCAGCACGGTTTTGTGAAGGTTATGTCGTGCCTCACAAACCGTATAGAGTTCTTTGAGAAAGTGACCAAACAGGTAGATGAGAGTAAACTGGATGATGTGGTGTATATGGATATCAGCAACGCATTTGATAAGATTCTCCACAGTAGGCTATCGTTCAAAATGCGGAGGAATGGGATTGTAGGAGATATAGCAGGTTGGATCAGTAATTGGCCGGCTGAAAGAAGACAGAGGGCGGTGGTTGATGGGAAATGTTCATCTGGAGTTCAGTTACTAGTGATGTGCCGCAAGGGTCGGTGTTGGGTCCACTGCTGTTCATCATTTTTATAAACGACCTGGATAAGGGAGTAGAAGGGTGGGTTAGTAAATTTGCAGACAACACTAAGGTCGGTGGAGTTGTGGATAGTGACGAAAGAGGTTACAGAGAGACATAGATAAGCTGCAGAGCTGGGCTGAGAGGTGGCAAATGGAGTTTAATGTGGACAAGTGAAAGGGGATGCACTTTGGTCGGAGGAACAGCAATTCAAAGTACTGGGCTTATGAAAAGATTCTTGGTTGTGTAGATGAGCAGAGAGATCTCGGTGTCCAGGTACACAGATGCTTGAAAGTTGCCACCCAGGTTGACTGTGTTGCTAAGAAGGCATTAATATAGGGATCGAGTTCTGAAGCCATGAGGTTATGCTTCATCTGTACAAAACTCTGGTGCGGCCGCACTTGGAGTATTGTGTACAGTTCTGGTCACCGCAATATAAGAAGTATAAGAAGTATGATTTGGAAAGAGTGCAGAAGAGATTTACTAGGATGTTGCCTGGTATGGAGAGAAGGTCGTCTGAGGAAAGTCTGAGGGACTTGAGGCTGTTTTCGTTGGAGTGAAGTTTGAGACGTGACTCAATAGAGACATATAAGATAATCAGAGAATTAGATAGGATGGACAGGGAGAGCATTTTTCCAAGTATGGTGACGGCGAGCACGAGGGGCATAGCTTTAAATTGAGAGGTGACAGATATAGGACAGATGTCAGAGGTAGTTTCTTTACTCAGAGAGTAGTAAGGGTATGGAATGCTTTGACTGCAACGGTAGTAGATTCGCCAACTTTAAGTAAATTTAAGTCGTCATTGGACAAGCAAGTGGACGTACATGGAATAGCGTAGGTTAGATAGGCTTCAGATTGGAATGACAGGTCGGCGCAACCTTGAGGGCCGAAGGGCCTGTCCTGCGCCATAATGATCTATATTCTATGTTCTATGAACACCCTGCTTACTGACCTTAAATGGATATACGCAAAAACGCACATGCATACACAACCGTCCACCACCACCCTGTCTCCTGCCAGTAAGCACATAGATACAGGAATACAGACACTATACTCTCCACTACCACCTGTCTCCTGCCTTTAAGCAGGTATATACACAAACACACAAACACACACACATACATATCTCTTGACCACCACCCCGTTTCCTGCCGTTCATCAGATATACACAGAATCACACACGCACACCCCTCCACCACCACACTCTCTCCATCCCATAAAACAGATATACACAGAAGCACACACACATCCCTCTACCATCACCCTGTCTCCTGCCCTTAAACAGATATACACAGAAACACACATACATACAGAACGCTCCACCGCCACACTGTTTCCTGCAATTAATCAGATATACAAAGAAACAGACACACACAACCCTCCACCAACACCAGTCGGTCTCCCGTCATTAAGCAGATACTTACAGAAAAACATACACATCCCTGCACAACCACCCTAACACCAGCATTAAACAGACAGACACAGAAAAAAAAACAAACAGACAGACAACCCTCCACCAACACTCTGTCTACTGGTATTAAACGGATATACACAGAAACACACACATACCCCTCCACCACCACCACCCTGTCTCCTGCCATTTTACAGATATGCAGAGAAACACAGGCACACAAACCTCCACCACCAACGTGTCTCCTACCAATAAGCACTTAGACACAGAAACACAGACATATATCCTCCACCGCCACCCTGTCTCCTGCCATTATAAAGGATATACGCAGAAACACCCACATGCACAACACTCCATGAACACCCTGCCTCCTGCCATTGGACAGATATACACAATAACATACACACACCAAATTGTCTCGTGCCATTAAGCACATATGCACAGAAACACACATGCACACTCAGTCAAACCTCCTTGACCACCATGTCTCCTCTCATCAAACAGTTATACACGGAAATATACACACACAACCTTCTACGAACACCCTGCCTACTGCCCTTAAACAGATATACACAAAAACGCACATGCAAACACAATCCTCCACGACCACCCTATCTCCTGCAATTAAATAGATACACGCAGAAACACACATACAAGCACAACATTCCATGAACAACGTGCCTCCTGCCATTGAGCAGATATTTTCAGGAACACACACACAACACTTCATGACCACCTTGTCTCCTGCCACTGAACAGATATACACAGAAACACACACACCACCACCCTGTCTCCAGCCCTTAAATAGACATACACAGAATCACACGCACACCCCTCCAGGACAACCCTATCTCGTGCCATTAAACAGATATACACAGAAACACACACACACACAACCCTCCACCACTGCCCTGTTTTCCTTCCATTGAGCAGATATGCACATAAATACACACACACAGCATTCAACCACCAGCAGTCTGTCTCCTGTCATTAAGCAGATATATACAGAAAAACACACACAACCCTGCACCACAACCTATCACCGACCATTAATCAGACATAAACAGACAACCCTCCATCAACACTCTGTTTCCAGGCATTAAACAGATATACACAGAATTCGCTGGCTGACAGAAGGCAGAGAGTGGCTGTAGATAGAAAGTATTCTGCCTAGACGACAGTGTTGAGTGGGGTCTCCCAGGGTTCTGTACTTGTGCCTCTGCTTTATGCAGTTTTTTTTAAATGACTTGGATGAGTAGGTTGAGGGGAGGGTTAGTAAATTTGCAGATGACATAAAGTTTGGAGGTGTCAGCGATAGTATAAATGGCTCTGTAGGCTGCAGCGCGACATAGACAGAATGCAGAGCTGGGCTGAGAAATGGCAGATTGAGTTCAACCTGGATAAATGCGAAATGATGCATGTTGGAAGGTGGAGCTCGAATGCTGAATATAGGATTAAAGATAGGATTTAAGGCAGTGTGGAGGAACAGAGGGATTTGGATGTGCAAGTACATAGATCCCTCAAAGTTGCAATACAAGTGGATAAGGTTGTCAAGAAAGCATATGGAGTTTCGGCTTTCATCAACGGGGGGACAGAGTTTAAGAGCTGTGACGTTTTGCTGCAGCTCTACAAGTCCCTGGTGAAGTAATACTTGAAATATTGTGTCCAGTTCTGGTTGCCCTACTGTAGGAAAGATACAGAGGCTTGGGAGAGGCTGCAAAGAAGGTTTACCAGGATTCTGCTTGAACTGGGGGGCTTGGCTTATGAAAAAAATGTTGAATAGGCTCGGATATCTCTCTGGAGAGAAGGAGGAAGAGAGAAGACCTGATAGAGGTGTACAAAATAATGAGAGGAATAGATAGAGTCAATAGCTAGAGTATTTTCCCCAGGACAAGATTGACTGGTATGAGAACTCATAGTTTGAAGATATTAGGAGGAAGGTATAAAGGAGATATCAGAAGTAGTTTTTTGTTTTAACACAGAGAGCTGTGAATGCATGGAATACGTTACCAGTGGTAGTGGTGGAAGCAGAGTTATTGGGGACATTTAAGCAACTTCTAGACTTGCACATGGATAGCAGTGAATTGAGGGGTGTGTAGGTTGTTATTATATTTTACATTAGGATTAAATCGCGGCAGAACATCGTGGATGAATGGGCCTGTTTTGTGCTGTACTTTCTATGTTCTACGTTCTCTGACAAGTGTGAGTCGACCTCTGACCACCTAATGCCAACTGCAAAAGATGTTTAAAGACTTCATTGAGTTGCAAAAGTGTCAGTACTATAATTATGTTTTGGTCATTGTAGATTTTCTTTTCCTTGATGGGTTCAAGCTTACCCCACTTCCAACACTACTGCTAAAACTGTTGTAAATGTTTTACTCAAGGAGATTATGACCTGCTTTGGTATTTGATATTGTCTACCTTCTGACAATGCCACCCTCCACCCTCACCCCCATTTTATTGGACATATTAATGAAGAATTATACTTTCATTTTGGGATCCACCACCAACTTCATTGTGCTTATTGCCCACAAGCTGCAGGGCTCGTGGAGCATGGTGACCAGAGTCTGAAAAGTAAACTTGCCAAATGGACTTCTGAGACTGTTCTTTCCTCGGTTCGGGTAATGCCACTGGTATTGTTCCACCTACAATAAACTCATGTGGGGAAATCTCGCTTTGCCTTTTCGAGCACTCTCACTCTGTATGATCTGAATGATAAAGTGCATTGTATCTGATCCGCAGGACACACTGCAGAAATTTTCCCATCCCAGCGGACTGAGCTGCCTCCATTGATAGAGCTGTCTCTATTGGTAGAGTATCATACAGTAACAGCAAATATCTTTTGATGTCATCCTCGAAGGTACTTGCTACAAAAACGCTGAAGACTGCGGGAAACTGCTGTGATCAGCGCTAGCGTAGAGGACCAGCGGAAGCCTGGTCGGCCCTAAACCAGAAATCAATCGATAAAAAGATTCTTCTTTTTTGAAGAATCCCATTCAGACCATCATCTTAACACTTCCTGGGGAGAAAATTGATATGGAAGAGCGGACAGTCTCAACTGGTTCCAGCAATTACAACCTTGTCGGTGTGACAACAAAAGCAGAAACCTGGAATTGTTTACCTTGCTTCTGAAAAACAGGTGAGTAAATTTTGAAGATCATAGATATTCCTTCCTGGTGTTCATGAAATGATCTAGAGCAGAGTACGGTTCCCTGAGTATGGTCTGACTTCTGGGTTATGGACTGTGATATTCTGCTCACATGATCTGAACACATCCAAAGTAATGACTCAGTGACAAGATCTGCTGAATCAGGTTCTGTGAAGAACAGAAGCCAATGTAATGAAAAGAGCATTAAGAATGGGAATGTAGCAAATTATTTTCTAGACTCGAGGCGAGTGCATAGTGCTGTTTCCAGGGGTCAATATCTGTACAAGTGGACTGAAACAGCATTGGGTGTTATTGCACTGCATCTTTTGTATAATGGTGCAAAAGCACGAAACTTTTGTATAGAGAGGATAACTTCAAAATCCTCAATGAGGCAAAACACACAAATGAGGTAAACAACAAAGTAACCACATAATTTGGTATTACGTCATGGCGTAAATGTCCCTGCTCAAATTTTGCTCAAAATCGCTCTCTGTCTAATTCCTAAGACTGATGTTCGAACAGTGAATGGTCTATGTCAATAAAAACCTGCTCTGGTCTCACAACTTCAGCATTTCATACGCCCCCTTATGTATGTCTGGCAATAGTAATTGATCCCTCACTGTGTAACTTCAGCCCACGTAGAGAAGAAATAACTATAAGAACAACAGTCAAGCATGTGACTGCGATTTGACCCGATTCTGTTGCAGCTGTAATTGAAATTGCTTCCACCTTTCCTGCTTCGGTAATAAGATTGCACAGCTTAGTGGTGAGTTTTTATGCATTGAATTCGACCCAGCATCCTTTCTCAGGTTGAAATTTGCAGGGATAGAAGGACATGAATAATGACACGGGCACCATTTACTGAAATACGAAGACATTAGGAATGACACGCCCATGATTCCATGTTGTTCGAAATGAAGGAAATGAGGTTTACTGGGAGATAAAGCCACCAGAAAAGAAAAGAGGCGTTTTAATGGGATGATGGCATAGATAAAGAATAATACGGGAGAAATCAGGAGAGACTTAGTTGTGTTCGAATAGAGGTTATCCAGCTGATGTGAAGATCTTAAGAGTAAATATGAGGGAAGTTTCCTCGTTTCAGTGAGTGGAAACTAGACGTTAGAACTTCAAACCCAGCAGGGCACGGGAAATAATTTTGGTCAGGCATTTTATATTCTGAGAGTTACTGCATTTGGAGATGAATTTTCAGAAATAAAAACATTTTCGGAGCTGATTCCAGAATATTCGAAAAGCGCGTGCAGGCACACAAGGAGTGAATTAAACAGCGACAGTGATTCTGGGCTGTCTGGGTGGGGGTGCAAAAGGGAAACACTCTGGAAGTGGTTAACATTCATAGGAAAGAAATTGCATAACACCTGCAATTGAAAATGTTAAGTGTAAGAAGAGCTAATGTAGTTGGAAGGTGCAGCAGCTCATTCTACATGAAATATTATATAATTCAAATGCACTGATCTGTTTGGTTTAGCTCTGCATTGAATGGAAGTCGGTTACCTCAGTTCGCTGACTAACTGGTTTGTGAGAAAAATGAGACCAACAGCGTGGGATTAATTCTCTCACTGTCTACCCGCCGTTTGATATGATAATGGCTGACCAAACACGTCAATGTCTTTGCCCAGCTCATCCACAACATCCTGTCATACAATGCGATAAAGACATTTAAGCAATCGAAAATTTCTGTTCATACAGGTAACATGAAACATATTGCATCCGTCAATAATCTTCACCATTCGGACATCCAAGAACACGTTGCACAGTGGGTTTCTGCACGAAATTTGCAGGTTTTGCCGATGAGCATCTGATTCTGGTCTGATCATGTTTCAAACGACATGATTCTTTAAAAACTCACAACCAAGAAGGTAATGAGTTTCCTCTGGTCAGTAGCAGGGATGAGAACTCCAGACGATAGGAATTGGCGATGAATCAGCACAACGCTCAACGGTTCAGCTGAAAACTGAATTTAACTCCAATTCTAGTGCGGTTCAAACCCACAAACATTGAATTGCAAAGTTCCCAAATTTGTAGAAATCTAACACGCTTTCCATTGCGCCACAGAGCTGCACTCGCCACAATTTTACTGCACCCAAAGTTGCGGTTGTCAGAGAGAAAATGTCGACAATCACCAGGAAGTGGGGAGTTTTTCAAGGAGATCTTTTATTGGCAAACAAATACAGTGACATTCAGAAAACAATTTTTTGACTCGCACGAACCTCAGGGTCCATGGCATAGAGTCATAGAGTCATTGAGATGTGCAGCATCAAAACAGACACTGCTGTCCAACTTGTCCATGCCGACCAGATATCCCAACCAGTCTAGTCCCACCTGCAATCACCCGGAACATATTCCTCCAAACCCTTCCCAGACACATGCCTCTCAAATGTTGCAATTGTACAAGCCTCCACCACATCTTCTGGCAGCTCATTCCATTCACGTACCATCCTCTGTGTGAAAAGTTTACCCCTGAGGTCTCTTTCATATCTTAACCCTCTCACACTAAACCTATGCCCTCTAGTTCTGGACTACCCGAACCCCAGGGAAAATATTTTGTCTATTTATCCTTTCCATGCATCTCATAATTTTTAAAATATCTATAAGGTCACCCCTCAGCTTCCGAAGTTCCAGGGAAAACAGCCCCAGCCTCTTCAGCCTCTCCCTATAGCTCAAATCCTCCAACCCTGACAACATCCTTGTGAATCTTTTCTGAACCCTTACAAGTTTCACAGCATCTTTCCGATCGGAAGGACACCAGAATTGCTCGCAATATTGCAACAGTGGCCTAACCAATGTCCTGTACAGCCGCAACATGCCCTCCCAACACCTGTACTCAACACTCTGACCAAAAAAGGAAAGCATTCCAAATGCCTTCTTCACTATCTTATCTCCCTGCGACTCCACTTTCAAGGATCCATGAACCTCCACTCCAAGGTCTCTTTGTTCAGCAACACTCCCTAGGGTCTTACCATTAAGTCTATAAGTCCTGCTAAGATTTGCTTTCCCAAAATTCAGCACCTCACCTGCATCTGAATTAAACTCCATCACTTTATACCTTTTTCTTTAATCATGTATTGTTAGCTTATCAGAATGCCAACTGTGTTAGTCAGAATTACCTCACTCCAGCTATACAATAAACCAATGGTGATAATTCCCATTATAGTTCTACTTCTGCCACTATTGTTTTTCCTAATTTATTCTACTGTAACTATTAAGTATTCTACTGCCACCTGTGCTACAATGAACCTCCATCCCAGACTAACCTGTCATGATTAGATATTTAGCTCCCCCATCTATCACAATGTTGTCCTGTCCCAAGCGGACTCTACTAACTACTAATTGGATATTTAATGTCATATCCTGCTACAAGTGTCTCAAGCAGGCTGACTCTATTATCAATTAATTAGTTAAAGTCATGTCCTAAGTATGTACTGTCACGACGTTTCCCAAACTGCCATGATAATATTTAGTAGGCGAGGCTGACTTTACTAATTGTTATTATCTCAGCCTGCCATAGTAACCTTTCAGCCGAAGTCTGACTCTGCTAATTGGTGTAGGAGCATTCCACTACACTTATCCCATCCTGCCACAGTGACCTTTTGATAAATGTAGCATTCCGGAGACGCCTTGTAACAGATTGCCAGTCGTTTCCCTGCCTTTAACCTTCCCATGCTATCATGCTCTGTATTTTTTGTGCAGTGTTGCGATCTTTCATCAAACATCTTCACCCCACTTTCCAGTAACTGGACCTTATCCAAGAGTGCTCTCGCTTCTCAAGTATTCGGCTAAGTACTCCTGAAATGTTTTGATGACTCATATCTTTACCACACGTTCAAACAGTGATTTCCAATTATACAATACTCGCAGAGTGGAAACGTTCTTCCTATATCTCATCTGAACATCCTCTCTCCCTTGCGTTTAACAGAAAACCCTGGATGTTAACTCTTCCCATAAGAAGTTCATTCCTATCACACATACCGATCCCCTTAATGTGCACCTTAATCACTTCCTCACTTCGCCTTCTCCGCTCCCAGATAAAGAGCCTGAACTGAGCTTGTCTATCTTCGCCATGGCAATAGTGTCGTGCTGGAAAAGTACAGCAGGTCAGGCAGCATCCATTGAACGGGAGAATCGACGTTTCTGGCATAAATCTTTCATCAGGAATGAGGCGTGAGGGTGGGGACTGAGAGATAATTGAGGGAGTTGGGGTTGGGTGCAAGGTAGCCGGGAAAGCAAATGGTGGATGGAGGAGGGGAGAAGGTGATAAGTCAGAGGGGTAGAGATGAATAGGTCCGGAGGGTAGTGCTGAGTTGGATGTTTCAGACTGTGATAATGTGGGGGAGGGGAAATGAGGAAGCCGCTGAAATCCACATTTATCCCGTGTAGTTGCAGGGTCCCAAGGCAGAATACGAGGCGTTCATCTTCCAGGCGTCAGGTGGTAAAGTTTTGGTGGTGGCTTATGTCCGAACCGTCGATTGTCCTGCTCTGCAATTCACATGACAGGAGAGACGTGAAAACCAAAGACTAAAAAAAGGACAAAAACTTATAGATTCAGAGTTAATGGAATTAGACACTTTGCATACAGAAACCATTTGGCCAGTTGAGTCTGCACTGTGCCATGGAAGAGATTCACACTCTCCACTCTATCTTTCTTAACCAGCATTTATGGTGTACCTACAAAAATAGAAATTACTCCAAAAGCTCAGCGAGTCAGGCAGCATCAGTGGAGAGAAATCAGAATTAACATTGAGAATTAAAATCAGGTCCTACGAAGGGTCTGTTGACCCGAAATGGTCATTCTGTTTTCCCCGACCTGCAATTCTGAATTTTGTCTCTTATTTCCAGCACTTACAGTCCATTCAGATTTTGTTTGCCATTTACCCGAATTGCACACATTTGCATTGTGGGAAGGAATCAGAGCAGCCAGAGGAATCTCACACGGGAGAGAGAGAGAGAGTAGGAGTGTGCAAATTCCACACAGTCAGTCACACAAGACTTGAATCGAAGGCGGATTTCTGACGCTGAATGGTGCAGTTCTATCCACTGAGACCTCCCAATATGCAAGCGCCTGTCCTGGAAGCAAATTGAACCCGACCTCACGCAGTGACAGGCGGTGTTACTACCCAGGAATTCTATGCAAAAATAAGCCTATGTGTTAATACTGGAAATTAACATTCGCTTAACTATCGGAACACTTTTTAAAATTACTTGGCCTATAGCCTTGTATGTCTTGGCATCACAAATTCACATCGGAAAACTTCTGAAAGTTCTGAGGATTTCTGCCTCTGCAACCTTTGCATGCAATGAGTTCCAGATTTCAACCCACGGCTGTTTCAAGACATTTGTCTGCACATTCACTCAAACCTTTCCTCCTCTATCCTTAAATCTATGCCACTCTGCCCCTCCCCCCGTGATCGATTTTACCATCAAAGAAAAACATTGATTTCAGTCTATGCCATTCATATTCCTGATTATTTTATGCATTTCAATCATGTTTCCTCTCAATCTCTTCGACTCTAAGAAAAACGCCTCCAGTCTGTCCAATTTCTCTTCACAACTGAAACTCTTCTACCCAGACAATATCCTGTTAAATCACTCCTGCATCATTTCCAGTGCTTTCATGTCCGTTCTATAATGCGAATTGCAGAACTGCACACAATAGACAAGACAGAGCTAAATGAGCAAGTGGAATAAATGATGTAGAAGTCCACAGACAGAAGTATTTTCTAATAAATTTTCTTTTCCTCAGTGCTGCCCTGTGTCCTTTTCCATAGCCTGATGTTCGAATAATCTCTGGTCCATGTGGTAAAAGCTGTTACATGAGAATTGATCTCACAACCATAGTATCGAAATGGATTGATTGGCTTGAAGATGAGCACCTGGTTCTTCTATGATGGCACCGAGGTGAAAGAAATGCCAAAGCTGGGAGTGCTCCTGGTCAAAGGCGGGGACGAAGAGCATAATTGTTGTATTAGGATACAACACCAGCATTAACCCGCACTACAGATTGGATCAGCTGAAGCGTGCTGGAGCCTTCAGCAAGAGATCGATGAATTGAAAGCATTCTCTGAAATTTTCCTTAACAATGCGCTGTTTTGTTACTTCGACAGTAAGAGCTGTTTTTGATCATCTCCACATCAGCCACTTGCTCCCAGTAAACACTCCAGACCAGCGTACATCACTTTCATTCCGACACAGCCACATGTCATATTCTCATTCCCTCTGTGAAAATTAGAATTGACAATATCATTCTCTGAGATGCAGCAATGTAGCATGAAGTTGACAGAGTAGTGAACAAAGAAGAACAAAGAACAGAGAAAATTTACAGCCCAGGAACACACCCTTTGGATGTCGAAGCCTGAGCTGATCCAAATCCATTGTCTAAACCTATCACCCAATTCCAAAGCATCCCTCTGCACTCTTCCTACACATGCATCTGTCCAGGAATTAGACTTCCCAAAACGCATCAACTCACATTTGCCTGGATTCAACTCCATCTGCCTCTTCTCCGCTCAACTGCCCCATCTATATTCTCCTTCATTCTTTGACAGTTCACTATGCTTTCTGCTACTCCACCAAACTTCGTGTCATCTGTAAATATAATGGCGATATTTGGGCGAGCAACCCTTGGAGACTGGAACATTGCAGCTGCTGGTAATTAGATTCGATGAATAAAATCTGGAATATAAACCCGCTCAGAGGAAGGCTGACAAAAATTTTTAATTTGCTGAAAACCCATTCATTCATATCCCTTCAAAAGGGAAATCTGCCGTCCTTAAAGAGACCTGCCAACATCTAACTCCAGACCCACAATAGTACGGTTCACCCATACATTCCCTCTGACTCAGTTCAAGGAGAGTTAAGGATGAACAACAAATGCTGTTCAGACTATGATGGTCTCACTCCTGTGGAGAATAAGGAAGGATAAAAAAGATACATGGATGACAGGGAAAATTGGGAATCGTCTCAGCATGGTCTCAAATTCAGCTGATTATCCAAACTAAATAGACACAAGAATACCTACGCCTCCATGAAGTCAGGTCCATGTGGACGGGGTCTGTAGGAAGGGATTTAATTACCCGCTGAAATGTAAACTCACTTCCTCAGTCACAATGTGGGCAGGTCATTCACCACTCCCCTATGTGAGAAGGAATCAGTCAGGAGACCAACCTGCAGAGTTGCAATCTGGTTTACAAAAGATAGCAAGGGTCCGATTCTGCTGTTATTGCAGGTGTTCATCCCATCCAGCAATGAACAATGCTTGGATGCCTGTTTCCAGTGGAGTACCACTGTTTCCTGATGTAGATCAATAATTCAAACATAGTTGTAGGAGTCACGTTTAGATGTTTACAGATGATGCAACAATTGGTCGTCTTGGTGACTGTGATGAATAATATCAGGGATCGCAGGGATGTATCAATCAGGTGGAAAGGAAAAACGGCGAATGGAATTGAATCCAAACCAATAAGTGGTAATGAATTTGGAGAGTTGAAACAATAGCAGTGATGATTCTGAGTAGTGTACAGGACCAAAGAGATTTTGGAGTAGATATTCACAGATCTCTGAAGATTGTTGGGCAGGGAGATCAGTTGTACCACAGTCTGAGAATGATATTCGATCTTTAGCAAACGCCAGTTTTGGAAACAACTGAAGGAATGAGCACAAGTCTGTTCAATGCGATAAACAACATTTTTCAAAATTGAAAAATGAAATGTGGAGGGCTCGAGTATAACTCTTTGCCCATCAAGACCGCTTCACCACTCAATGAATTTACCACTGCTTCCTCTCCAAGTCATGCCAGTATGTGCCTTGGAGGGTAATTCATAAATGGTGACGTTTCAGTGCATCTTCAACCTTGTCATTATAGTCGGTACAGTCTTTGAGCTTTGAAGGTTCTGTCAACAAAGCCTGGATGACTTACTTCAGTGAATATTCTAGGTGGTGCACTCTGCTGCAATTGTGCCTCAGCAGTGAAGTGAATAAATATTCAGGCATTGAACAATATACAGTAAGTGACTGTGTTGTCGTGGAGGGTTTCCAGTTCCTTCAGTGGTATTTCAGCGGCACCCACCTAGGCAAATGGAGAGAGTTCTGTTCAACATCTAATTTGTGCTTTGTGGACGATGTAGGCTTCACGGAGACAAGGGTTGAGTTAATAATCAAACAAAGTCGACCGACGGACATATTTTTGTCGTCGACTTCTTTTATGCGCGATCAGGTTCCATTTCTCCAAAACACTAGCTGTCAGGACGATTACACGGAGGAATTCAGCTACAATGAAGCCATCAAATGACAATCGAATATGATTAGATTCTGATTTGTCAGAGTTATCGTTGCTGTATTTGGTCTGCGGCCGAAATTCCAACCCATTTCATCACCGAAATTTCTCCACATGTCTTAAGAATATTTAAGGACGCTGCAAGGGACAGCAGAGATTTACGAGGATGTTGCCAACTCTATAAAATAGACCTTCGTGGAATGATTGGTTAGGCTGGGATTATTCTCCTCGAAACAAAGGAGGTGGAGGGGTGCTCTCTAAACATATAACACGAAACATAAACGTTCAATATTTGTGGAATCTTGACAGGGTAGATACGGGCAGATGGTTTGCCCCATGCTGTGAGGAGAGCACCAGAGGACATAATCTCAGAATTAGATATTGCCCATTTAATTCAGAAATGAGGAGTCATCTCTTTGCTCAGCGGCCAAACAATCTGTGCCATCAGTGTTGTTGGGTGTTTTCAAACTGTGCCAGATAGTTAATCAGAAAGATGATGAAAATTTGACGAGGTAAGTGGGCAGAAAGGAGTTAAAGATTATCAGATCAAACATGAGTTCGTTGAATGGTGGGGCAGACTCCATGGGCTGAATGGCAAACTCCCATTTGTTTAACATTTTGTCAAACGCATTATTTTATTAATAAGTTCAGAATTGTGGGGGGATGGGATGAAGTGATAGAAAAGGTTTATTAAACTGATCAGACAGATCAGGAACAAGGCTCATAAGCTCAGGAAGACGAAATGTACTGTGACCTGGGGATAACAAATGACACTGGGCACAGCACAGGTGGCTGCATACATAAGTTGTGAAAGCTGAAGAAAGTTGGTAGACCTTATACAATTGGCAAGTCAGTGATCACGCTGGATGATGGATCGCTGTATGATTCACACACAGCAGAAATTTGTGAAAGAATGAAAGGTTCGTTTCATTGCAAAGTTTTCTTTGGTTCCAATTCCGAGTCACTGTTTGAATTACTGATCAGATCATTGTGTGAAGTGTTAGGTTAAGATACTCATGCGCCCCCCCCCCCCTCCCCACTGGATAAACTTGTGCTCCCGATCTATTGTTATTTGTTTCTCATTCTTTCGATGCAAATTCATAGAAAGACGAGATGGAATGTGGGGCGGAAAGAAAAATGCGTTCTTTCTCATTACACCAAGTTAATCTACAATTGAATAGAATGACTGCTCTCACTCTTCATTTCGACTTTAATGTGATGCCGATTATTCGTGAATCTCCCGTGCAGTGAAGGGCAAGAACAAGATTCTCTATCCATTCTATACCAGACGTGTGAGGTGCCAATAAAAACTGCTGGAGCGGTTTGTGAAGTTAGCAACCAGAGTGTGACTCGAACTCGTGAATGCGGAGCACAGTGGTGTAATAACCCACCACCACAATCATTCAGTCTTCTCAGCACATTTTGTAGAGTGGTTACATGTCACCTCATCAGGTTATATGTGGTGAAAGTGAAGGATGAGAAATTTGCAGAGCGGACTCAAATCCACACCATTGTGATTCTGCTTGCACCTGAATTATAATAACAGCAAATGCCAACAAATCGCCATGTTCGTCAGAATGAATAGCTGTCATTGATACATTCTGAGTCAGAACTGTGTCGGAATGAAACAGAGAACAAGAATTTTCCCTCATAATCACATCTACATTTGACTCATAATTTCTTCAGTCACTTTCTCTTTCACGTCAAGAAGCAGCCATGGAGAGGGAAATAAAGGTGATGTTGTGGCTCAATGGCCTTTCTCATATGGCTGAACCTGAATTGGATTAAATCGCAAGAAACACTGTTTTGTTCGTTTCATTTTAATTTTGCTGCAACCTCACAATGTTCATTGTAATAATCACAAGTGAATTAGATTTATCTCATTGGAACGATTAATGTTGCATTCAAATTTGCTCAGACTTTATTTCAGCTTTAGGAAAATACTGCTTAGAAAATCAGAGGGTTAAAGTGCAAAAGAAAATCCACCAGTTTTGTTGCTCGTTGCTTTGGCAGATTCACCGAGTATTAAATGGACCAAACATCATGGTATTTGTCCTCACATCCTTATCGCATGTGATTAAAGCAGTAAGTCGCTCTCCAAGCAACTGGTCACTTCTTATTCATTATGTAATATCTTCCCTTCACAATAAGAAAAATCCACTCAGTTCCATTCACAATGCTTCGGGTAGAATATCATGCCAAATCTTTCGAAATCCAGAGGTTTTGGAATCGAATCTTATTCAGCTGCACACGTTCACGAAATTCTTTACATTTAAAGTCAACCCACTTAGACATTGTTTCCCCGCAACTTCCGACCGACTACACCACACCCTAGCCACACGCTGTCTCTCTCCTTGTGAATTTTTTTCCTTGTATGTCACCAAATGTGCCTTTCCAAATATTTTGAAAAACAGATTCTCGGAGTAACAGCGATTCTGCTCTCATCATTTCTTTGTCCTTCAAAGGTTTTATCAAAGGTTTTGAATGTCTGACGTCTAGACGTTTACTCAATTGAAATATGGAATTTTCCTCCTATTTACTCTTTCCAAAACATCTCAAAACATGAACCCCCCACCCCCCCAATTAAGTCTTTCTTGGTTCAGGGATAACTGTTCTAAATTTTCGAAGACAACAAGTGAATAAAATCTCATCCTCAGTACATCCCGTCTCAGCATCGTCTCTAATGGCTTTACACCCCAGCAAACACCGTCATAACCCTCTCCGAGAGGCTCACAGAATCCTACAGTGCAGAGAGAGCATTTCAGTCAATCAATCCGGTGTCGACACACTGAGGAGCATCTCACCCAGACCTAGCTGCCCTCCCCATTTCTTTATATTTCACCAGAAGAAGGGGCAACCCTCCCCATTATGATATAAAAAAAAAAGCTGTTGGGCTATAACCTGGCGTCCTGTGACTTCTGGCATTGTCCCCGCGTTATCCATGGCTAATTCACTTAATTTACTTAATTCAATCCCTGGACACGAGAGGGCAATTTAACTTGGCTAATCAATATAACCCTCAGACCAAACAGCAATGCGAATTACTGAGCCAATGTTCCATCATTGTGAGCAAAACCTGTATCATTCTTAATGGCTTTATATCCTGGTAACTCAGCCTCATCAAAGCAAATCAACCCAAATTCAATGTATCGAAACACTACTCTGCGCTTTACAATCTGATTCGTGCTGCGGGAAATGTTTCTACACTCATATTTGAACGCTTTTACGCTGTTCCTTCCTCACCTTCCTGCTTCCAATAAACACCCTCAATCCGGAACAAGCCTGTCAAATGCTTTTCATTCCAACACAGTAAAAAGGTGCAGTTTGCAGAGGTCACGTGTTTGCACTTTCACTGACACACTGCCTCCCTGAGAGCTGCAGCCCTTTCCCACACTGATTCAGGCAGCACTGTCCTTCCTGTGACATGACCCATCGAGAATGGAAGGACAGGTATCAATACCCGCCCTTGGAAATGGAGCGACAATTTTAAAATATTTACATCGTGCCCAGTGGAGAATTGAGCCCTGTGACAAGCGGGGATATGAACCATTATACTACCGAGGACAAGAGTGTCAAAGGAGGCCCTTCCACCAATTGTGGCAACACATGTCAAAAACAATGCCTAATGAACTGAATCCTATTTCAGAATGCTTACCCCACAGCCTGATTTGTCTTGGCATCAAAAGTTCACATCTGAATATTTGTTCAGGTTATAAGGCTCCCTGCCGCTCTGAACAATGCAGACAGTGTATTCCAAATTCCAACCCCCCCGCTGGCTGATAAAGATTTTTCGAACATCTTCTCAAACCTTTCTGTCTTTCTCCTTAAATCTCTGGCCCCTGCTGATCGATCCCTCCATCGATGGCAAACTCGTTCAGTCAACCCTGTCCATACCCTAACTCACTCATGTCTTGTCTCCATCTCCTTTGCACTGCCACAAACACTCCACGCTGTCCTGTTTTTCTTCCAAACTGAAACTCTTCAGCCCAAACAATATCCCGGTAAATATCTCCTGTAATGTTCTCAGTGTGATCACATCCCTGCTATAATGTGACTTGCAAGACTGCACGCAACGCTCTTGCTTGAGGCTAATGAGCATTTGTTTTTTAAATTTCTGGATTAGTATGAAGGCGATCCTGGCTGGGCAGAGTTTATTACCCATTCCAAATTGCCCAGAGGGCAGTTGAGAGTCAACCATATTGCTACGAATCTGAAGTCACATGCAGCCCAGACCAAGTAAGGATAGCAAATTCCATCCCGAAATAACATTAATGAAACAGATTTTTTTTAATCAACCATTGTCATTGGATATATAGTAGTCATTAGATTCTTCAATGCAGATATTTATTGAATCCAAATTTGACGATCATGGCATTATGAGATTCAAGCCCGAGTACCCAGACTATTACCTCGGTCTCTGGATCATCAGTCCTATGAAATTACCACAAGACCAACACAGAAAGCCACAAAGCTAATCTTGAACAATAAAATGTCTTTTCACCAAAACCGCTCTGGGTATTTTCCATGAGCCTGACGCTACAATTGTCTCTGGCCATTGTCAGTAAAAGCTGCTACATGGGGATTGATTTCACAACCGCGGTATCCAAATGGATCGACTTGTTTGAAGGCCCCGATGGTGGGATTGGGGCACGTTCACCCAACAACAGTGACCGCAGCAGCAGCACAGACAGAACAGTATGAATGTGAAAGAGAGTGATA
Organism: Chiloscyllium punctatum; assembly: GCF_047496795.1. NCBI lineage: Eukaryota > Metazoa > Chordata > Chondrichthyes > Orectolobiformes > Hemiscylliidae > Chiloscyllium > Chiloscyllium punctatum. The sequence continues at coordinate 44,716,156 of NC_092788.1, forward strand.
GATTGTGCATTGCCTCAAAGAAATGGGAGGAGGGACAGAAAGGAGGTTTAATGATCGTGGGAAGGAATGGAATCTCTGACAACGGGCGTGTTTTAACCCTGATATATGAAACGCAGAGATGTAAGAGAGTGGAATTTGAAGGTAAAACAATTAATTTCTGAGCATGTGTCACAAAAAGGACAACGGAGAGAACAATTAGTGCCGTGATTTGGTTTCAAATCGAGGTTGCTGTGGTCACAATGCAAAATACCGACAACCACGATCACAGCAACCATTGAACTGGATGCTTGCAAGCAGCAATAAGTATACTAGAAGAGGAAATGTTCGGAAGAACAGCAAATGTACAATATCAGTACTGAGCGAACAGTGACAGACATGTGGGAACTGAGAATGAGCTGAATCTTTCAGTTCGATGTCCTCAGAGACTGTGGAGATCCCTTGAATGACAATGAGATCGATCGATTTCGACAAAACATCAAAGACTCGGGGGACAGTACAGGATATTGTTGAAATGTATGCTTCAATAGCATTTTAGCTTAACATCAGCACAGCCGCCCAGATCCAACCGGAAATGGGGATGGGAATGTACGCGCGGAGTTACTCTCTGGTTCCAGTGATGCAATAGGTGAGCGTCCTGTCCTTCTGTGATGGTATAGGGGCGCAAGAAATTCCTCGATTGAGTGTGCTCCTGCTCAAGGCAATGGTTGTCCCCGTTTACACTATCATAGCGATTTCCGGAGCATCTTTCTAAGACAGCTGAGTGGCACAAGTTGGAGCGTGTTGAGCCCTTAACTTTGCAATGGTTTTGCTGCAAAGATGATTTTGCTGTTTGGGTCTGTGTTTCCGACACTGGCGGTGGCAGCTACATTTGCTCACATCAGCTCAGTTTCTTCCACACAGTCAAGACTTCAACCTGGAGAAGGTGCTGCTGGCGGTGATATTTTAAACTAGTCATCCTTGGGGGTTGGGACACCGGAAATTTTGATGTTTACGTTCGACAAATAAAACATGAAATACAAGCCTGACCTCAGGAACAGAGATCATGACTTTAATTTCCTGCAATCCCATTCATTCATGTCCCTGATGCAGGGGATTCAACCATCTTCACCCAGTCCTGCCTACGAGAGACTCCAGGACCAGAAAAACATGAGCTGACCCTTAATTCAAGAATCTCCACCGCGTGGCGAAGCAGTCTAATAGGCCCTTCCAGTCCACACGGAACAGCCGAAGCGCATTCCACCAGACCCCACGGTATTCCCTGTCCCAAAAGCCTGCATTTCCCATTGTTGATCCCTGTAACTGGCACATCTTTTGTCAGAGGGAGAAATAAAAACGCAAACACAAAGAGAATGTGTAGATTGCCCACAGACAGACACCCGTGGCTGGGATCACATCCGGGTTTGTGGTGTAGCCAGACAGCAACAAACGAGGGGCAAAGAATAAATGTTGTCATCACCAGTGATTCTCAGACCCTGTGGGTGAATGAGGAAGAATGAAAACACATTCACAACATGGAAAACAGGATTTTTATCTGTGTGGACACAATTTAAAAGGATCGTTCACCCTGTGTAGAAAAAAAGGACACTGATACCACAGAGAAAGCAGGGCAATGTGGGAACTGCTGGAAGGGAGTTAATTCACCATAGAAATGGAATCTCATTTAATCAGTAACACTGTGGAGAGACCGTTCACCAGTCCCGTGTGTGGGAAGGGATGACTGAGCAAACCAACCTCAGGAGACTCCAGCAGGATTATATATCCCATCAGGTGTTCGATTATGATGTCAACGCGGCTGTTAATCCCAACCAGCTGCCTGCTCCATAGCGTCAGTCAGAGTCATACAACATGAAAACAGGACTGTCAGTCCAACCGATCCATGCTGAACATACTGCCAAACTAACCCATTCCCGTCTGCCTCCTCCTGTACCCGCTGAGTGGTGATAATGCCCTTGTAGTTTTATTACTGTGTTGTTTATCCAAAGCACAGGTAATATTTTGGGGACAAAGGGTTCAGGTCCTGACATGGCAGATAGTGGAGTTTGAATTCAATAAGCACCTGGAATTGAAGAGTCTCGTGATGCCCTGAATCAGTTGTGTGGAAAAACCCATCTGATTCACTCATGCCAGTTCGGGAAGCAAATTGCCCTATTCATCTGCTCTGTCCCACAGGAGACTCCAGATGGATAATACCGTGGTTGACTCTTAAATGCGCTCTGGGAAATAACTGACCTACTAGGCATGAATAATTTTATTTTTAAAATCCCACTTTCCCATTCATGTTTGGAATCAATTGTCCATTAAATGCTGCAAACATACCCTCATCCATCACTTCCTCAGCAAGTTAATTACACATGTAAAACACCGTCCCTTTAAAAATGCCGCACATGTCTTTTTTTAAAAAAATCTCTCTTTTCATCTAAAACATATGCCCTCTCGTCTTGACATTCCCCTCCTGCGAAAAGGCCGCCATCGTTAACTCGAAACTTGTCTCTCAATAATTCATAAACTTCTGTCAGGTCGCCGTTAAAACCCCTAAGCTAGAGTGAAAACACTCTCAACTAGGAGAAAGTGAGAACTGCAGATGAGAGATCACAGTCGAGAATGTTGTGCTGGGAAAGCACAGCAGATCAGGCAGCATTTGAGGAGCAGGAGAATCGACGTTTCGGGGAAGAGCCTGGTGAAGGACACTTGCGCGAAAAACAAATATTTTCCTGCTCCTGGGATGCTGCCTTACCTGATGTGGTTTTCCAGCACCCCGATCTCGAATCTGAAAATAGTATCAGCCTATCCAGCCTTTCATTATAACTCAAACCTTCCACAGGCAACAAGCGTGTATACCTTTTGTGAACCTACACCAGCTGAATAATATCATTCCTACAAATGGGCGACCAGAACTGGACATAATATTCCAGAAGACGCCTCATCAATGTCCTGCAAAACTTCAACATAACGTCCCAACTACTATACACAAAGGACAGAACAATGAAGGGAAGTATGTTAAATGCCTTTGAACCATCTTGTCTGTTGGTAATGCAAATTACAAGGAATTATGTACCTGCACACCGAGCTTCCATGCTCTCCAACATACGCATAGCCATATTCTTTTTGTTGTACCAAATGCAATATCTTCCATTTATCCAGATTGAACTCCATGTTACATTTTTCAGTACAACGACTCATTGGATTAAGATCCTTTTTAAATTTAGATAATCTTCCTCACTGTCTACAATTCTGGCGTCGCCTGCAAACCTACGAAGCATGCCTGCTGTGTGTTCCACTGTTTTCTCATACAGATCAATGATTCCTATTTACTTGTCGTGGCCGTGATTTAGCAGTGTGCAGATCATACAACAGTTAGTCATGCAATTAACTATGAGGAAGAAAGCCGCAGACTGCAGGGAGATATAAAACAATTGGAAATAGAACTGGTGAAAGCAATTCATTCCAGGGAACTGGGTGATAATGAAGCAAAATTAAACTTCAAACCAGCTGCCCACGCTACAGTTATGTCACTCAGCTGTCTTAGCAAGATGCAATGTAGATTGCTGTTATTATAAACGGGAACAAATTTTCCATTCTGCCCCGCCTTTGACCAGAAGCACTCCCAACCTCGGAATTGCTTACGCCTCTAAACCGTCATAGAAACACCGTGTTTTCTCCGGTTGCATCACTTGAGCCATCGAGTATCTCTGCAACCTCATTCCCATCGTGATATCAAGTTGGTTATTTGCAACTGCGGCACTCAGTTCCTCTGATTCTGGGGCTGGGAAATGGGACTATGTGACAGCACTGGTTACTGCCTTGTGTGGGGAAACTCGTGAAGTAACCGATGTTAAACTGCATTGCTATTGAAATATACATTTCAACAAAAATTTGGTAAAAACAATGACTGCAGATGCTGGAAAACAGATTCTGGATTAGTGGGGCTGGAAGAGCACAGCAGTTCAGGCAGCATCCGAGGAGCAGTAAAATCGACGTTTCGGGCAAAAGCTTTTCATCAAGAATTCAGGCAGAGAGCCTGAAGGTGGAGAGATAAATGAGAGGAGGGTAGGGGTGGGGAGAAAGTAGCATAGAGTACAATAGTTAAGTGGGGGAGGGGATGAAGGTGATTGGTCTGGGGGGAGGTTGGAATGGATAGGTGCAATAGAAGATAGGCAGGGAGGACAAGTCCGGACCAGTCATGGGGACAGTGCTGAGCTGGAAGTTTAGAACTAGGGTGAGGTGGGGGAAGGGGAAATGAGGAAAATTTTGAAGTCCACATTGATGCCCTGGGTTTGAAGTGTTCCAAGGCGGAAGATGAGGCGTTCTTCCTCCAGGTGTCTGGTGGTGAGGGAGCGGCGGTGAAGGAGGCCCAGGACCTCCATGTCCTCGGCAGAGTGGGAGGGGGAGTTGAAATGTTGGGCCATGGGGCGATGTGGTTGATTGGTACGGGTGTCCCGGAGATGTTTCCTAAAGCGGTCTGTTTGGAGAAGCCCAGTCTCCCCAATGTACCAGAGACTGCACTGGGAGTAACAGATACAATAAATGTTATTGGTGGATGTGCAGGTAACAAAAGCTGCACTGTCCCCGGAATCTTTGATGTTTTGTAGAAATCTATTGATCTCAGCCTTCAACACATTAATGATGGAATCACCACAGCCACTGGGGGAACCGATGTTAAACCGTCAGCCCATTCTGAGTTCCCACATATCTGCAGCTGTTCGCTAAGCACTGATATTGTGCATTTGGTGCGCTGCCTAACATTTCTTATGACACTGTACTTATTGCATGCGTTTAGTCCGTTCGTCTGTGGGTTGCCGTGATCGTATAGTGGTTAGTACTCTGCATTGTGGCCGCAGCAACCTCGGTTCGAATCCGAGTCACGGCAGTAATTTCTCTAAGTCTTCTGTGAAGCCCACATGAGTCAGTTGTTTTGATTTTCTCCAGGTGACTTTTTTTTCCTTCAAGCTCTGCTCGCTCACAACTCTGTGTTTCATATGTCAGAATTCAAATCCACCCGTTTTCAGAGATTTCTTCCCTCCTACGATCACTAACCGAACTTTCCATCCCATACCCCCATTTCGTTAATTTGGAGATGCTGGTGTTGGACTATGGAGTAGAAAGTTAAAAATGACCCAACACCAGGTTATGATCTTACAGGTTTAATTGAAGCACTAGCTTTCGGAGCACTGCTCTTTCCTCATGTGTTTTCAGAGTCATTTCCTATTTCACTAAGGTATTGCAGAATCTAATACAGACTCTCAGATTGATACCGATCAGTCTGTGTGGCTGCAGTCACTGTTACTGGGTGAACGTGCCCCAACCCTACCATCGGGATCTGCAGACCATTTGATCCAAATGGTTACCACTGTTGTGAGATCAATGCTCATGTCGCAGCTTTTACTGATATGGACCAGATATTATTGGGGAGGTCAAGGTCAGAAAAATGGCACAGAACAGTATCGGGGAAAAGTGACTTCATTGGATAAGATCAGTTTCCCTGCTTTTCTGCAATGGCCAAGCGCTCTTACCACTGAACACTGAACTGTTAATTCAGACACCGGGGACCTGGGTTTGACTCCGACCATGCTCGGTTGTAGAATTGGGATTCAATAAATATCTGGAATTACGAATCTTATAACTCCTATATATCCATGTTCAATTGTTGAAAAAAAACATCTGACGTCATTTAAGGAATGAAACTGTCATTCTTACCTGCTCGGGCCTCCATGTGACTCCAGACTCACTACAATATGGTTGAGTCTCAACTGCCCGCTGTGCAATTAGGGATACCAATCAATACTGATGAGCCAGCGACTCCCTCATACTGTAACAGAATAGAAAAAAAACGTTCATTCGGCCCTAGCTAGATTACTGTGTGCAGTTCTGCAATTCAGAGTACTGCATGGATGTGATCGCACTGGGAACGTTGCAGTAGAGATTCACTGGGATATTGTCTGGGCTGAAGAGTTTCAGTTGTGAGCAGAGATTGGACAGACTGGGGTTGTTTGTCGCCGAGCAGAGGAGATTGGAGAAGACATGACTGAGATGTACTAAATACTGAGGGATATGGATAGGATAGACTGAAAGAAGCTTTTGTTATTGATGGAGGGTTCGAACACTGGGGCCAAGAGATTTCGGGAAAAGGCAGAAAGGTTTGAGTAGATTTGTGGAAAGGGTCAGAGAGGCGGAAATCATTCTAACCTTAAAAAAAATTGAGATGTTAATTTGCGATGCCAAAACATGTAAGATTATGGGCTAAACGATGGAAAACGTGATTCAGGTCGTTAAGCAGTTGTGTTTGACAAGTGAGGCCACAACAGGCTGAAGGGCCTCCTTCGATGTTGTTGTCCTCCACAGTATCCTGGTTCGTGTCCCCGCCCGACACAGGGCTCATTTCTCCCCTGGGGGCATCGTCAAGTTTTACACCTGTCGCTCTGTTCCCCAGTGGAGGTTATTCATGGCTGGCCTTCCATTCTCGATGGGACATGTCACAGGAAGGACAGTGCTGTCTGAATCAGCTGGGGAAGGGCTGCAGCTCCTGGGGAGATGGAGTGTCAGTGAAAGTGCAAACACGTAACTTCAGCAAACTGCACATTGTGTTTGTGTTGCATTGAAAACCATTATATAGAGTTGTTCCTGACTGATATGTTTATTTAAAGCAGGAATCTGAGGAAGAAAACAGAATAAACCCATTCAGATCTGAGCGCAGAGACATTTCCAGCAGAACGACTGAGGTTGTACAGCATAGAACCGCGTTTGGATGCATTGAATTCGGGTTGGTGGGCGCAGCTTGCTTTCACTAGGCGGAGTTCCCAGTGTGTAAAGCCGTTACACATGATACAGATAGTGGTCAATGTGATGGTACATTTGCTCAGTGGTTCGCACTGCTCTTAAGTCTATAGGTTAGGTGGATCGGCCATGTTATATTGCGCTCATGTGTCCAGGGAGTGAATTCAGTAAGTTAAGTGAATTAGCCATGGGTAACGCGGTGATAAGGTCAGCAGTCACACGATGCCAGGTTTTACTCCAGCAGGTTTATTTGAAATCACAAGCTAGAGGGCTGCGGGGATAGAGACGGGAGCTAGGTCTGGTTGAGATGCTGTTCAGTGTCTCCCTATAGACTCGATTGGCTGAACTGTACTTTCTGCATTGTAGGGGGAATCTGTGATTCTATCAGAGAGGACACTGCCATCATTTCCTGGGCTGCTAAGACATTGGAGACGATGCTGACGGTATTTAGTTGGCATGGAATTTTATTTATTTGTGTTTTGGAAAATTTGAAACTAAACCAAGGAAAACCGAATGGAAGTTTTCCAGAGTATATTCACTCTTTCAAGTTCATAAATTTTTGAAAGTCAAGATTTCAAAACCATCGATGTAGGACAAAGACATAATGGGAGTAGAATTTCTGTCACTCAGACAATCTGTTTCCAAAATATTTGGAAAGGCACATTTAGAGACACAGAAGCAGTGAGTTTCATCAGGTGAGAGATAGCCTGTGGCCAGGTAAAAATGAAAGGAGGGTGTAGGGGCTAGAAGGTGCGAGGAAACAATATCTAATTTGGACGACTTCAGGTGCAAAGGAATATCGGAAATGTCTGCAGCTGAGTAAGATTCAGCAAAAAAAAAACTCATAGTTTTGAAAGATTTCTATTATTATTCCACATGTAGCATTATAAATGGAACTGAGCAGATTTTGTCTATTGTCTCGGACAGCTATTCCATAATGAATAGGAAATGACCCGTCTCTTGGAGATCGATTTCCTGCTTTAATCCCATGCCTTAAAGATGGGAGGACGATCGCCATGATGTTGGGTTCATTTGATACCCATTGAAATCTGCCAAAGTAACTGAGCATCAAAACTGCCATCTTGTTTTGTAGTTCAACCTTCTGTTTTTCTCATCAGTATTTTCTTTAAGCTGAAATAAATTCGGAGCAAAATTGAATGCAACATTTAACGTGGAGAAACTTGCTCTTGCCCTTCATTGCACCGGAGATTTGTGATAAATCGATACCTCATCAAAGTCGAAATAAAGCGATTTGATTCTGTTGTAAGTTACATTGGGATAATGAAAAGGAGTGCAAACGTTTCTATTCTCTTTTCATTCCATCTTGACTTTCTATGAATTTACATCGAATGAAAGGGGTACAAATAAGGAGAGATCAGGTGCAATAGTTTATCCAGTGGGATTGTGAATTTTAATGTAACACTCCACACAAAGTTCTGATCAGTATTCTTAACAGTCAATTGAATTGGAACAGCAGAAAACTTTTCCAATGAAACGAATTTTTCATTATTTCACAACCTTTTGCTGTGTGAATCATACCGCAATCAATCATCCAGCGTGATCACCAAGTTGGCAACAATTTTCTTTAGCAATCACAACATTCGCTGATGGGGGACTGCCAAACCAGAGGACACAACTTAAAAATAAGGGGTAGACCATTTAGGACAGAGATGAGGAGAAACTACTTCACCCAGAGAGTTGTGGCTGTGTGGAATGCTCTGCCCCAGAGGGCAGTGGAGGATCAGTGTCTGGATTCATTTAAGAAAGAATTGGATAGAGCTCTTAAAGATAGTGGAGTCAAGGGTTATGGAGATAAGGCTGGAACAGGATACTGATTGGGAATGATCAGCCATGATCATATTGAATGGCGGTGCAGGCTCGAAGGGCTGAATGGCCTACTCCTGCATCTATTGTCGATTGTCTATTGTCTATTATCTGCACATACCCATCCTCGGCGTGCCCAGTGCCATTTGTTGTATCCAGGTCACAGCACATTTCCTGGTCATGAAATTATGAGCTTAGTTCCTGATCTGTCTGATCAGTTTGAGAAACCTTTTCTATTACATCATTCCATCCCCTCAGAATTCTAAAGGTATCAATCAAATAGGGCGTTAGACCAAATGATGTAGGAATGGAAGTCGGCCATTCAGCCCATTGAGTCTGCTCCACCATTCAACGAACTCATGGCTGATCTAATAATCCTCAACTCCATTCTCCAGCATTGCCACGACAAAGCTTCATCATCTTTCTGGTTAAACATCTGTCTGGCACAGTTTGAAAATACACAACAACTTAGCCTCAACAACAATTTCGGCAAGGAGTTCCACCGATTCACTGGATCCTGAGTAAAGAAATTACTCCTCATTTCTGAATTAAATAGGCAATATCTAATTCTGAGTTCATGTCCTCTGGTGCTCTCCTCATACCAGAGGGTGAACCACCTGCCCGTATCTACCCTCTCAAGATCCCATGAATATTGAACGTTTATAAATGTTACTATGTGATTATAGATCTCCCCTCCCTCTCCTTTGTTTTAAGGAGAATAATCCCAGCCTAACTAATCATTCCACGAAGCTCCATTTCCTCCAGTGTTGACAACATGTTCATTAATCTCTGCTGTCCCCTTTAGCGTCCTTACATGTTATTAAGGCAGGTGGAGACACTTATGCGAAGAAACGGTTGAAATTTTAAGCACAGACGGCAATTGGATCTTGAAATCAGACAGTGACTGGAATCAGATTGGTCCACACAAGGACGAAATGGAGTAATGATCACTCTGAGAAATGAGAATTTATTCATATCTCATTGACATTCAATAACTTTACTGTAAACAAATTACCCCGTGTAATCGTCCACAGAGCTATTATTTCGGGGGAAAAAAACTTATAGAAACTGGCTACATAAACACTTTGACAACAATAACATGTTCTTGAGACATTTTTTTATTATAAACTCAACTCATTGTTCTGTGAATCCTACATCGTTTGCAAGGCACAAATGAGACGTGGAATATAACTCTCTCCATTTGCCGAGATGGGTGTAACTTCAATAACACTTAAGGAACTGGACACCGTCCACGCCAATGCAGTCACTTGAGTGTACCCTCTTCAACACCTGCAATATTCATTCCTTTCACCGCTAAGCCACAATTGCAGCAGGGTTCACCAACTATAAGATGCACTGGAGAAAGTCATTCGGGCATTTTTGACAACCGTCAAAGCTCAACAGCTGTACTGACTATAAGGACAAGGTTGGAAGATGCAACAAAACGCCACCGTTTTCAAGTTCCCCTCCAAGGCCCATAGCACCCTGACTTGGAAAGGAAGCAGTGAGAAACTCATTAGTGAAACGGCCTTGACGGGCAAAGTTGCATACTTCAGCCTTCCATCTTTTATCTTACAATTTTAAGAAAAATGTTGATTTATGCCGTGACCAGACTTGTGCTCAGTCCTTCAGCTGTTCCCTGACCTGTTGGTTGCTAAAGTTCAACTATCATCCACAGCCTGTGGTCAACAATAGAAAATATCTCAAAATCCACTCAATCGACTGACTCCCCTCAAGATTGGAGTGGTGTTGGAGAAGCACAGCAGGTCCGGCAGCATTTGAGGAGCAGGAAAAATGGACGTTTCAGTCAAATACCTTCATCAGGAATGAGACTGGGAGCACATGGGATGGAGAGATAAATGGGAAGGGGGTGGGGCTGGGGACAAGGTAGCTGAGAGTGCTGTAAGTGGATGCGGGTGGGGGGTGAACATGAAATGTCAGAGAAGTAGGTGGAGTGGATAGGTGGGAATGAAGATGCACAGGTGGGACAGGTCAGGAGGACGGAGTTGAGCTGGAAGGTAGGAACTGGGGTAAGGTAGGGGATGGGAAATGAGGCAACGGGTGAAGTCCAAATTGATACCATGGTTTTGAAGGGTCCCGAGGCAGATGATGAGGCTTTCTTCCTCCAGGCATCGGGTCGTAAGGCAGTGGCGATACAGGAGGCCCAGGACCTTCATGTCCTCGGGAGAGTGGGAGGAGGAATTGAAATGTTTGGCCATGGGGCACTGGGGTTGATTCTTGCGGGTATCCTGGAGACATTCTCTGAAGTGTTGTGTGAGAACACATCTCCTGTCTCCAACTTAGAGGAGACCGCATCGGGAGGACCGTATCCAAGAAATGGCATGTGTTGAAGTGCAGTAGAAACTTTGATGGATATGGAAGCGTCCATTAGAGCCTTGGACAGAGGTGAGGAGGTAGATGTGGGTGCAGGTTTTGCAATTCCTGCAGTGACAGGGAAATTTATATTTCCCTCCCCACCCCTATCCACTTTTCACAAAGACTCTTTCCTCCACTACTACCTAGTCAAGTCCACGCCCTCCAAAAACCCACCCTCCCCACAAGGCACCTTCCCCTGCCACCACAGGAATTGCAAAATCTGCACCCACATCTTCCCTCTCACATCCTTCCAAGGCTCCAGTGAGCCTTCCACATCCATGAAATATCCGTGTGCACTTCCACACATGTCATCTGTTGCTCGCCATGCGGTCTCCTCTACATTGGGGCCAACAGACACATTCTCGGAGAGCACTTCAGAGAACATTTCCAGGGAACCCGCAAAATTCAACTCCAACGCCCCATGACCAAAAACATCAATTACCACGTCCCCGACTCTCCCAAGGACATGCAGTTCCTGGGTCTCCTCCACCTCCATTCCCTCACCACCAGACGCCAGATATTCCACCTCTGGACCCTCAACCTCTGGATCAACGTGGTCTTCACCAGTTTTCTCATCTCCACACGGCCACCTTATCCGAGTTCCAAATTTCTAACTTGGCACCATCCTACTGACCTGTCCCACTTGTCTATCTTCCTTTCCACCTATCCGCTCCACCCTCTTCTCCGACCTATCTCCTTTAACCCATCTCTATCCACCTCTTGCACTCTCAGCTAAATTCTTCCCGTCCAGTCCTCCCGTTTATCGCTCCACCCTCGAGGCTCCCAGCTTTATTCCTGATGAAGGGCGTTTGCCCGAAACGTTATTTTTTTCTGCAACTCGGATGCTGCCTGACCTGCTATGCTTCTTCAGCACCACTCTAATCTTGATTCTGATTTCCAGCACCTGAAGTACGCACTTCCGTCCATCTGATTCCCCTCTCCATTGATCTTGAATAGGCTGTTGCTCAAGTTCCAGCATCGTTTCCCTGAATTTATATTCCCACCTGCAGTCAAGAACATCGAGACCACTTGATCCCTTGTCCAATCACCTTCAAACATTCGTGAATGTCTACTCTAATTTCTCTTTTATTACTTTAAACCACTCAGTATTCACACTTTTCTCATTGTTCCTCCCCAAATTCATTATCACCCACTTCACTGGATTGAATTCCTTTCAGCACATTTTCTTGCCAATTGTTTCCAATCTCCCTGCAGTCTATGGCTTTCTTCCTCATGGTTAACGACATGACTAATTGTTACCTGATTTGCAAACAGCTAAATGATGGCCAAGACAAATAAGTAAAAATCGTTGACCTGTATGAGAAAACAATAGAACTCATAGAAGCCATGGTTCATAAGCTTGCAGAGGACAGCAGAATTGGAGACTGTAAAGAAGGTGATATAAGGTTCCAGAAGGATCTTAATCCATTGCATCTTTGGGCTGAAAAATGTCACATGAAGTTCAATCTGGATAAATGGAAGGTATTGCATTTTGCTACATCAAATATTAGTAGTGCTTATACAATTAATGACCGGCATTGCATCGTGTTGTGGAACCGGAGGCCAGGAATGCAAGTACATAATTCATTTTAATTTGCTTCATACATAGACAGAATAGTTAAAAAAAATGTCATCTTGCCTTCGTTGCTCAGTCCTTTGAGGGAAGGAGTTGGTACGTTATGTTGAAGTTGAATAGGACATTGGGTGATGCGTCTTCTGGAAAACTGTGTCCAGTTCTTGTCGCCCAGTAATAGCAAGGAAATTATTCAGCTGGAGTAGGTTTAGAACAGGTATACCAGCGTATGGCTAGTGGGGAAGGTTTGAGTTATAACGAAAGGCTGGATAGGCTGAGAATAGTTTCACTCCAGCACTGGAGTTTGAAAGGCGGCCTGATAGAAATTTATAAATTATTGAGAGTTCGGCTGGAGTTAACTGTAACTGTCTTTTCTCCAAGGAGGGGCACTTCAAGACGAGAGGGCAAATGTATAAAGTGAAAAGATGGATTTAAAATAAGACATGAGAGGGTTTTTTTTAACAGAGGATGGTTTATGTGTGCAATTCACTTCCTGAGGCAGTGATGAATGAATGTAATATTTACAATATTTACAGGATATTTGGATCGATAAATGATTTGGAAAGTATCAGTGGGATTAACAAAAGCTATTCATTCATGCCTAGTACATAATTTATTGCGCAGAGGGAAGTTCAGAATCAACCACGATATTATGGAACTGGAATCACATACCAGCCAGACCAGATAGGTAAGGAAGTTTCCTTCCCTATCAGGCATTAGTGAATCAGATCTACTGATTCAACATCATTATTCGACTCGAGGTATTTGTTTAAATAAAATTTCAGCATCTGCCATGCCAGGGTTTGAACCCGTGTCCACAGAATTATATCTGGACATTCATATTAACAATGCAGTAATAATATCACAAGGGCATTATTAACCCTCAGCAGTTCCAAGAGCCATCAGATGCGACTCGTTTAGTTTGGCATTATGTTCAGTATGAGCTTGTAGGAGTGAAAGGCCTGTTTTCATGCTGTGTGAGTCTATGACTTTGACGCTATGAAACTGACAACTGGTTGGGATTAACAGCAGCGTTGACAGTTTAATTGATCTCCTTCTGGGATATGTAATCTTGCTGGTAAATCTGGAGGTTCTTCTGCTCATTGAGCCCTTCCCATACACGGGACTGTTGAATATTCTGTCCCCAGTTTGACTGAGTAGATGAGTTTCCACTTCAGCAGGTAATTTAATACCGCATTGCCCTGGTTTCTCTGTGATATCGGTGTCTTTGTATCTAACCAGGATGAACAATTGGTTGAAATCATGTCAACGCAGACGTAAGTCCCGTTGTCCATGTTGTGAATGTGTTTTTATTCTTCCTGATACACCCACAGGGTGTGGATGTCGCTGGTCAGGACAGCATTTGTTGTTCATCCTGATTCGCTGCTGCCTCGCTGCTCGAGAGACATGGATTCGATCCCAGTCTCGTGTGACTGTGTGCAGTTTGCACATTCTCTCTTTGCTTGCGTGAGTTTCCTCCCACAGTCTGTAGGTGTGAAGGTTACTGGGATCAGTCATGGGAAATGAAGGGGAATAGAATAGGTATGGAGTGTGGGTCTGATAGGATGTGCTTCAGAGGGATAGTGTCGACTGCAAGGGCTGAATGGCCTGCTTTCCCACACGGTTTTCATTCTCGGATTAAGGGTCAGCTATTTTGTTCAGGTCCTGGAGACACAAGTAGGCAGGATTGGGTAAAGATGGTAGCATCCCCTGTATAAGCGACATGTATGAATGGGATTGCAGGAAATTAAAGGCATGTTCTCTGTTCCTGAGATCAGGCTTCCATTCCAGGTTTTATTCATCGAACTTTAACATTACCAGTTCCGTGTGTGAGTCCCCAAGGATGCCTAGTTTATTGTATAACCACAACACCACCTTCTCGGGGTTGCAGTATTTATTGGGAACAAGAAGCTGATTCTGAGCTGATGCGAACAAAAGCAGATGCCAATGTCAAAACCAATGATCCAAATACGAAAATGAAATTTCAAACCTTGCCACCCCAAAGTTAAACTCTCCACACACTTTAGATGCGCCAATCGGCTGTCTCAGCAACATGTAGTGTTTATGGTCATAATATTATAAATGGGGGCAAGTATTCCCTTCCGCCCCGCTTTTGACCAGAAGCTGTCCCAACCTTGGAAATACATGCGCCTCTCTCCTGTCACTCCATCCCAGTTTCCAATTGGATCTTCGTGCATGCTTCACACAGTTTCTCTGATTCCGGGTCTGGAACTGGAATGATGTGTGATTGCATGCAGCAATTGGTCCTGCCTTGTGTGGGCAAAGTGATGAAGTAGCCGATATTCAAATATAATGCTATTGAAGCATACGTTTCAACAATATTCTTCACTCTGCCAAGAGTTGGAGAGTTTCGTTCATCCCATTCTCCTGTACTCTCATTCATGGAATCTCCACAGTCTCTGGGGACGCTAAAGTTAAAGATTCGGTTCATTCTGCATTCCCACATGCCTGTCGCTAAGTCTTGATATTGTACATTCTTCCTGACATTCCCTCTGCTACCATCCTGGTTGTAGTTTATAAGTGTGGTCTGTGGAATGCTATAACCGTTTAGTAGTTCGCATTCTGCGTTGTGATTGCAGCGACCTCAGTTCGAATCCACATCATGGTGGTCAGTTCTCTCAAAGTTTTACTTTTGGTGTAACACGGTCAGAAATTAATCGTTTTTACAAGACAATATTCTTCGAGGTGATGATCTGTTTTCCATCGAATTTTGTTCTCTGATATTTCTGCGTTTCATGTATCAGGATTTAAACCCAAAAGTTCTCGAAGATGTCTCTCCCTCGCACTCTCCCAAACTCTCTTTTCCATCCCTCATCCCATTTGACTGAGACATTACACAATCTAACATACACTTGCACGTTGATACCATCCAGTCTGTGCCGTTGCTCTCACTGTTGCCCCAATCTCTTCATTGGCATCTTCAAATTATTCGATCCATTTGGATACCTTGGCTGTGAGATTAATTGTCTTTTAGCAGCTTTTACTGACATGGACCAGAGATTATTGGAGTGTGAGGCTCAATAAAAGGGCATCAGGAATAATTGGGGAAAAGAGACTCTATTGGAAAAGATCCCCCATGAGGGCTTTCTGCGATAGCCTAGTGGTATTATCGCTGGATTGTTAACACAGCAAAGCCAGGTAATATTCTGGGCAGAAGGGTTGGATTCTCACCACACCACGATGATGATAGTATGTGAATGCAATAAATGCCTAGAATTAAGAATATGTTGTCTGAAAAACCCATGTGTTTCACTGACGTCCTTGAGGGAAGGAAACTACCGTCCTTATCTGGTATGGCGTCCACGTGACTCCAAACCGGAAGGCAATAAGTGCTGCAGAGCCACCCCCGATGCTGTTACAGAATAGAAATATGTTCATTCGGCTCAGTGCTAGAATTGTCCAGGGATGAGATCGCAGTGGGAACGTTGCAGGAGAGATTCACTCGGATAGTGTCGTAACTGAAATTGTACATTGAAAAATACCTTGATTGTTTGCTAAGTCTCCGATATTTAGAATGACCATGTGAGCTTAACTTCTTTCATATGTAAAGTTCAAAACTTTTTTATTTTAAAGTTTCATTCTCAGGTGAAGTTTAACAACTGGTGTCTGCCCCCATGTGCTGCTGTCTGTTCCATAATGTTTAGAATGATTCTAATTTATAAAAATGAGTTACCAGAGACTTACATGGATTCATGCAGTTTTTGAGCAAAGTACAATGTAACTCTGCAAGTACAAATTCACCCCACAGACGTATGTGTGTGTGTGTGTGTGTGTGTGTGTGTGTGTGCGTGCGTGCACGCGCGCGTGCGCACTCGTGTGTAGGAGGGTCTCTGTTTGTAGATAGGGCAATGGGATCACCTGTACTGTGACATGAACCCAATGACCATGGGTACCGAATTTAGCTATCAGTCTCTGCGGGGGCACTTTTAGCTGCTGTCTGTTTCGAAGACCGCCTTGGAGGATTGTCACTCGAAGATCCGAGGTCGAATGTCCTGGATCAGTGAAGTGCTCTCCAACTGGGAAGGGGAACACCTGTCTGTTGATTGATGTGCAGCGCTCGTTCCATTGCTGTCGCCTCTGCTCAGCTTCACCAATGTACCATGTCTTAAGGCATCCTTGCCTGCAGCATGTTGTTTTTTTAGATGAGCGTCAGTCTAAACATAATGGCATGGACGCAGCACACAGGGACTCACACCTTCAACATATTATCTGTGCTGACACTAACTGGTAAAGTCCACCTGAGAATGTAACTGTCAAAAGAAAGTTTTTCGATTTACATAAGAAAGAAATGAACCTAACATAGTCATTCTAACAGATGGAAGACTTAACAAGCAATCAAGGTATTTTTCCAATGTATAATTTCAGTGACATTACACTGTAACCTTTCGCTATAAATTCTGTACCTTACCACTGTGTACTCCACAGCCAACTGATGAAGGAGCAGCTCTCCAAATGCTATTGTTTCCATTAAACCTGTTGGACTATGACCTGGTGTTGTGCGATTTTTAACTTTGTATAAGAATGCGGATCTCACAATTAAAATAGAGACGAAGAAGCATTTATTCTCTCAGACAGTTCTGGATCAGTGGACTTTCTTGTCGCAGACAGCTGTTGAGGAAGTGTCATTAGGTGTAATGAGGCTGAGATCGGCAGATCTTCAAACAGCAAGACATCAAGCGTTATGGCGAAAGGCAAGACAGTGCAGTTCAAGATTATCAGATCAGATATGAAACCATTCAATAGCGGAACAGACTTGGTGGTCTGAATGGTGGCTATGTGTTCCTAAAATTGTTGGCCTTAATATGAAGCTGCAAAACCGACCTGAGTAAAATGTGCCAAATTTTAAAAAGCGTGGTCCCCCGGAGCATTGAACCGAGGTGAAATGTACAAAGAACAACACACAAAGGGCAGACAATATTGGGTCATTGATCCGTAGTGATCAGTATACCAAGGTAAACAGGAAAAGCGATATTCAGTATCTACATTGAACTTGGCTCCACGAGGTATGTAGTTAACTCTCGCAAACCACTATTCCCCTTCCGTTTTCCTGACGCCCCCTCCGTTCTTGTTTTAAACTGATTGAACGTCAGGCAATTGCCGATGACATTGCTGATGTGGAACTGTAGCATATAGAATATAGAACATGACAGCGCAGTACAGGCCCTTCGGCCCTCGATGTTGCGCAGCCCTGTCATACTAATCTGAAGGCCATCCCATCTACACTATTCCATATACGTCCATATGCCTCTCCAATGACGACTTAAATGCACTTAATCTTGTCGAATCTACCACCGTTACAGGCAAAGCATTCCATGTCCTAACTACTCTCTGAGTAAAGAAACTACCTCTGACATCTGTCTTATACCTTTCTCCTCTCACTTTAAAGTTGTGACCCTCGTGTTTGCAGTCCCCAAACTTGGAAAAGACTTTCCCTGTCCACCCTATCTAAACCTCTGATTATCTTGTATGTCTCTATTAAGTCACCTCTCAGTCTTCTCTCCAACGAGTACAGCCTCAAGGCCCTCAGTCTTTCCTCATGGTACATTCCTTCCATACCAGGCAACATGCTAGAAAATCCCCTCTGCACTCTTTCCAAAGCGTCAACATCGTTCTAATAATGCAGGACCAGAACTGTTGACAATACTTCAAATGTGGCTGTACCAGATCTTTGTACAGCTGTAGCATAACCGTCTGATTCCAGAACTCAATCCCTCTATTAATAAAGGCCAAAACACTGTTTTCCTTCTTAACAAACCTGTCAATCTGGGTTGCAACTTTTAGGGATCTGTGTACATGGACACCGAGATCTCTCTGCTCATCTGCACTCCCAAGAATCTTACCATTAGCCCAGTACTTTGCATTCCGATTACTCCGTCCAAAGTGTATCACCTCACACTTGTCCACTTTAAACTCAATTTGCCACCTCTCAGCCCAAATCTGCATCCTATCTATGTCTCTCTGCAACCTACTACATCCATCGTCACTATCCACAACTCCACCGACCATAGTGTTGCCCGCAAATTTACTAACCCACCCTTCTAAGCCCTCATCCAGGACATTTATAAAAATGACGAATAGCCCTGGACCCAGCATCGACCCTTGCGGAATGCCGCTAGTAACTGGACACCAAGATGAACATGTTGCATCAACTGCAACACTCTGTTTTCTTTGAGCGAGCCAATTACTGATTCAAACTGCTATGTCTCCCACAATCCCATTCCTCCACATTTTGTATAATAGCCTACTGTGAGAACCTTATCGAACACCTTGCTGAAATCCATATACACAGCATCAACCTGCTTACTCTCATCTACCTGTTTGGTCACTTTGTCAAAAAACTCATAAGGTTCGTTCGGCACGACCTACTCTTTACAAAACCACGCTGACTGTCCCTGACCAGATTATACTTTTCTAGATGATTGTAAATCCTATCTCTCATAATCTTTTCCAACGCTTTACCAAAAACTGAAGTGAGACTCGCTGGTCTGTAATTACCAGGATTGTCTCTACTACCCTTCTTGAACAAGGGAACCACATTTGCAATCCTCCAGTCCTCAGGCACTATTCCTGTAGATAATGATGATTTCCAGATCAACGGCACAGGCTCGGCAATCTCTTCATTTGCTTCCCAGAGGATTCTAGGATAGATCCCATCTGGCCCAGAGGACGTGTCTATTTTCACACTCTACAGTATTTCTAATACCTCTTCCTTGTGAACCTCAATCTCTTCGAGTCGAGATGCAAGTATCTCTGTATCTTCCTCGCCAACATTTTCATTTTATATAGTGAACACTGTCAAAAAATATTTATTTAGTGTTTCCCATGTCTCCTCTGACTCCACACACAACTTCCCACTATTATTCTTGATTGGCCCTAATTTAACTCTCGTCATTCTTTTATTCCTGACATACCTATGGAAAGCCTTAGGGTTAACGCTGATCCTATCCGCCAACAACTTCTAATGTCTCCTCCTGGCTCTCATGTCTGCTCCTGGCTCTTCTGAGCTCTCTTATTAGTTCATGCAGTGAAACGATTCTGTCTGCTGCACATCACTATGCTTCGAAATATCAAGCAGTATTTCATATTGATTACTGTAAACGTTAACCTTTAACAAGCCATGACAGTGAAGTCACTGAATCCTCATCACTATACTACCAGGGAAGATTTCTGTTAAAATCACCCTGGACACCAACAAATTCGCCATTCTATTCTCCCATCCTTCTCTGCGTGATCCCCTCGGCCCGATTCCGGTCTTGTTGGTTGGTTTACAATACTGAGTCTATCCAATCATCTTTGCATTTCAGTTTCTAAAGGATGAGACCTTCTCTCTGAGCTGGCACTTTGATGGCTCAGTGGTGATAACACAGTCCTTGTAAACGAGAAAAGTGCTTGAAATAGGCCATTCCTGTTTTTCATTCCAAGAACTTGAGGCAAACCGTTCGGCAGGACAGGAAATAGCGGGCGTGAGCAGTGATCAAGTCTGGCAGCAAGAACGAGGTGAGGCAGTATAAACTACAGAGTAATGAAACACTGGGATTGGAGGGGCTGAATGCTTCCTTTCTTTGCTGTAACCAGACATTGGTGTTGAACTCTGAAATGGGATAATATCAGACCATCGGTGAAATCTTACATTCTGCTTGTTTTCTCCCAAGGCCTGTGACACACTTGGGGAAATGTGTCTGTGTGCTTCAGTCTATGGTTAAAAATGGGGTTCAGTTCCCATCTCAAACTTTAATCCCACTTATTGTGTTTTACGAGATGAAAACGTTACAGAGAAATTAGCCCTCAGGTGAAACGTCAGAGCATACAAGGTTACAGACCAAGTGTTGGGAAACGAGATGAACGGACCCAGATCTGTGCTGTAAACACACGATAATTCAATCATTTTTGAGGGGAAACATATCTGCAGTGACATAATTCCAAAAACTGTGTGATGAAGAAACGGTGCAACGGCTTCTGGCGTCATCCCTGGTGGTCTAGTGGTTAGTATTCAGCGCTTTAACTGAGTGGCCTGGGTTTCATTACCGTTCAGAAAATCAGGACTTCTTGTTCCTGATGCAGAGAGCGCAGCTCTACCAGGAATATGTTTCATGCCTTCGATCAGTCAATACCCCAGCTCTTCAAAGAAGGGAATAGTGCCTTCACTCTCTCTGCACAGTCGGACAGTTAATCCTTCATTCTCCTCTGATTCCACTTCCCAAAGAGTTTCAAAATATTGTCAAAACTGAGTCTCAGCTATTTCTTTTCTGTGCTTTTCATACACAGGAGCTGCAGCGATTGAGTGTGTTGGTTTCTGAAAACGAAACGTACCTATGAGCAATGTATTGGGCTATTCCAGGATTGCCTTCTCTGACAACGGTGGGACATGACTGATGTTGTCTGTGATATGGAAGTGCCAGTGTTTGAGTTGAACAGACAAAGTTAAAAATTACACAATATCAGGACAGAGTCCATCGGGTTTATTTGGAAGCACTAGCTTTCGGAGAGCCGCTCCTTCATCCGGTGGGTGTTTTTCTGCAGAAACTTGGTGTGTGTGTCAATATGTGCGATCTTTTGGAAGATCATCTGGACTTTAACCGACCGTTCGTTCTGTCGACGGTACCCATGACTTGGAGGTGTTGGTGTTGGACTGGGGTGGATACATTTAATAATCACACAAAGCCATTTTAGATTCCAACAGTTGACAAATACCTGATGAAGAAACAGTGCATGGAACACTGGTGCTTCCAAATATGTCTGTTCAACACCATCTGGTGCTGTGTGAGTTTTACTCTGATAGCATTTGGTAATGTTTAACTGATCGAAGACAGTGAAAGAATTTTCGCTCGTTAGATTCAAATTTCAAATATTATCCACCTCAGCATTACAAAAATGATTAGGTTGGATGTGTGATAAATCTCCACAATGCGCTTGCGCAAAGTAAAATTCGAACTTACAACCGCCTGATCCGTAGCCAGCTCTACGAATGGTTGAACCACTGGCCAGATGCACAGCTGAGATTATACACGCTGCAGAGCTGTGGTGTTAACAAGGACATGAGCAATAGCAGTAACAGTCACAATGTGAACAAAGAACAAAGATAATCACCATCATTGATTCACTTCAAATTGTCCTCAAAAAAATGACCGTTCACAATCTGATCAGCCAATCAATGAGGTCACTGCTGATCTTGGAAATTGCAACTGACTTTTCTGCGTTTTCACCATAATTTGAGGTAAACTCCAGCCTAATCATAACATCGCATATTCTCATTAATTTTCAGCTTTAGATTACGTTAATGACCCGTACTTTGCAGGAAATGAGTGAAAATGTCCTTCCGGTAATGTAATCGTGTGCAGAGTCGGCCAGAAAAGAAAAGTCAAAGACAGGAAGCATCACTCCCATTTCTCTCTGTACCAATGCGTTTTCCTGAGTTGAATATTTTCAGGACTTGTCTTTACTATCTAAAGAATTAATTATTTTCCCAGGAAAGATTCTTCATAAATCCATTAACATCTGAGGTGTTGAAATATATTTTACTTCATATTAAAATAGTTGAATGTCTTTTCCCCCAGCCTAATGTCCCAATCCTCCCTCCTCTTCCATGTAAATACAAGCTTTGCCAGGTGATGTTGGAGCTCCCAACCTGACGTTCCAATGCTCCTTGCTGCTCCATGTCAATAGAAGCGGCTCTACTTGAATTTGGAGCTCCCACTCTGATGTCCCAATGCTCCCAGCTGCTACATGTCATTAAACGCTGGTACTTCCGAGCTTGGAGCTCCCAGTCTGATGTCCCAATGTTCCCTCCTCCATGTCAATAGAAGAAGTCCAGTTGAGGTTGGATCTATCACTCTGATGTCCCAATGCTCCCTGATGCTACATGTCATTAAAAGCTGATCCAGGTGAGAGTGGAGCTCACAGATGGTTCTTGCAAAGCTCCCTGCTCCATGCTAACTGAAGCTGCTCCAAATGAGGATGGATCTTGCATTCGGATGTGCCAATGCTCCCTGCTGCTCCATGTCAACAGAAGCTGCTCCAGGTGTGGTTGGAACTCCCAGACTGATGTCACGATGCTCCCTGGTCCACGCCAAAAGACGCTGCTCCAGATGAAGTGGGAGCTCCCATCCCTGACAGCTCACATACTTCTATACCATCATAGAAATACTGCCCACTGAACATTTCCACGACTGGAGCCATTGGTGGAATATCTGCATCATGAGAACCTAATATTATTTTTTTCACCACCGAATCATTATTTCCAAAAGTCATTCTTTCTTAAACCTTATTTAGGATGTGCATACTGCAGTCAATCCGAAGTAAGATAATGGTGCTAATTGATGTAAGCTGAATAAAAATTACATCCTATTTTTCATGTTGAGTAACTGTGACTTAGCAAGGACAATGTTTATATTGAAATCACACTTTTATTCCAGGTGAGAGAATGTGGTTTGCATTATTTAAAATGAACTTGTTCACTGTGTAAAATGATCAAATAGATCTCAATTTCAAAACAAAATTGGTAACGTTGTCATCCATCTTGAAATGTGGTGTCTTCTTCTTTCAACCAGACGGGTATTATAACGAAAAGTCTATTAATGATATGCGTATAAAGACACTTTAAATCGCAAGATTTGTGAAGATTTGTAGCTCAGGTTGAGGTTTAGGGTGTAGGTTTGCTCGCTGAGCTGTAGGTTTGATATCCAGACGTTTCATTATCTGGCGAGGTAACATCATCAGTGGCGACCTCCAAGTGAACCTGTTGTCTATTGCTTTCTATTTATATCTTTCTCCTGGATGGGGGTCCTGGGGTTTGTGGTGATGTCATTTCCTGTTCGTTTTCTGCGGGGTTGATGGCATTTCGATCTATGTGTTTGTTTATGGCGTTGTGGTTGGAGTGCCAGGCCTCTGGGAATTCTATGGCATTTCTTTGCTTAGACTGTCCCAGGATCAATGTGTTGCCCAAGTCGAACCGGACTACCAAAAATCCATAAACCAGGAGCCCCCCACAGACCCATAGTCTCTTTACCCAGAGCACCAAGTTACAGACGGGCCAAAGAACTACACGCAAGACTGAAATGCCTCAGAGAAGAGTCACAGCACTCCATCCACTCCACCCAGGAATTCCTAAAAATCATCAAAAACACCAAAATAGAGGAAGAAGAAGCAATGATCTCATTCGACATAACAGCACTGTTCACCTCCATCAACATCGATCTGGCAAAGGAAACTCTTACCACACTTTTAGAAGAGACCATCACAGACGCACCAACAACCATCAATCACATTACCAACGAAAACATAATGAAGCTCCGTGGACCTGTACCTCACCACCGACTTCACTTTCAACAACATATCTACAAACAAACCAATGGCACACCCATGAGATCTCCGGTATCAGGATTCATAGCAGAGGCAGTAATGCAAAGACGAGAACAAACAGCCCGACCAACAATCAAACCAAAAATCTGGGTCCGTTATGTAGATGACACCTTTGTCATCACAAACGAAATAAGATAGTAAAGACATTTAACATCATCAACAACACTCTCACAGGCATAAAGTTCACCAAGGAGGAAGAAACCGGAAACAACCTCGCATTCTTGGACGTCACAGTAGAAAGAAAGGACAATAGAACATAGAACATAGAACATAGAACAATACAGCACAGAACAGGCCCTTCGGCCCACGATGTTGTGCCGAACTTCTATCCTAGATTAAGCACCCATCCATGTACCTATCCAAATGTCGCTTAAAGGTCGCCAATGAATCTGACTCTACCACTCCCACGGGCAGCGCATTCCATGCCCCCACCACTCTCTGGGTGAAGAACCCACCCCTGACATCTCCCCTATACCTTCCACCCTTCACCTTAAATTTATGTCCCCTTGTAACACTCTGTTGTACCCGGGGAAAAAGTTTCTGACTGTCTACTCTATCTATTCCTCTGATCATCTTATAAACCTCTATCAAGTCACCCCTCATCCTTCGCCGTTCCAACGAGAAAAGGCCGAGAACTCTCAACCTATCCTCGTACGACCTACTCTCCATTCCAGGCAACATCCTGGTAAATCTTCTCTGCACCCTCTCCAAAGCTTCCACATCTTTCCTAAAGTGAGGCGACCAGAACTGCACACAGTACTCCAAATGTGGCCTAACATCACCTCACGACTCTTGAATTCAATCCCTCTGCTAATGAACGATAATACTCCATAGGCCTTCTTACAAACTCTATCCACCTGAGTGGCAACCTTCAAAGATCTATGTACATAGACCCCAAGATCCCTCTGTTCGTCCACCTGACCAAGAACCCTACCATTAACCCTGTATTCCGCATTCTTATTTGTTCTTCCAAAATGGACAACTTCACACTTGGCAGGGTTGAACTCCATCTGCCACTCCTCAGCCCAGCTCTGCATCATATCTAAGTCCCTCTGCAGCCGACAACAGCCCTCCTCACTGTCCACAACTCCACCTATCTTTGTATCATCTGCAAATTTACTGACCCACCCTTCGACTCCCTCATCTCAGTCATTAATAAAAATTACAAACAGCAGAGGACCCAGAACTGATCCCTGCGGAACTCCACTTGTAACTGGACTCCATGCTGAATATTTACCATCTACTACCACTCTCTGACTTCGACCGGTTAGCCAGTTTTCTATCCAATTGGCCAAATTTCCCTCTATCCCATGCCTCCTGACTTTCTGCATAAGCCTACCATGGGGAACCTTATCAAATGCCTTACTAAAATCCATGTACACTACATCCACTGCTCTACCCTCATCCACATGCTTGGTCACCTCCTCGAAGAATTCAATAAGACTTGTAAGGCAAGACCTACCCTTCACAAATCCGTGCTGGCTGTCCCTAATCAAGCAGTGCCGTTCCAGATACTCGTAAATCCTATCCCTCAGTACCCTTTCCATTACTTTGCCTACCACAGAAGTAAGACTAACTGGCCTGTAATTCCCGGGGTTATCCCTATTCCCTTTTTTGAACAGGGGCACAACATTCGCTACTCTCCAGTCCCCTGGTACCACCCCCGTTGCCAGTGAAGACGAGAAGATCATTGCCAACGGTACTGCAATTTCCTCTCTTGCTTCCCACATAATCCTAGGATATATCCCGTCAGGCCCGGGGGACTTGTCTATCCTCAAGTTGTTCAAAATGTCCAACACATCTTCCTTCCTAACAGATATCTCTTCTAGCTTATCAGTCCGTTTCACACTCTCCTCTTCAACAATACAGTCCCTCTCGTTCGTAAATACTGAAGAGAAGTATTTGTTCAAGACCTCTCCTATCTCTTCCGACTCAATACACAGTCTCCCACCACTGTCCTTGATCGGACCTACCCTCGTTCTCGTCATTCTCAGGTTTCTCACATACGCATAGAATGCCTTGGGGTTATCCTTGATCCTATCCGCCAGGGATTTTTCATGCCCTCTCTTAGCTCTCCTAATCCCTTTCTTCAGGTCCCTTCTGGCTATCCTGTATCCCTCCACTGCTCTGTCTGAACCTTGTTTCCTCAACCTTATGTAAGCCTCCTTCTTCCTCTTTACTAGACATTCAACCTCCCTCGTCAACCAAGGCTCCCTCACACGACCATTTCTTTCCTGCCTGATCGGTACATACATATCAAGGACACGTCGTATCTGCTCCTTGAAAAAGTCCCACATTTCCACCACATCCTTCCCTGACAGCCTATGCTCCCAACGTATGCTCCTCAAATCCTGTCTTACAGCATCGTAATTTCCCTTCCCCCAATTGTAGAAACTTCCTTGTTGTGCGCACCTATCTCTCTCCATAACCAAGGTGAAAGTCACAGAATTGTGGTCGCCATCACCAAAATGTTCACCCACTAACAAGCCCACCACTTGTCCCGGTTCGTTACCGAGTACCAAATCCAATATGGCCTCCCCTCTGGTTGGACAATCTACATACTGCGTTAGAAAAGCTTCCTGGACACACTGCACAAAAACCGCCCCATCCAATCTACTTGATCTAAAGAGCTTCCAATCAATATTTGGGAAGTTGAAGTCGCCCATGACTACGACCCTGTGGCTTCTGCACCTTTCCAAAATCTGTTTCCCAATCTGTTTCTCCACATCTCTGCTGCTATTGGGGGGCCTATAATAAACACCCAACAAGGTGACTGCACCTTTCCTATTTCTGACTTCAGCCCATACTACCTCCAGAGGCAGATCCCCCTCAAACTTCCTTTCTGCAGCCGTTATACCATTTCTAATTAGCAATGCCACCCCCCCTCCTTTTTTACCACCCTCCCTAATCTTACTGAAACATCTGTACCCAGGAACCTCCAACAGCCATTCCTGTCCCTCATCTATCCATGTTTCCGTGATGGCTACAACATCGTAGTCCCAGGTACCGATCCATGCCTTAAGTTCACCCACCTTATTTCTGATACAATGGAGAACTACAAACCTGCGTATACAGAAAACCGACAAACACTGACCAAGTACTTAACTACATCAGCAACCATCCCAACACACACAAACGAAGCTGTGTCAGAACACTATTCCAACGAGCCACCACACATTGCAGCACAGACGAATTTCGGAAAACAGAGGAGAACAACCTATACAACGTAATCGAGAAGAACAGATACTCAAAAAATACAGTCCACAGATTCCTCAAGAACAGACCACGACAAGCAGACCAAACACAGTCAGAAACCCTAACCACCTTACCATACATCAAAGAAATTTCAGAAATGACAGCCAGACTACTAAGACCCCTCGGAATCCTAGTAGTACACAAAACCACCAACACTCTCAAACAAAAACTAACAAACTTAAAAGACACAGTTCAACCCGTGGACAGAACCAACGTCATCTACAAAGTTCCATGCAAGGACTGTCACCAACACTACGTAAGACAAACAGGAAGAAAGTTAGCCACCAGGATACACGAACACCAGCGAGCCACAAAAAGCCACGACCTTCTCTCCTTCGTAGTCCTACATACGGATTAAAAATATCACTATTTCGACTGGGACAACACATTGATCCTGGAACAGGCTAAGCAAAGACACGCCAGAGAATTCCTAGTGGCCTGGCACTCCAACCACAATGCCATAAACAAACACTTAGATCTAGATGCCATCTATCAACCCCTCAGAAAACGAACAGGAAATGACATCACCACAAACCCCAGGAACCCCATCGAGGAGAAAGATATAAATAGAAAGCAGGAGACAACAGCTTCGCTTCACTTGGAGGTCGCCACTGATGATGATGTTATCTAGCAAAGTAAAGAAACGTCTGGATATCAAAGCTACAGCTCAGCGAGCAAACCTACAGCCTACATTTTAAATCATTTTTCATGTTTATGTTGCATGAATCTGCGGTTATTGATCCACAGTTTAGTTTCACTCCCTATAGGTAACATGCTGATTTCTCTAGTTGTTCATAGTTCAATGTGATGCATCCAGTGTGTGCATAACGTGAGGGATCTTGCTTCTCACATCTTGTGTTTATCTGTGCCTTAAGTCCAGCCGTCATCAATGGCGAGAGCAAGGGGCGAGGGCGAGACCAATGTGTAAGTCCCTCCGTGCCCATGCACGGTACCCACAGCGGCCATTCTCCACTGTGCATTTACAGCCAGTTCTCAGTGCCCCTAAACCCACGCCCTGCCAATTTTGAAATATCTCCATTATTTTGTGCTGTCTCGCTGTGCTCTTCTCACCAGGATGAATTACTTCTCCTCAACGTCCTCCAGATTTCATTTGACAAAACATTCATTAAGAATCCCTTTGCATAACATGTACATCGCAGCACTCGTTATTTGATTTTCCTGGATGTCTTTCATATGAAAAAAATGTTCACAGCAACTTGACTTGAAAAAGAATATCGCGCTCCTTTTCATTATCCCAATGCAACCGACATTGCAATGTAGTTTATTCAACAGGCTCAAACTATTCTTTGAGATTTTTGTCATAGCGTCAATGCAGATAAAATAACTATTAGAATCCCAGTTTCCATACAACAGCTGTGATCATCTGAAAACCGCACCATTGAAAGTCGGTGACGACAACGACGAGAGTGGGATTCGAACCCACGCGTGCAGAGCACAATGGATTAGCAGTCCATCGCCTTAACCTCTCGGCCACCTCGTCACAGATGTACGAAACGCTATGACCTTATGAATAATTGAATTTCGTAAATCAAGCAGAGCAGCAGATCTCCCTGGTGTTGGTGAAATGAGAAATAACAAAGTACGGTTCCAAGACTATGATCTGACCCCTGGGTTGTGGGGCAAGTGCACTCCCACTGTCACACTATGCACATAATGATCTGAACAAATGTGAGGAAATGAATATGTAACAAGGTCTGTTGAATTCTGTGAAGACTTGAAGTCAACGGAATGAAGAACGCGAGACAGCAGGAGGTGTTCTTTCAATAAAGAGTTGGACAGAGCTCTTAAGGATCGTGGAGTCAAGGGTTATCTGGATAAGGCAGGAACAGGATACAGATTGAGGATGTTCAGGCCATGATCATAATGAATGGTGGTGCTGGCTCGAAGGCAGAATGGCCTACTCCTGCACCTGCTGTAAATTGTCAATTAAATTGCCTGTGAGGAATTGTTTTCCAGACTGGAGGAGAGTGCATAGTGCTCAATGTCATTATTCGGAACACCTAACTTCCGCTCAGATGTATTTGACACTCACTTGTGTACAGGACAGACAATTTCAAAATCCAAAATAAGGCAAAACTGACAATTGAACTCAACAATGCAAAAACCTTGATCTGTATCATTTTCCTGGGCCGTGCGACACCAAGTCACCGTATGATCACAGCAACACAGTGAGCAAGTATCAGAAGGAAAGTTAGTGCAGTGCCAGAGCGCATACTGGGAGCAGCAGGTGACAGACGGGGATGTGCATATCCCACAACAGGAACACTTCCCAAACAGCGGACTGCGGTGGAAGGATTCAGAGGGAGTTTACACTATGAAATTCAATGCCAGAGACACAATGGAGATCTGTCATTGAGTCTGTTAAAGATGAAGATTTTAAGATTTCTACAGATGCAAAACAAAATAAAAAGCTCATTGGTTAGTGAAGGCAAAAGATGAAATTGTACATATCATCAATCTACCCATCTTTACAATGAGGACCTCACCACTTTCCTCACGCGGGGACAGAATCACTGGTGAAGATGATCATATAATCCCCATTACTAGCCATGTAATCAGAGAAAGTCGGTTTCCCAAATGTTAAGGTAAAACCAGGATTGTGGAGGTAAGCATTAATGTGTTGCTCCTGTGCTGAAGGTGACCAGTGCACGGTATCTCTGTTTCAGTTTAGTGGGGTGTGCTGTGCCGAAGTTTGAAGTTTGAGTCCCACATGGAGCAAATTCAATTTGTCGTCGTGTTGCGGGATACGGACAGAAGGTGATATTGAGCAAAGCCAAGTTGTTGGGAAAATACCCTTGTTTGTGGATTGAGAAACAACCTTTTCTGGATAATGACTCCTTGATCTACAAACATACTGCAAGTATCTAAAACGTGAAGAGACATATGTGGAGAGAGAGAGCCTAAGGTGATTTTTTTTAGCAGGTGGATCACGTTTCCCATGAGCACTGCTTTAAATTCCGGGAAAATAGATGTTGAACTGGTTTCATGTTACACAGTTTGTTACAAACTCACAAAGGTTGTTGCAATAATAATAAAAAAAGAAATCACATACGACCGTTTGAATATTGTATTGAATTGAATTTTGGTCTGAGCATATTTTATCTTCAAAAAAGTGCTGCAGAGCAGTACAGGGGGTTAACAATACAAAAGGACTGAGTCTTCTTGGTGGATTTCTTGGGTGGAGTTAAGAATGTACGAAATATACATAACATCATGTGAATGTGGTCAAATCTTTAAAGTGGGTGTTCCCTCTCCAAGTGATGATTCATTTCCTGCTCATTAGGATATAATTTCTGTCTGCAGTTATTTTAGGACATCAGCTCCATTTACAGAGTTTCACCTTGAATAATACGCCACACCTTACCAATCCATGAACTTGTTATACTCAGTCTTATTCAGTTGTACATGTTCATGAAATGTCTTTGTGTCTGAAGTCAACAAATTCGAAATTGTTACACAACGACACTGACTTTCACTCAATGTTAAATTCTCTCCTTGTACGTTTGTTCGTGTATCTTTTAAAACACTCTGAAGTCAGCTTCTACGTTTTATTTCTGTAAAGTCGTTCACGATTTAAATAACTCTATTGAGTGGAAGAAACTCTCATCCAAACTTTTCTTAATCATTCACTAATGGTTTTGAAGCTCTAACGAAAGTTATTGATTCACTCAAAAGAGGGACTTTCCCCGATTTACTCATTCAAACCTCGCGTTACGTGAAAATCTCATTTGTTTAGATCAAACCTGCGTGTTTGTGCATCCAGCATTTCCAAATCTCGTGAATAAACTCCTTCATTCTTTCTATCATCCCGTTTGTATCCTTTCTGATATTTTTATGTCTCAGTAAACAACGTCACTTGGCTTTCTAATATCTTGCTATCCAGGAAACAGCGTCTGTGCCCTTTCTAACTTCTTTACATGTTTTTGGTGGAGAATGACGACAAGGATTACACACAATGTTCCCACTGAGTGTGACAAAAAGATTTTACAGTTACACGATGAACTCATTGCTTTTTAAATATGACGCCTCGATTTATAAACTCCAATAAGGTAAATTACTATCTATCCAGTTCATGAACATCATCTCCATGGAGACGAAAAGTTTCTATCACTTCCTTTATTCTTCCACGGAATGGCTGAAAGGTTTGAAAGGCCAACATCTCAATCCCCGTGTCCTGAGTCAGTCTCAGCTATTTCTAAAGGCGACTGAAGTTCAAATACTTCATAGTGTGTCTCCCGTCATTCCAGTGCAGACTGGTTCTGGACAGTAAATGCCATCACCAAAGGTCACTGTGGATCTGAAATCAACAGTTTTCACATAGTAATTCTCGTAGCTATTGTGTATTGTATGTCCGTGTTCTTGTTCAATTTTTTCATCATTTCATGGTCCCTATACTTAATTCTACTGAATGATTAATTTGTGAATGGAGACATTCCCTTCACCACTCATTCGAAACTCCATGGAACATTGAAAGATTTAACTCATACGCTTCCAGAGGACAGTCCTGCCATTACTGGGATGAATCAGTCAACATTCCCCATGTATCCTCGAAGGCAAGGATTTCCTTTTCCATTGTAGGAGATCATTACAGCACTGAATCCCATGTGTGTGTTCATTATAACCGAAACAGTTGCAGCAAGACTTTATAACTAAGATTTTGCAATCTGCTTGCATTGGTTGCCCCAAACATCACATTCCATATTATGGTATGTTTGTGGATGAAAGCACTTTCTGAATCTTGAGCAATTATATTTCAGTTTTGTCAAAAAACTATCATTCGCTGTTCTCCCTTTCCCTTTCAGTTTCCCGTTTTATATCCCGTATTTTATCGGTTTATCTAAAGTTTTCAATAATTTCAATCAATCTCGCTCCTGATTGCCAATCCGAGAGAATGCCACAATTTGGTCAATTTATATGAAATGCAGCTGTAGGGCGCGGTGACCAAGTGGAAAGGTATTGGTCACGTGAACCAAATAAAAGTAGTCGGCTGGTGGAATCTGGCCGTTCCATCACAGTCATATTTAAAACATTTAACGTAATCTTTAGCCAAATCATATTGGCAGAAAATAAGAAAACAAAAATGAAAAAATTGCTGATGTTGAAAATCAAACAAAACCAGATGTTGCTGGAATATTTCAGGACGTCTGGCAGCATCTGTGGATGTGAAACGTTAACTGTGATTCATCTGCACAGATGCTGCCAGCACACCTGTGATTTTACAGCAATTTCTGTTTTTGTTTCAGATTGGCAGATTTTGTCGCAGTTCATGAGAACAGTGCTCAGTAGAATCAAACAGACAGCATGGACCTGGGAGTGTGAAATGAGACAGTAATAATGAATGAGTGGAGAGTGTTGTACTGGAAAAGTACAGCAGGTCAGGCAACATCCGAGGAGCAGGAGAATGGACGATTTAGGCATAAGCCATTCATCAGGAATTAGACTTGTGAGTCGGACAGAGGAACAAAGCTGAAGCCAGGTGCCAACTCGCAGGCACCTCCTCCGACTGACCCCGATCACAACCTCTCATCCCCTCGACAAATCATCATCTCGCAGACCATTCACAATCTCATCACCTCTGGGCATCTCCCATCCACAACCTTCAACCTCATTGTCCGTGAACCACGCACTCCCTGATTCTACCACATTCCGGATTGGGACCCTAACACCACACGGGATAAATGTGAATTTGAACAGTTACCTCATTTCCCCTCCCCCAAGCACAAGCCTTCAACTCGCCAACGCCCTCTCCACCCATTCCAACTGAAGCCAACCGAATGCAAAGCCCTGTGACAGTGTCTGTAAACAGGGAAGTGACCCACGGAAATGCAGCTTTCAATCAAGTCAAATTTGCAAAACATTTTTCTCTGTCCCCTTCCTGAGCCTGGTGTTCCAATAGTCACAGGTCAGTTGCTCCTCCTCTGCCTTAACTTTAATTTCAGGATTGCAACAAAACTAGAACAGGTTGGTCGAAGGTCCCAGAGGTACGAATAGCGCACGTTACAGGTTGGCGCTCTGCTGCTCCCGTGGAACAATTCATCAGCACTTAAATTCGTGTGAAATGCTGCAGCTGTAATTTCAATTATTATCTGAAGCTGCTTTTCCTGATGTTGATCAGGGATCATTGGTGTAACAGACTGAAGTGAATTTGAAAAATAACCTCAAATAAAGCAGCATTTATTGTAAACCTCCAGTTTCTGATCTGTGGGATTATACTGTATTTGGGAACTGTGTCAATTATCAGCAGGAAAGCTGTCCATATTCCACAGGCGATTATCCATCTGTGGATCAAGAAACAGAGGTAATGTTTTAGCATGATGACATTTTTCAAATCTTTGACCCTCCACTATATACCATTCTTGGAAAGGCTGTTAAACTCGTTTCATATTATCCCATTTCTTGCAAACTCGCACAGCTCATTAAACTGTTCGAAAGGAATTAGATTTATCTCTTTGGGTAGATTGAATGTTGTTCATGAATCTGGGAAAGTCAGAACAAATTGTTTTGCTGTTGTGCAGAACAGAGCGTTCAGACAGGAATCAGGACGAGTCTTTTTGCTGGGTTTTTTGTGCGGAGATCAGTGAGTATTAAATGGACTCAGTTCCGTTCCTGGTCATTGTGACCAAATGTTCAAGGCAACAGATGGCAATGATGATGATGCTTGACATCTACAGGGACATTCCTACTCATTAGAATCACCATTGTATTACAGATCAGGTGGGTAGGAGAGATGATGATCCTTATGGCAACCTGAGACAGTGCGACAATTAATCCCACATTGTTAGTCTCACTCTATACCATAAACCAGTTAGCCAGCGGAGTGCGCTAACTGGCTTCCGTTTACTGTAAAGCTATAACAAACAGATCAGTATATTTACAATTTGTAGTAGTTCACACAGAACCAGCCGCGACACCTTTCAACACCACCAGCTCTTCTTATACTTAACTTCTTCAGTTGCAGTTGTTATGCAATTTCTTTCCAATGAAAGCTAAACAATTCGTGAGTGTGCCACTTTTGCATCCCCATCCAAGCAGCGCAGAATCCCTGTCCCTGTTAAATTCGCTCCTTGTGTGTCCACATGTGGCTTTTCAAATATTCTGGAAACAGCTTCTAATTTTTTTTTTCTTTCTGTAAAATCATCTCCGATTTCAATAAGTCTCAGAATAGAAAGTACCTGCTGTAAACTTCTTTGTCGTTCCTCTCTGGTTTTGAAGCTCTAACCTTTAGTTATACACGCACCTCAATGAGGGAATTCCCCTCCTATTTACCCTTACCTCAACCTCACATCTGCTGAAAAACCTCCATTAGGATACGACTCCATCATTAAGGATGAGAAACTAGAATCCATCATTAAGGATGAGGTTTCTAAATTCTTGGAAGAGCAGAGTCTGATTAGAACAAGTCAACATGGATTGAGTAAAGGGAGGTCATGCCTGACAAACCTGTTGGAATTTTTTGAAGAGGTAACAAGTAGGTTAGACCAGGGGAACCCAGTGGATGTGGTCTATCTGGACTTTCAAAAGGCCTTTGATAAGGTGCCACACGGGAGACTGCTGAGCAAGGTGAGGGCCCATGGTGTTCGAGGTGAGCTGCTGGGATGGATTGAGGATTGGCTATCTAACAGAAGGCAGAGAGTTGGGATAAAAGGTTCTTTTTCAGAATGGCAGCCGGTGACGAGCGGTGTCCCGCAGGGTTCGGTGCTGGGGCCACAGCTGTTCGCATTATATATTAATGATTTGGATGAGGGAACCGGGGGCATTCTAGCGAAGTTTGCTGATGATACAAAGTTAGGTAGACAGGCAGGTAGTACTGAGGAAGTGGGGAGGCTACAGAAGGATATAGACAGGTTGGGAGAGTGGTCCAGGAAATGGCTGATGGAATTTAACGTGAGCAAGTGCGAGGTCTTGCACTTTGACAAAAAGAATAAAAGCATGGACTACTTTCTAAATGGTGAGAAAATTAATAAAGCCAAAGTACAAAAGGATCTGGGAGTGCTAGTCGAGGATTCTCTAAAGGTAAACATGCAGGTTGAGTCTGTGATTAAGAAAGCGAATGCGATGTTGTCTCTTATCTCAAGAGGGTTGGAATATAAAAGCAGAGATATACTACTAAGACTTTATAAAGCTCTGGTTAGGCCCCATTTGGAGTACTGTGTCCAGTTTTGGTCCCCACACCTCAGGAAGGACATACTGGCACTGGAACGTGTCCAGCGGAGATTCACACGGGTGATCCCTGGAATGACAGGTCCAGCATATGAGGAACGGCTGAGGATACTGGGATTGTATTCGTTGGAGTTTAGAAGATTAAGGGGAGACTTAATAGAGACGTACAAAGTAATACATGGCTTGGAAAAGGTGGATGCTAGGAAATTGTTTCCGTTAGACGAGGAGACTAGGACCCGGGGACACAGCCTTAGAATTAGAGGGGGTCATTTCAGAACGGAAATGCGGAGACATTTCTTCAGCCAGAGAGTGGTGGGCCTGTGGAATTCATTGCCACGGTGTGCAGTGGAAGCCGGGACGCTAAATGTCTTCAAGGCTGAGATTGATAGATTCTTGTTGTCTAGAGGAATTAAGGGCTACGGGAAGAATGCTGGTAAGTGGAGCTGAAATGCGATTCAGCCATGATTGAATGGCGGAGTGGACTCGATGGGCCGAATGGCCTTACTTCCACTCATATGTCTTATGGTCTTATGGTCTTAAGTGTAGATAATATGAAAGAACAGTATTATACAGTCATAACTGGTTTATAGAAACAAAAACTGTACAGTGACACTTACCAGGAACACCAACGATAGCCAGGAATGGATAATAAAAATATTGAACAATGCGAAGAGCATAATAGATCCGCCATGATAATGGCAACCAATAAAATGCAAAAATATACCAAATATAATCGGATAAACTCCTGTCTATTGTTGGAATATTCCAGTCGACTGTTCTCAGATTCTGATCTCTCCTCCCCCTCTCTCTGGATCTGCTGATCCCTGTCAGTGCTGTCGGTGATGCTCCCGCTCATGTTATGGGATAACACATTGAATGGAGTCCATTTATCATGAAAAGATGGAAACACTCCACTGGGATAATTAGAATCCATGGAGATTGGCATTAATCAAGCTTACAGAACAAATAGGATCAGTTAACCAGCTCTATAGTTTTCATATCACTATAAAAGGGAAGTTTTACTGGTTTTGGATGGAATGGATAAGGGTTGCTGAGGGATGGACCATAAATCTTTCAATTTTTTAAATCATATTTTTCCTTGCATACGAGAGTATTAACAGGACACTGCAGGGGTCTATATATGTTCCACTCTGTTTATGAAAGGAAGCAGTGATAAAATAACAGATCGGCTACACAAAAAAAAGTCGGGTGGGCAAGTTTCTAGATACCTTAACACAAAGTATGATACTTATTATCCGGTGTGAGGCTACTCCTGGTTTTAATACCCTGTTTTCAAATCCTTTCATAACCTTGAGACAGAGCACTGAGACTGCTGCTCAGGAACAGGCCAAAGCAATTCTGTCCCTCTGGGCCTCTTACAGAAGGAAAGGAGAAGGCCATTCAGCCCATATTAGCCTGTTGCTACTTGAAAAGGTGGAACGCTGGAACATTAGCACATTTTGTAAACAAAATCATTCAAAATAAAAGGATTTGTCGATGCAGTTGTATGAGGTGTCACTAAGAGGACACCTGGAGTACATTGTGTTATTTGTGTTTCGGTAACTGAGAAGGGATGGACCTCCATCAGATACAGTTTAACAGCTGCTCATAATCCAGAGGTTGCTGTGTCATTTAATGTCTTGGGTCTGTTATACAGGGTCAGGAGGAGCC
Source organism: Chiloscyllium punctatum (assembly GCF_047496795.1). NCBI lineage: Eukaryota > Metazoa > Chordata > Chondrichthyes > Orectolobiformes > Hemiscylliidae > Chiloscyllium > Chiloscyllium punctatum. Next base: position 44,753,186 of record NC_092788.1, read on the forward strand.
TATTCAGCCTCTCTAGCCTGTTACAGAGGGGCAGGAAGTGTTTATTTAACTTTCAAGTCTGTTATGGGACACAGGAACAGGAGGGAGTCATTCAACGGCTCGAGACTGGGACACAGGGAAATCTGGAGGCTAGTGAGGCCTGAGGATCCTGTTACGCAGGAACAGGAGGAGGTGACTCACTCACCACCAGTATGGGACACTGGGAGAGAAGGGGAGTGCGCCTGTTACAAACAGAAATAGATGAATAAATTGCTTTCGTGGTCCACACAATCCTGCCCCACCATTCACTAAGACCACGGCTGATCTGATTGTGATTTCCTCATTCCATTTTATGGAGACTCCCCTCTCTGCAGCCTCTGCTCCATTTGTTGGTCATGTTGTAGACCCAGATGCTGTAACAACAGTCACCATGACTCATCCAGAGGGTCGGGTCTAATCGGATGAGTCAGGATTTGAAGGGTCCAATCACAAAAACGAAAACACAAAATAAAGGCATTGCCAGATGTTTCGTTCTCTCACATTCGCAATCCAACTCACATAAGCAGCCCATCTATTGTACGTTAAGGATGGAGCAGTGTGTAGATCTGGCTAGCGAACAGCTGAATGCAACCCAGCAATGTCTAGAGTGAAACTCTGTGCAGTCCACACCAATGCTTGATCTATAATCCTGGGCTAAATGTCCAGCATGAGAAGCTGTGCAGACTGCACTGGTTCATTCATATGTAAACCCAGGCTGTTGCATTGTTCGGTAACACTGTGTTAGATCACTGCCCAGTGTGGGGAAACTTGCAGCCGATACTGGCAGTGACAGGATGTGCAGCTCCCATCCATTTACAGCTCGATATCTCCACTGTGCCTTAACAAAGGGTGCTGTGGGTGTCAAAATAATTGCAAAGGAGAGATGTAAATGGAAACAGTTTAAAGACCAATAGTTCTGATTTAGGTGCATACCACTCCAGTATTTAAAGATAAAATAACTGAGATAATGTTCAGTGAGGTTTTGTGGATGGTGCAAAGAAGATAGAGGTGGATGGTGATGTTACAGCGGTTGCACTATAAGCCTCCAAATAATCAATGCGAATTGGAGGAACAAGTATGCAGGGAGACTGGGGAGACTTGCAAGAACAATAGGATTTTCATAATAGGTGATTTTAATTATACTAACAAAAACTGGGACATCCAGATTGTTAAGAACTTCGCTGGAACGTAATATCTTAAGTGTGTTCAGGAAAGTTTCCATAAGCAGCATATGGAGGGTCTTACTCGGGAAGGGACAAACTCACCTACTGTTGGGGCATAGGGCAGAATAGGTGATGGAGGTAAAGTGGGGGAGCATTTTGGGACCGGTGACTAGAATAATATGAATTTTAAAATAGTTATGGGAGGGACAGAATTGGTCCACAGATTCAAGTTCTAAATTAGGGCGAGGCATATTTTGTTGAAATTAGACAGGGACTTGCAAAGGTTGATGGGAGTAGCTTGTTTCCAGGCAAAAGGATCTCTGGTAAGTGGGAGGCCTTTAAAAGTCAAGGTCTATATGTTCCTGTGAGGGTGAAGGGAAAATGAGGCAGGAAGAGAGAACCCTGGATGACAAGAGATAATCAGGCTCTGACCAGCAAAAAATGGAGGCGTGGCTCAGGTTCAGGCAGCTGGAATCAATGCAATCTCTGGAGAGACACAAGGGATACAGGGGTTTACTGAAGAAGGAAATCAGGAGGGCGAAAAGGGGGTATGAGATAGCCTTGGCTGAGAAAATGAGGGTGGATCCAAAGATGTGCTTTTAGTATAGTAAAGTAAAAGAACGACGAGAGAGAAAATAGGACTCCTTAAAATACAAAGTGGGCATTCATGTGTAAAACCACAAGAGATGGGTGAGGTCCTCAAATTCCCCTCTGTGTTTACCATGAAGAAAGACATGAAGATCTGTGAGCTTTTGGGGGGGGGGGGGGTGGCGGGGTGGGGGGTGGGGGTAATTTAGTTGTCATATGTTGGTACCATTCATATCACAGTGGAGGTGCTGTTGGACATAGTAGAATGCATAAAGTCAAATAAGTACAAATAAATCTCTTGGTCCTGACCAGATATATCCAAGAGCACTGCAAGAGGCTGGAGAAGACAGGTCAGGGGCGAAGGTCCCGGAAGACTGGACAGTAGCAAATGTTGTGCCCTTATTCAAGAAGGGCTGCAAAGAAAAAACTGGGAAATATAGACCAGTAAGCTTCACATCTGCTTTTGGTAAACCACTTGAGAAGGTTCTGAGAGATAAGATATGCATGCATCTGGAAAGACAGAGTTTGACTTGAACAGTCAGCATAGCTATGTGCATGACAGATCATGCCTTACAAATTTTGTTCGAGTTTTTTAAGGAAGTGACCAGGAAGGTTGACGAGGGCAGTGTGGTGGACATACCCTATATGGATTTCAGTAAAGCCTTTCAGAAGGTTCCACATGGTCGGCTGCTCGGGCAGGTTAGATCGCACGGACTCCAAGATAATCTGGCAAATTGGCGACACAATTGGCTTGGCGTTTGGAAGCAAAAGGCTATGGTGCAGGGATGCTTGTCGGACTGGAGGCCTGTGACTCGTGGAGTGCCTCAGGGGTCAGTACTGGCCCCATTGCTGTTTGTTATCTATATCAATGATTTGGACCAGAGTGCACAACGCAAGGTTAGTAAGTTTGCAGATGACACTAAAATAGGAGGCATCCAGTGAGGAACGTTATTAGAAATTGCAGCAGTACCTTGATCGGCAGGGGAAGTGGGCTGAGAAATAGCATGTGGAGTTTAATATAGATAAGTGTGACATCTTGCATTTTGGAAAGTCAAATTCAGGTAGGAGTTTAATGATGAATGAGAGTGCCTTAAGGAGTGTAGTGGAACAAAAGGACATTAGAGATCAGGTGCACGGTTGTCTGAAATTTGAGTCACAGATACACAGGATAGTGAAGAAGGCTGTTGGCATACTGGCCTTCATCAGCGCATTAGGTATAGACGTTGGGACATTATGTTGGAATTGTACAGGATGTTGGTAAGGCTGCAGTTGGAGTATTGGGTTCAGTTTTGTTCTCCTTGTAAAAAGGATATTAGTGAATTAGAAAGAGTGTAATAGAAATTTCAGAGATGTTTCCTTGGCGAAAGGGTTTAAGTTATAGGGAGATTATGGACAGGTTAGAACTTATTTCTTTACAGCCTAGGAAACCGAAGGGGTTCTTATAGAAGTGTAGATCTTATCAAATTATGAGAGACGTGCATAAGGGTGAATACTTCAAGTTTTTTTTTGCAAGGTTGGGGAATCGAGGACTAGAGGACATCCGTTCATGCTTCGAGAGGAATAAAATAACAATTAACCCGTAGGGGCAGCTCTTTTACACAGATTATGGTACACATATGGACTGAGTTGTCAGTGGAAGTGGTTGAGGTTGGTACAATAACAATATTGAAAAGGCACTTGGACAAATACAGATAGGAAAGGATTAGAGGATACAGAGCAAGGGCAGAGAAATTGGATGAGTTTGGATGGACAATTTGTTCGGCATGGAACATGTGGGCCGAAGGGGCCTGTTTCCGTCTGTAGAACCATATGACTGTAAATCCGTGTGTTTTGGGAAAGAGACAGGGAGGGGGAGAGCGAGAAAAAATGTCATGGAACGATATGTTCACTAGTTTCAGAATGTTGAAATGAAGACATTTCGACAGTATCATGCAACACGAGTCAGTATTATGAAGAATTATGAGTGAATGGTATATTAGTGTGAGTTCAGGCGATTGAGAGTTTTGAATGAGCATTTGTCCTGTCGCTTTGCAACTGGGAGAGAGAACTGCAGAGTCTTCGACACATTGAGCTGTATAAAACAGTAATTTGTCTCAATTTCATTTTCATTGAGTGTGACAGAGGGATTGTCTGTACAAAGCTGAGCTGGTTTCCTGGTGCTCTCTTATCGAACTCACCTCATTAGCTACCTACCCCACCCCATGGTTTCCCTCTCATTCAATACCAGCCCGAATCTCCCACCCATCATGACTGCAGGTACACACAGTCGCCCGGGTGCCCCTGGATATTCCGTGATCCCTGGCACTGGTGCAATCTTTAAAAGGCCAAGGGGCACACGGTTGAGCTTTCTCAGGTTGGTGCTGTATTGCACAGATTACCCCGAGCATGGCATATAAGGGGAATTTACACCACGGTTTGTTGACAGAGCATGGCGGGCTTGGTGGATGGGCTAGTACAGAGGGGGACCATTCCCTTTCCAGAGGGGGCCATACCACCAGACCCACCGAGCATCGTCTGTACTCACCACCCAGCTCAGTGCAGTATCTGCGGTCTGAAGAAATACCCAGCAATACAGGACACACATCAATAACCTTCCCTATTCTGTCAGGGTAAGGGTCACCGTATTCTCTCTGTTCCCTCACAGTCACTGTATATCTGTTACAGCACCGACCCCCAAACAAGGCTCATGCTCCAACACGCTCACTGCAGCGCCTTCTGTCTTTCTCTCTCTCGTTTGCAATACCCAACACCACCCCCCACCCCCCCCCCCCCCCCCGCCCCCTGACTACAGTTATAGAATATTCTGGAGAATGCCGATTATGGAAAATTCCAGATAATGTTCCAAATAATTCCCAGTTTCAAGAAAATGGCAGTGCCCCATTGTATAATACATAAGAGGAAGGAGTAGTGATGTAAGTTTTTCAAATCACACACAATTCAAATCACGCTGAGGTGATTCAGCCCTTCAAACATGCTCTAGCATTTAATAAGTTCCGGCTGATCTGATGGTTTTCTCAGCTCCATGTTACAGGAATTTTTAGTCATTCAACTCCCTGGGTTCCTGTCACTGACCAGACGGCACTCAGGCACTTTTACCCCAGTTTTCTTCAAGCGCCTGTTCGAGGGCATTTCCCATGGAATGCACTCTCCTAACAGTATATTCCATCAGTTATATACTTTCATGCAACGGTCAGCATGCTTTACACAGACCAAACAAAAATCTACACTTTTTTATGTTATAGATGTCCAATCACACTTAGTAATTCTGGTTATTTCACTTGACTCACCTTAATAATATTAAATCAGAATCAGCTTCTAAGCACGTCTTGTTATAAAATACAATTTCGAGCAGAGAACGTTTTTACCCTCAGCTGTTATCTTGACCGTTATCTGAATTGTACCCTTTTCATTGTTATGAAAGTTTCTCTTGCCCTTTGTCTGTGACTACTTCTGAGTGTAACAGTTGCTCTGTCGCCCCTCAGTTGGCTGGACGGCAAGATTTGTTATGTAGAGGGAAGCCAACTGCGCAGGTTCAGTTCCTCACGCTGACTGAGGTTACCATGAAGGAGATGCTCTCTCAACGTCACCCCATCACCCGAAATGTGGTGACCCTCACGGTAAACCAGCATGAGTGGTCTCTCTACGGAAAGTTCTTTGGGACTCTATTCTATCAATGTTAGCATTTTAATTTTTAAAAATAGTAATTTTATTGAAAAATAGATTTTTAATATTGTAATAACCCAATAACAACACAACTCAAATAACTGATCAAAATTACTCTCATGTGCATGTACATACAAAAAAAGTTAAAACACTAAATAGACAGAGAAAAAAACAAAACTAAACAATAAATAATGAATAAATACTATAGGTCAGCATAACAAAACAATAGCTCTCGTTTTTCAAGAGCATTAACTGATACAAATTTTTATGTTCATAATTCTTCCTCGCTGGATATTAGATTCATTAGACCATATCGTCATGGCTATATACAAGCCCTTATTAATGTGACAGATAAACCTGTATCGTGGTTATCCAAAAAGCCTGCCATGTCTTATATAAATCTCTGCTTTTTTGATGCACCACACTGATGAGAATGTCCAAAGGGATATTCTCCATGAAGAACCTACGACGACCCAACAGACCCGGGGTTTTCAGACATCCAACACAACAGAACATTTTTCCTAGCACAGAAAGTAAGGATATATTTTTGCCTCATGTGCATCTCTGTAAAGTACCCTGGGCAGGCCCAGGAAAAGAAAAACCGGGTCCATCTCCAATTCAGTCGCCTCGACCTACTCTATCACACCTAACACAGTGCTCCAATATAGATGAAGCCTGAAGCAGGACAAGAAGCAATGAGTAAGAGTGCCTGTAGTCATTCTGCATTTCGGACATGCTGAAGATAATCCCACTTTGCATTTTGTGAGACCATCTGGGGTCAGATCGACCCTATGAAGAATTTTCAACTGCATAGAATGGGTCCTATTACAGATCAAAATCCTTTGAACATTTTCACAAATATCCTCCCATGTCTCCGAGGTGTTCTGAACCCCAACTCTCTCTCGCAGACATCACAAAGCTGCACAGTCTCGTCTGAGGTGACACTCTCCAACTAATGATAAAGGGAACTGACTGAGAGTGCATTCGGAGCACTAAGCACCCGCTTATCTCTATCGGATCTGTAAGAGTCTGTTAAAAGTGTGCTTTTTTAAAATCAAATCTCTGATCTGAAAACAAAAACAAACAGAAGAGGTCTCTACTAGGTAGTCCATACTTACGAGTTATTTGATCAAATTATGACATTCTTTCTCCCTGAAATAAAATGTCGTGGCTCAGTAGATAGCACTGCAAACTCACAGCACCAGTATCCAAAGTTGTGCAGGTTAGATGAATTGGCTATTGATAAATTACCCATGGTCTTCAGGGATATGTAGGTTGGGGCATTAGTCAGGGTAAATTTAGGATGTTAGGGGAATGGGTCTGGGTGGGTCGAAGTCGACTTGTTGGGCCCAAGGACCTGTTTCCACACTGTAGGGATTCTATTAATTCTAAATCACTGAAGCAAGGTACACCCTTAGCTTCCCACAGTTTAAACATGGAATCCATTATCCCCGGTTGACAACTTGGTATACGAATTATAGGGGTAAGAAACAAGGTTTTGGCTGCATTGCCCTCGATCTGACTCATTGTCATTCATGCTTTAACTTTATTGATAATTATTGAGTTATGACAATACTCCATAAATGTTGTCATTTTGTCGAAGAACAACAGACTAATAAGGGTTCACATTGTCTGAGAGAGTTCAATATCTAACTGTATTGACACCGAGTCCCCAGTGGCCCAGACACTAACATAGGATAATAAAGAGCTTAATTGATAGCATTTAATATGGGAGATCCCCACAATCTGTGGGGTAGTTGCAATTTGCTTAGCTTAATAAAGAGTCGCTTATGGTGCCAAACAAAAGAGCTAAACCAGCCATAAAGTCTCCTAAATATCTGTCTGGGAAACATCAAAGAAAGCATTCACACGGGGTATAGTAAATGAGGAAGGACATTCATTTTAAGAACAGCTATCCGACCTAGCCAGGATATTGGAAGTGCCTCCCTTCTTTGAAGGTCTTGATTAATTTTGTCAAACACATGGACATAGTTCACGTTAAATAAATGATCAAAGACAGATGCAATGAATATACTGAAATAGGGAAATCAGGCCAGTGACTATTTAAAAGGAAACCAGGATTTACTTTCAATATGAGGTATTTCCCTGAGACCTCCCATAGGCATGGCCACAAACTTTGTAAAATTAATCTTATAGCCCGAAAAGGTGATAAGCGAATTAATGCATTGCATCACGTGAGCTGCTGAAACTGTGGGATTTGACAAACACATGATCCCTCATCTGCATACAACATAATCTTATGTGACTTCTATCTTAATTCTGGGGCAGGTATGTTGGGGTAATATTCCTAATTGTGCAGGATGCCACCGTGTCTAAGATTGTTGCAGGTATTGGGAAGAGATCAACCCTCGTTTGGCATTTGTGCGGATTAAAGAAGAAAATAAAATCCCTACTTGTGAGGTAGATCTGCCTCCAGGTATCCACCAGCTCTAATCCACTAATTGCTTACTTTATAACGAGGGTAATTGGGGACCTTTGGACATTCTGTCCACCGTGGGGCCATAAGACAGTCGAAATCTCCTTCTACAATAATGTGCCATGATGCAAGATAACTTACTTTGGATAATGCATCTTTCAGGATTTTAAGACAGTGCGCCAGGGGGCAATAAACATTCAAAATATTGTATTATTTCCCAAAGTTCAAGACTTTGGGAATGATGATCCTTCCGTGAGTGTCTAATACAATCTAGTAATTTAAATGGAAGATTCTTCTTCACTAGTATGGTTTCTCCCCATCTCCTAGTATTAAAAGACGTGAAATAAACTCGATCAAACCCACCCTGCTATAACGTCAAATATTCCTTGTCATCAAGGTGCATCTCCTGCAATAGGACAACATCCACCCTCTCTGTTTTAAGATGAGAAAGTACATTTTTCCTCTTGACTGGCAGATGGCTCCCCTTAATGTTCCAGGTACAACATTTAAGCACATCATTATCCAGAACACACTGTAACAACATTTCAACTCTAGAGTTTCACATCGAATTACACAACCCTGATCATTAATGAAAAAAAGACTCATTGGGCCTAAAAAACTGTACAAACTAAAACTACTACAACTAACAAGCTCTCAAATCTTTCCAAAGCTAAACACATAAAATCCAAAGAACGAAATAAAATCCAAAATGCCAATGACACTCGATTGGGGAATTTACACCCGACCGCCCACTGGGAAGCTTACATATCTCCAAACTTTATCTTCTGCCCGCTACCAATTTGGAATCCAGGGCAATTAACAACAAAAATCGGGCATGAACTGCCCTTCGGTCGGCACTTCGTCATCACAACTACCTTTGTCACTCCATCCAGCTTGGGCTGCACACCAGACACAAGCAAAGAAAGAAAAACAATGTTGTAATACTAATGAAGAAGTTAAAAATGAGTACTCTACCCATTCCCGGCTATAATTTAACACTGGTTAATAGCAGAAAAATCCAACAAAATTTCTTGAAGAGAGAAACATGATTACCTAAATATCCAGCTTACTTTAAAATGTCCAGAAAGTTTTCGCTTTCTCTGGAGAGTCAGACGAGTTCATGGATCCATTGAAAGTAATACGGAGCACCACTGAGTACCGTAACGAAAATTGAATCCAGAATTCCCTTACTCTTTTCTTGATATCATCAAAAGATTTTTTTTCCTGAATCACCGCCGTTGAAAAGTCCTAAAAGAACATAATACTGGAGCCCTCATGAATTAAAGCCATCACATCTTTCCCCTGGGTTCTGGAAGAGTCCATTAGTCTTAGTTTGTCCCCACAACTGTGTAATCGAACAAGGACAGGATGAAAGCGTTGGTCTGAGTCTGACTTCCGCGCCGTAACCCGATGAACTGTCTCACTTTTCACCCCTCCCTCCTCAGTTTTGAAGTGAAGGAATCGCTGCAGCCAGTTCTTGAAAAAACTCAGCGGCTGACCACCTTCTGTCCACTCCAGCAAACCGACGATGTGAATATCCTTCATCCTACCCCTGTTCTCGAGGTCGTCATCTTGTTCAGTTGAGGTGCAGACCTGCTTTTCAATGGCGACGATCCTCTCCCGAGAGGAATCGATCACGGTCTCTGTCGATGCAGTTCGGCTCTTGACATCGTCTGTTTTGTTTCCAAGGCTGTCAAGTTGCTGCTCATGTTTTTGGAGCACGGCTGACAGCGGCTCTAGCCACTGCAGTGGCTTCATCCCAACTTCAATCATGGCTTCAATCATTTCGCATAACTTGGTGAACTCAGTGACTAAAGCCTGGTGAGTAACTGGGTCAATGGAACGAGCAGAGTGGGTTGCAGTTACAACCTCAGGCATGCTCGATGCTTCTGACGGGTGCACCATGTGTTGGGACTGACTCGATTTTCTCCTATGTTTTGTCATTTCCACTTGATAAAACGGGATTAATAAAGATTCTATCACTCTTTTAGTGTTGAATGTTCATTAAATGCCAGGGATGGGGTGGGTTAGAGAACCACGTTGCCCGTATGTTGATGCAGAGCCCAGCAAACCAGACCTTCTGGATTGCCGCCATCTTGTATTCCCTCTGAACATTTTATCGATATTATCATTTCACTTTACATTATAGTCCTGGAGATTCTGAAGCCGTGTTATTTGATACCACTGTCTACATTTCCCCCAAAACAGCACATTGCTGCCCATTCCTCGATAATCCTTGACTCTGTTGTTATTTATGAACCTTCCGTCTGTGCCTCAAAAATATTGAATATTTCTGCAGACTCACAGCACTTTGAGAAAACAATAATAAACATGATGATTTGAGTGTGAGATTAGTTTTTTGTGTCTCCCTATGTGAGAAAGGATATAATTACATTGGAAGCAGTTCAGAGATATTTCATTTCACGCCTCCCTGGGGTGAAGGGCTTATGTTATGAAGGCCTTAACAGGTTACTCTTGGAATGAGAATGAAACATACAAGACCTTAATAAGAGTGGATTAGGTAAGTACCCACTGGGTGCTTGTATAGGCCAAATTTATTGTCATTGTCATACAACCTCTACAGTGTGGAGGCAGGACATTCCGTCCATTAAGTCCACACTGACCCACCAACCAACAGCATCCCACCTGGACGTGCCCCCCAATTGTATCGATGTAACCCGGCATTTCTCATAACTAACCCTCCTAACCTACACATCCCTGGGCACTATTGGCAATTCACTTTAAACTGCACATCTTTGGACTGTGGCAGGAAACTGGAGCACTGGGTGGAAACCCACACAGCCATGGGGAGAATGTTCAAACACCACATAGGGAGTCGCCCGAGGTTGGAATTGAACCCAGCTCCTTGGTGATGTGAGGAAGCAGTGCTACCAACAGATCTAACATACTCCTCCGTTAGTTCTGTTAGTAACTTGTGGCTAACGAAAGAAATCTGCCTGACTTGTTCTTATCACTGAACCTAACCCAGTCTGAGACCTTTATCATCGGCCATATCACCAACCTGGTTACATTTAAAATTTGTTGTGAGCAGTGGAAGAGTGGGAATGGAAAAGGAAAGAGTGACACCCTCCATCCACAGTCACAACTGGAGTGAGAAAAAAAATCATAAAGTGGGAATTCATTCAAGTGGGAATTCTCTTTCCCAGAAGTTTGGGATGGCTGAATCTTTATATTATATCGAGGCTGGCTTCGGCTGATTTTCCATAGACAGGTGAATCAGGGATAATGCTGCATGGAGAGAAAAGTGCAGCTGGGAACACAATGAGATGAGCCACGACTTTATTTACTGGTGGAGTAGTGTCAAACGGCCGAATGGCCCCCTCGTGTCCCTCGGCCCTGTGTTCTGATGTTCCAATCAGCCCTTCGGACCTGCTACACAGGGGCAGATCAGGGCCACTCCGATGGTTAGGTGCAGTTTTGGAAATGTACTTGGAAAATCCAGGCTGTATCAGGAAGTTACACTCACCCCCCAATCTCTGTTTCCAGGCTTCCTCTCTCCGCAACGTCTGCTCCAGATGTGGGTCGTGTTACAGATCCAGATTTGCTGTGAATACAGCCCCCACACCCCACCCAGCGTTTACTCAAACAAATCCTCTGCTAACCCGAATGTAGCATTACACAACACAACTTCCGAGAAAATAACCAGTGACTTTGCAAAAGCATAACAAGTGGAATTAATAAATAGGAACAAGAGTAGGCTATTCGGCTCCTCAAGATTGCCCTGTCATTTATTACGAACATGGATGATCTACTCCAGGTCTAACTCCACTTTCTTGCCAACTCCTTGCATCCCTCCACAACTCTCTGGGTTAGGGAATCCCAGACATTCGCTACCTTCTGAGAGAAGACATCACTTTGCATCTCAGATAGAAATCGATGTTCCATATTCGGTATCTATGTCATCGAGTTCGAGACTCCACTCAGGAATGGTAACAACTTCTCAACATCTACCTTCTCAAGTCCCTTCTGTGTCTTGTATGTTTGAGCAGTATCACTCCTCATTCATTTAAACCCCAATGAATAATCGCCTCTCCATTTTACAGATTCTCAATAACACAACCCTTTCATCCCTGGAAACCGGCTAATGAACCAACCTAGTTACTTGCTGCATCAGCATGCTGACTTTATGTTTCATACACAGGAAGACTCCAATCCCTTTGTACTGTTCCTTTTATGGAAGTCCTCTCCATTAAATAACAGCCTGCCTTTTGCTTGTCAGTGTCATCCTCGAACTCGGATGTATACTCAGCGCCCTTCTTCAGACTATCAGTATAGAGTGTAAATAACTGATGCCATAGGATTGATAGCGGTGGTTCTCCAGCAGATATACCTTTATCATGAAGATCCATTAATCCTGACTCTCCGATTTCTATATGTTAAGCAATCATCATCCCATGTTAATACATTCTCCATCATCCTAGGAGCTTCTGTCTTGTGTAAGAACTTTTATTTCGTAATACCCTGTGGAAAAACTCTGGAAAGCCTGGTGTCTAACAGATCCCCTTTATCAAGTCCACTTGTTACATTCTCAGGCATCACCAGAAATACTTTGCATGACTTTACAGGGCAAAATATAACTTCCCTTTCACAAAACCACTCTGAACCTGCGTGTCCATGTGAGCCAGGGTTTCCAAATTAAGCTACTCCCATCTGCTTTCATTTGGCGCATATGCCTCTAAATGTTTCCCATCCATATGTTTGTCCAAATGTATTTTAAATGTTTTAGCTGTACATGCATCTCCCACTCCCTCTGGCAGCTCATTCCATACCCACACCAACCTCTGTGTAAAAACACTGCCCCTGCGTGCCTTGTAAATTTTCCCTCTTTTACCTTAAACCTATGCCTTCTACGGCTGAACTCCCCCATCCTGTGGAAAAGACCTTGGCTTTCACCCTATCCATACCTCTCATGATTTTAGAAACTTCCATAATGCCATCCCTCAAACTTCTGCACTCCATCCAAAACTAACTTCAAGAACAAACATTTGAAGACAAATACTGCAAATTTGAAACGATAGTAAACATGACAGATAAACAATACTCAGCCCAAATTTCATACTGTGATTTGTTTTTTCTCCCTATCACAATACTTAGGCAGCATGAAACGCTTACTAGTGCCAATAAAAGTCAAGCACCTGATATCCTTTGTCTAAAGGGGGCGATGATCTCGACAGTGAAAACATATTTATGGCCAGACCTTTAAAATGCCACATAGTCAACATTCTCCCTCCTGGCCTCCCAATGTCCTTGTGTGAGTGTGTCTTCTTTATCTTGCACTCAATAGAGAGAATCCCTTTCTCCATTCACACCTTAATTTAAACCCATTCTATATCATCTTCTCATTCACCACTGCTAAAAGCCGGTTTATCTTTGCCACCCCCTCTTTTCCCTGTCACCTATCTCCCACCTCTGGAAAGCTATTTAAAAGCCAAGTTTCCAATCCTATACAGTTGTGAAGAAGTGTCACACTGGGCTTGAAATGCGAACGCTGTTTCTCTGTCTCTGCAGATGCTGACAGACCTGCTGAATATCTCCAGAAATGAATAGGCATGGAACAAATTTTCACAAAACAAATAACTATGGATACTGGTAATAAAAATACTAAAATTGCGTGAGAAACTGGGAGCTTTGTCCAGGGTCACTGTACCTGAAAGATAAATACTGCATTCATTCCAGAAGATGCTGCAATTTCTTCAGCAATTTCTGTTTTTGGACAATTTCCAAAGAAGTATGTCAAAGATGCTCAACCATCCTGTCCAACATGGAGAGCCATACACTGGGGACTGAACAATAATGCATGTTGCACAAGTTCCTTGACTCTGAAACTACATAAGTCTGGCATCACTGACACTACAGAGCTCTGAATCATGGTCAGGGAGAAAAACAAAGGGAAACACATTCACTTCAAATACAGAAGTTGACATTGTGGAAGAGAAACGATTTAGATCATTACTTTAAATGGATTGTGTTAAAGTAACAAATTAGAGGTGTGACACCAGGGAGAGGCCCTCAGCAGACTGACAATATGAAAATGCAAGTGTTACCGCATCAGAAACCAGGTTAGGTAGTGAATACAGGGCTGATGGGTGAATGGGTCTCGGTGTGAACTGGGGGACAGTCAGTAGAATGGAATTGTAGATATTGCACCCCAAACTGGGTTATCATTTGATGGTGCAGCAACAGCAGAAGCAGAACTGTATTCAACGACAATCTGTAACATTATCCCGAGGATAATTCATCAGTCTACCATTACCATCAAGCCGATCCATGGTTCAGTGATGAGTGTGGCTGAACATGCCAGGGTCTAAATCACGTTGACCTAAACCTATTGAAAACCCATTAAAGCTACCACACTTAACTGGTTAAATTCCGACCAGCAGAACTAATGTCTGATGGAGAGGGGAAATGATCCCAAGACTAACAGATCAGATCTAAGCTCTGTCGTCCTGCCAAATCCAAACATAAATGTCGATGGACGATTAAACAATTTACTGGAGGAGAGGACTCCACAAACATCCTCATCCTAAATATCGGAACAGCTCTGTACGTCAGTGAAAAAAGTCAAGGATGTGGTGTCTGCACTATCCTCAGCCAGACGTGTTGAATGGATGATCCACCTCACACTCATCATGATGCCCACAGAATCACAGATGCCAGTCTTCAGCAATTCGATTTGCTGTATAGTCATAAAGAAACAGCTGAACACAGTAGATACGACAAAGGCAATGGGCCCTGTCCCCATTCCTGCAACAGTCCTGAAGACTTGTGCTGCACAACGAGCCGTGTCCCTGGGAAGCTCTTTCATTCCAGCTCCAACTCTGACATCTCCAACTCTGACATCTCCCTGGCAATGAGGAAAATTACTCAACTCTGTCCAGTCCCTGAATAGGAGAATAATTACAATCTGACCAATTACCATCCCCTCAGTCCCATCACAACAGTCACATTGGTGAGAATACTTTTTGACAGAGCTGTCAAGTAGCACCGAAATAATGAGGAGAGTGTGGGTTTCTGATCGATCCCCATGTGGAGATGGTGCTGTGGTGGACATATCATTGGATTATGAATCCAGACCAGGCCAATGGTCTGGCAGCTGGTGGAAGGTAAACATAATTAATAAAGTATTGAGACCTAAAATCTGGTTTCAGTAACAGTGTTCTTGTGTCCAGTGTTGATCGTAAACTTCAATCTCCTTCACCAATATACTTTCAGGAACTGAATCTCCCGTGCTTTCCTGATCTGGCCTAAAAGTGACTCCAGACACACAGACATGGTCTCTGAATCGGCCAAGTGAGACACTCAATTGTATCAAACTACTCTGAGGTCTTAAATGATAAAACTTGACAGAACACCCGGCATCAACCTCGTTATCAGAAAAGGGAATGGGAAGTACTATCCTGTTGTCCCTGCATAGACATCTTTCCTAACATCTGAGAGCTTGTGACAACATTTACAGAGCTTTCCCACAGACTGCACATAAACATCGGGAGAGGAGGAGGTCATTCAGCACATTGAGCTTTCCCCATGATATTTCATGGCCGAACATCCCTCAATGCAGTTTTCCCCACACAATGTTCATATCCCAAAATATGTTTAAACATTATGAAATATAGTGCCTTCGGCCCATCAATATATCGTGAGTTCTCTGATAATTCTTGTTTATGGAGCACGATTTGACTGCAATGCGATTCGTGAACTGTTTTCTACAAAGTGAAATATCATCTCTGGCTTCCAATCTGTCACACCCTGTCAGAGTGTTATATATCTCACTGAGATCTCCACCCATTTTCCTAAAGCCCATGGAATACAGGCCGAGTCACCCCAAACTCTGCTCCCACAACTAACCTGTCATCCCAGAGATCAGTCTGGTCATCCTTCACTCCCTCAATGTCAGATTTGCCTTTATTAGGTAAGGACACCAAAACTGCACACAACACTGCACAATGTTCGAGATGGGGTCCCACCAAGGCCCTGCACAGTTGCAGTAAATGACCCTTACTCTTGTATTCTAAATCCCCCTGAAATGAAGGTGAATAACTATTTATCTTCCTACCTGCTTTCTGCTCCTGCAATATTGCTTTCAGTGACTGGTATACAGGGAGATCCAGATTCTTTTCAATGTTACAGCTCCCTACTTGCTGGGTCTGTATACACTGTATACAGCTTGCCAATTCCATTCCCAGTATTGACTTCCGTGTTCAGAACTCACTGCCCTACATGGACTCGGAAGGCTGCGCAGAAATAAACAAAAATGCAACATAAGTTCATTTATTGACCAAATGTTTTCAACCAATCAATTTTCAAATGATGGGCTGCCATTCAATTCATCCCATCAAAGTACACAACCTCTCATCTCTGCCATCGCTCTCCATCTGCCAGGTATTTGCCCAGTCACTCCACTTGTCCCAATCACTTTGGAATCATTTTTTACATCCTCCTCATTCACTCACAAACTGACTTCATTTAGTGCTGTCAGCAGACTTGGGAATATTGCAGTTGAGTCCCTCCACCAAAAAATATGATGTGTAATAGGAGTAGCTGGGTGCCAAATCTCGATCCTTGTTATATCCTCCAAGTCTTCCATTCAAAAAACATGGTTTTGTTCCTACTCACTGTTTCCTGCCAATTCTCCCATTCTAAAACCATGACCATATATTAGCCCCAGTCCCATAGGATTCGAATTTGCACAATAGGCTTGGGGCTTTATCAAAAAATCTTTCTTGATTCCAATCGTATTGCATTGATAATTTTGCTCAAATATAATTCCTATTTCATATACCTCTGTTGACTTTGTCTATGCCCATTAATTTCAGTCCAATATTTTCTCTAAAACCTTTTAGTTGCTAATTTCATTTTATTCCCTTTTTCTCACCAGACCAAATTTCCCTAGTATTGCGAGGAAACTTTATTTTTTTTTATTCCGTGAAGGCATAACTGAAGTGTTTGCTCCATTGATCTGCTATTTCCCTGTCCTCAATTATATGGTATCAGACTGTAAGGAAGCTGCACCTTTTTCTCTTAATTTTGCCATTGATGTATTTTCAAAAGATATTACAAGTTCACTCATATACACTTTGATAAGACATTCTTCAGAAACCCAACAATTCCTATCTTAAGCTATTGAATGATTGCTCCTCCACAGCCATACAATACAGAAGCACAGACTCTGTACAATCAGAAATACAGCACGGTCTAAAGTAGCCCCACTTTCCAACAGAAAACCCGTCGCTGTGAATCTTATGGCATTTCAAAAGCATAACCATGTATGTTCTAATGTTTTTGAGGTTACCATGACAATTCCCCTCTCACGAAGTGCTTCCCAAACCCCAGCACACTTTGGGTGAAAAACAGTCCTCAAGTCCTCACTAAGCCTCAAACCCTTCACTTGAAAAGTGTGTCCCTTTGATTAAAAGGACCAGCTGCTGTCTATCCACCCCGTCCATGTCCCTCGTAATCTTATCCTCCTGAAACACATCCCCCTCAGCCTCCTCTGCTCCAAAGTAAACAAACCGAGCTTATCCAGCCTCTCTCAATAGCTGATATGCTCCATCACAGGGAACATCCTGGTGAATCTCCTCTGCACCCCCTCCAGTGCAATCACATCCTTCCTATAATGTAGCTCCCAGAACGACACACAGTATTCCATCTTGGCTAACAAAAGTTCCGCATAGCTCTTATAATCTATGCTTCGATATGTGAAGGCTGTGTTTATGCTCCCGAACGCTTTCTCAAATTGTGTGTTACCCTGTCCAGCCACATTCAGGGATGTGTGGAGAAACACCCTCTGACCTTCCTAGTGTGCTGCCATTCATTGCGTCCTCCCCTGCCTGTTCATTCTTCCAAAATGCAGGACCTCATATTTACAGGGTTACATTCCATCTGCCATTGATCCACCCATCTGACCATTCTATCTGTATCTTCCTGTAACATAAGGCCTTCCTCCTCACAGCCAACCACCCGGCCAATCTTTGTAACAAACACAAATTTACTTATGACACCCCCAACCTCTCGTCCATATTCAAGCTGCAACATGTATGATAATGCGTACAATCACAAAACATCAGCTTATTTATTTAGAGACTAGTGTCCAATGGTGTACCACGCGGATTACTGCTTTTTCTCTTAATATTTGTGATTCGGAGGTGTTGGTGTTGGACTGGGATGGACAAAGTTAAAAATTGCATCACACCAGGTTATTCAGTGGCACGAGCTTTTGAAGTGCTTCACCAAAGCGCACAACCACCTGATGAAGAAGCAGCGTTTCGAAAGCTCGTGCCTCTGAATAAACCTTTTGGAGTATAACCCGGTGTTATGCAATTTTTAATTTGTCCACCCCAGTCCAACACCAACACCTCCGAATCACAAATATTAAGAGACACAGCACTGATCCCCGTGGTACACCACTGGGCACTAGCCTCCAAACACAAACAGCCTTCTACGACCACCTTCTGTCTCCTACCACTAAAGTTGATTTGGTTGCAACTTGGCAAATCACTAATGAGTCCTACCGTTCCCTGGTTATTCTGTTCTGCTGGACACTCTTATAGAATATCTGGAGATTCTCACTGATCTTGCCTGCCAGTAAGCCTCCGTGCCCCTGTGTCAATTAGTCCCCTCCAAATGATGAATTTCCTCCTTATTGCAGATTTAAATGGCCTGTCCCAGATCCTGCCATTATTTGCCTTTAATGTGGAATAGACAGCGAGGGGAGAGTTCTGTTCATTTCCAACTTGTCATATGTTTTGTGAATTTTCAAAATTTCACTGTGACCCAGCTCTCATTCTTTGAAACTCTAGAGAACACAGGCCGAGTTTCCTCATCAGGCAATCTCACCATCTAAGGGATTAATCTGGAGAATGTCCATTGAACTTCCTCTGTGGTCAGTATGTTCTTTCTGAGATTCGGTCACCAAAATTGTGCACAATACTCCAGGTATAGTCCTATCAACACGCTGTGAAACTGCTTCAACATGTCTTTACATCAATGTTCTAACTCTCTTAAATGAAGGCAAACCAAACTTTAAATTTCCACTTACATATCTTCCTCCAAATACCCTTCACATTCATTGCATTTACGGACTCACTGATAAACCCTTGCGAAAATCCAATATCTGCAACTTCTACTGGTTCCCCATTATCTATGCTGTAAGAAACAACTTCAAACAATTCCGAAGTTTACCAAGTATGATTTCTCTATCAGAAATGCATGCTGATTCTCTCCATTGTTGATGTTAATTTCTAAATATCAAAAATGTCATCCTGTGTAATAGATTTCAACAGTTTCACTACAGATGTCGATTAATTGGTCTGCAGTTCTCCACACTATGTCTTCTTCCTTATGTAGCTGTTTGGATCCCTTCCATTCATTTACAGTGCTTGGTTCACGTTTATCCACAATAGTTTCTGGCCTCTGCAGAATGTACAGGAAAACAAAACACAGTCATCGACAGTGCAATTAATACTACTGTTGGGGATTTATTTCTGACGTTTTGATGAGAAGTACATCTGTTTCATTAGACTTAGCAATGCTCAATCCAGCTACATCTTCAAGTACTACCTTGTTACTGATTTGAATTGACTTTTTGTCTTTAGCTTCAGAAGGCCGATATGGTCACTTGGAATTACTGGGTGATTTCCTGGATATTACTCCATGGAGACAGATGCAAAGTAACTGGTTATTTTCTTGGCCATTTCCCTGTTCTCCACAATGAACTCTCCTCTCCCAATTACAAATTTCCAAACTTGACCTTGCTTTTATTTTGTTTCCTTTGAAATATAGATCATTGATTTATGCAGTCTTTGTGTTCCTGTGTGTTAGCAGGTATGCTCTCTTTTTGGTTTCCTTATCAGTTTCATGGCCTTCCTTTTCTGGATCGTAAACTTCTGAGAATTCACAGGTTTCCACAATATCTGGAATTCTTCTGAAGTCACTTCCTATGATTAATAAATTTTCTAATTTGTGATGTTAACCATCATTGGGTCACGTTCTCACTTTTTGGTGTTTGTACCGGAAATAAATAGACGTATTTTTCAGACTTTGCAGTATTTCTAAAACCTCCTGGTCCTGACCAGATATATTCAGGAACATTGCAAGAGGATAGATAAGAAATTGCGGGAGCCCTGGTTGGTTCTTTTCCATCATCGATGGTCAGGTCCCAGACGACTGGAGGGTAGCGAATACTGTGCCCTTATTCAAGGAAGGCTACAAAGGTAAACCTGGGAACTAAAGACCAGAAAACCTAAAATCTAGTGGGTAAGTTACTTGAGAAGATTCGGAGAGATTGGATATACATGCATTTGGAAAGACAGGACGTGATTCGGAATATGAGTAGAATGGTGCTGGAAAAGCAGAGAAGGTCAGGCAGCATCCGAGGAGCAGGAAAATGGATGTTTTGGGCAAATGCCCTTCATGAAATTCAGCACGTCTTTGTCCATGGGAGATCATGGCTCGTAAATTAATTGGAGTTCTTTGATGAAGTGACCAGCAATGTTGAGGAGGGCAGGGTGATATCCATAGTCTATATGGATTCCAGTAAGGCCTCAAAAAGGTTCCACATGTTCCTCTGCTCTGGAAGGTTAGATCACATGGAATTGAGGGGGAGCTGGCAAATTAGGTACAAGAATGGCTTGGTGTTAGGAAGCAGAGGGTGATACAGGAAGAATGCTGGTCAGACTGGATGGCTGTGACTAGTGGAATGCCTCAGGGGTTGGTTCTGGGACCACTGCATATTACATATGTCTATGATTTAGATGAGAATGTACAGGCATGATTTGTAAGTTTGAAGATGACATTATAATAGGCAGCATCATGGCGAGTGAGGAAGGTTATCAAAATTTCAGAAATTACAGCAATACTTTGATCAGCTGGGGAAGTGGGCTGAGAAATGGCAAATGGATTTTAATATAGATCAGTGTAAGTTCTTGTATTTTAGAAATTCAAATCAAGGTTGGAGTTTCATGGTGAATGTTTGGATTCTTAGGAGTGCAGTGGAACAGAGGGACCTCGGAATTCAGGTGGATGCTTATCTGGAAGTTGATTCAGAGGTAGACAGTGCAGTGAAGAAAGCTTTTGGTACATTGGCCTTAATCAGTGTATTTCACTGAGTATCAAAATTAGGGAGTTATATTGCAGCTATACAGGACGCTGCTGAGGCCATATTGGTAGCGTTATGTTCAGTTTTGTTCACTTTGCTATAGTACGGATGTTATTAAACTGGAAAGAATGCAGAAAAATTATAAGGATGTTGCCAAGGACTCAATGGACTGAGTTATCGGGAGAGGTTGGGCCAGCTAGGCCATCTTAATTTTGTGTGTGTGTGAAACTGAGGGAGGATCATATTGAAGTCTGTAAGATCATGACAGGCATGGATAGAGTGAATGTGCCCTGTCTTTTTCTTCCCCCAGGGTTGGGCAATCACAGATCAGTTTAAAATCGAAGGAGAAAGAATAAAAGGGAATCTGAGGAACAACCTTTTTACACACAGGGGCTGGTATGCATATGGGATGAGCTGTCAGGTGAAGTGATTGATTAACAACATTTAAAAGGCATTTGGACAAATACACGGATAGGAAAGGATTAGAAGGATACGGGGCAATGGCAGGGAAATGGCGTGAGCGTGGATGGACATTTTGTTCAGACAGTTTGGGCTGAAGGGCCTGTCTCCGTGCTTTCGCACTCTATGACTCTAACAACCATTGCTTGTCTCCCACTGAATGTTATATTGTACTTTCCAAATTCACTGGAGCTATCTTGACTCTCTAGCCTCCAGTCTTCCATGATGTTTAACTAGTAAGTTCAAGCATTCTCTATTGTGCGTAGATGCCGTGTAAAATGCACTTTATTAATGTCATTATTTCTTAAAAGCTGCTTCATTACAATGTTATAGATTCGTCATTTGGACCAGACAATACCAAATCCAAAGTAACCTGCTCTCTAGTTTTCTTCACAACATACTCTTGAACTTACGGAATTTATTTTTCAAACATGAGCAGTCGCTTAATTAACGCAGTCCAAATGCAACTTGAGACCATCCAATAAGATTGCAGTATCCACAATACTTGCATATCTAATTTCCAGAGCATATGATGCTCAGGTTTTCTGCGAGCGTTTTGGTTTGGTATATAACACACCAATATTTGCTTCTCCTTTCTATCTGTAAGCTCTACCTAAACTGATTCTGTGGAAGCTGAGGGACAGGTCTGTGTTGTTTTTAGTGACGGACTTGGACAAGACATTTGGGGAGCCTCACCTCGACGCTGAGATGATCTGAAGAAATGTCCTGCAATACAGGATAAGCATTGATATCCTCCCCGCTCTGTCAGGATAAGAGTTACCGTATACTCTCTGCTGGCTCACACTCACTGTATATCTGTTATAGAACCTACCCCTGAACAAGGTTCACGCTCTATCTCCAAATAAGGGTCAGGCACGACCACTCTCACTATTGAATTCAGTAACTTTCTTCCTCACTTTCTCTTTCACCTACGCAGTACCCCCACACACTAATAATACTATAAGGATTCAAAACTGTCGACTGACTAATTCCAGACACCTCACAATTCCGTCCAACTACACCAGCACTAACAGCAGGGTCACCCATTCCCACTCTCCCTCCAACATTCCCATTTTCCCATTCTAGGAGGAAGAGCCTGGAATAGGACAGAAAGGCAAAGCCGGTTGATGAAGTGCCCGATATCCATTCCCTCACCCCCTCCCCTTGCCAAGTGGGTAGGACACTGGTACGAGCCAGAGAGGGCAGGGACGCCTCGTGTGGAGATTTTGAAACATCCATGTGCCACCGACCGATTAAGGAGCAATGTTCAGTGAAAGACAATTCTCACTTTAAATCCACTGACAGTTCCAACGACAGTCCTTTCACTTCCAAAAAAAGGACACAGACACCTCACTGCACAGAGACGCAGACACACAAATACACAGAACTATTGGTAAATACCCCAATATGCGAACACGCACAATACGTACAAGGAGATAGGCATACACACAGGTAGAAACACACAGAGACATATACAGTCACATACAAATAGACACAAAGACAGTTTAGAATCACACAGGCTGACAGATATAGACACACAAACACACAGATAACAAGCACATGGACATGCACGTATATATATATACACACACATAGACATGCACACACATACGCACACGCATACACACACACACACGCACACGCAGAGGCAAACACACAAACACACGCAGCCCCAGAGGAACAGAAACTAGTGTAATTAAGACGCAAATCGATATGCTTTGGATTTGTAAGAATATCAAGAATTCTACGGAGAAGGCAGAAGAATAAGATTGAGGTACATATGAAAATAATTTAACGAAATTTTAGACTGGATGGGTCGAATGGCCTCATTATGCTCCTTGCTTTAATGTTCTTGTGGTGTAATGCTATCAGGTATTCTCTACCTGAGACAGCAACAGAGGCTGGGTTTGATACATATTTGGTTGGAAAGGGTCAGCGGGAATGTGGAACAGGTTTGAAGTCAAGAATGCTTTATGTTTATTCCTAATTATTGTGTCCTTATGTCTGAAAAGAAGTGGTGATTTGATGTTAGGTTAACACG
This sequence comes from Chiloscyllium punctatum, assembly GCF_047496795.1. NCBI lineage: Eukaryota > Metazoa > Chordata > Chondrichthyes > Orectolobiformes > Hemiscylliidae > Chiloscyllium > Chiloscyllium punctatum. The sequence continues at coordinate 44,776,669 of NC_092788.1, forward strand.
GTTTAAAATAACAGGTCCCAGAATGAAATAAGGGCATTCCTTTCGCTTTAGTGTTGTGCCATCTGTGGTGTACTCATCCTTAGGGAACAGTGAATACTCGGTTATTGAAGATGTTCAACGCTGAGCTAGACTGATCTTTGCTGGATAGGACAGTCAATGTTTCTTGGGAACAGATCATGTACAGATAGTCAGGCACAATTGAATTTGTTATGAGGATTCTGAATGGTGCAGCCAAAAGGCCAACTGCTGCCCCTACCCCATGCGCTGTGCCCTCAATCCACGCTTGAGTCTATTACAGAGATGTACTTCAGCCCCTACCCTATGTGTTTTTCCCTCTATACACCCCTCAAGATTATCACAGAGATATCCTGCTGCCCCTACCCGTGGTGTTGTTCCCTCAATCCACCCCTCGCGGCTGTTGCAGAGATATACTATTGCACCTATCCCATGTGTTTTTGCTCAATCCACCTCTCGATGGTGTTACAAGGTAGGGGACCACCCTTTCAGTCAGGCAGGATCGTTACAATGAGACGGGAGAAGACCATTCTGCCCCTCGAAGGAGTTACACAGGAATAGAGAATGAAGTAATTCAGCTCGTTCAGTACATTACACAGGCCAGGAGGAGACGATTCAACCCACCTTAGGTGCTACACAGGAACAGGGAAGCTGTCGCTAACAGGAAATAGAGAGTAGAGGTAAATATTTATTTTCAGGTTGCAAAGCTGTAACTAGTGTATGTCTCTAGAGATCACTGTGGGATCATCAATGACAAATAATCCGTATCAAAGATCTAGTGGAAGGGAACTGAATGGCGCAAAGCTCAATTAGCGCATCACCAAGATGATCGTTCAAGATGTCGTCAAATGGAGGTACTGAGTCTGCAATGTGATACAGACAGGGAAGGTTAGTGAGCAAACCTTCAGCAGAAAGAACATAAGGTGAGTTGTCTACTGTGGCAGGAAGGATAAAACAATGGCGAACAATTTATTTGGAGAGAGATTGCAGAACTCTGTGATACTGGCGGTTTCCATGTTCCTGGGAGGTGAATCATATGAAGTCAGTCTGCAGATGCAGCAAGTGATTTGGAAGGTAAGTGGAATGATACTGTTTCTGGCAAAAATTATCACGTTTAATGAGGAATGTTTTACTGCATCTGAACGGGGCATTGTTGAGACTACATCGGACACACTGTGTGCAGTTTTGATCGCCTAAATGTAAAAAAAAAGATATAATTCTTTCAGAAGATTTTCATGGATGTTTCCCTTCACACATTCCTGGAAGGAAGGCCTTTTGTTATGGGGATTATCAGTTTTGATCTGAGATGAGAAATCTTCTTGAACCATACATGACTTTCTGAAAGGTGTTTCAGCTGGATGCATGTTTCCTCTTGTTAAGGAGTTTAAAGCTGGAGAACAATTTTAAGAATAAGATGTTTTGATATCAACACACGTATTATATAGACATCGACCTATATTTACAAATTACACAGACGCATATAAACATGTCATCAGATGATAAAGCAGGGACCTTTTTTGCTAATGAAAGACACTGTGTACAACAACAGCGATGATGCACCTTCATATCGTCCATTATCATCCCTTCCAGAGAATGCTCCAGGAGAGCACACATGGCCCAGTTTGATGTTCAGTTGACATTATTGTATGGTTCAACACAGAGAGGGAGAAAAATGTTCCCTGCCTGAGAAGCAGCAGCTGATTGATCTCTCTCTCTTCCTTTGTCCACTAGATGGAAAAATGTGAGACAATAAAATCCCTGAGTTATTTTCACCACTTGTGAAGGATTCCTAGTGAGGACTCTGGAATCTCTCCACTGCTGGAAGCAAAGGGAGTTCAGCCAAATCCAACTATTCCACAAATAAATCCCATTACCAGCAGCTTGTGTGAGCAGAATAATTTCAAAGTCAGTAGAACATTTGGGACACTCTATCTTTTACCATTTGTTGTGAGTTCAACTTCCTGAATTTCACATTTTTCTCAAAAATGACCCAGTCTGAGTCCTATACAATTGGTCATAACACTAAACTGGCTACTTTTAAAGTTTTTGTAATCAGTGGAGGAGTGGGACTGGAAAAGGACACAGTGACCCTCTAACATTTATCGGAACGCGAATTAGAAATTCTTATTGGACTGTTTATGTGGGAATTCCCTTTATCAAACATTTGTAGTGCCTGGATGATTGCATTTGGTCAACGTTGTGCTGTATTCAAACATTTGACAGACAAGTTCATGCAGGAAAATTGTATACAGGCAGAAAAGTGCTGCTGAAACCACAATCAGAGCAGCTATGATCTTAGTGTCTTGTGGAACAGTGACAACGTGTCTAATGACCCACTCCTGCTCCTCAGTCCTATGTTCCTATGTTCAATTCAGCCCCTCAAACCTCCTACACTGGTGCTGACGGAGGCATCTTGCTCCAAATAAATGGTCCACAGTAACAAAGGATCTCATTCAGTCCCTCCAAGCTGTCACACATCGTTTGGTGTAGGTTGGAAAATGTTACTTCAAAACACAGGCTCTGTTCGAAAGACAACTCTGGTCTCTTTACAGAGTGTCTCCTCTCTGAAATTTGTGCTTCATTTGTTGGTCATGGTTTAGACCCAGATTCACTGCGAATTCAGCCCCCAGACCTCACTAAATGATGACTCATAAAGTACTTTGCTCTCTCTGATTGGAATGTTCAAGAACAGAACATGCAGGAAAATTACAACCATTTACTTTGTAACTACAGAATATGAGAACATAAGGAACAGGATCAGGTCGTTCGGATAATCAATACATTGTATACGATCATGGCCGATCTGCTGTTCGTATTAACTCATCTTTCATGTCCAATCCTTCACATCCTCTCAGCTCTCTGGCAGATCAAAAATCCATCTATCACCTTTTTAAAATACTTTCAGTGATGTAGCACGTCTAGCACACGAGACAAGATAATTCCTGTCATTCATTGCCCTCTGTGAGAGGAAAATACTCCCCATATAGACACCGTCACCTATTGATATGAACAAGAGGGGAACACAGGGGCTCAGCAAAGAGTGGATAGCCTTGATATCAAGGCAGTATTTGACTGAGAATATCGGGGAGAATTTGACTGGAAGTGCCATCTTATTTGAGCTTAATGGGAATCAGGTGTCCCCTCCCTACTGGCTGGGGTCTTTCAGAGCACAAAGGAAGATGCCTGTGGGTGGGGGCCGAAAATCTTCTCAGTTCTGGGAAGTCTCTTCAGGAGATCCTCAAGGTAGCTTCCTCAGCACAAACATCTTCAGCTGCTTCATCAATGTCTTTCCCCATCATAAGACCGGAGGTCGGGATGGTCACTGAGGGTGACACATTGTTCAGAACATTTTGTCTCCCATCAGCTCCTGATGCAGACTGTGTCCGTGTTCAGTAAGACCCGGACAGCATTCAGGCTTGTGCTGTTAAAGTGTCGGTAACATTCATGTAACAGTCCTGTCAGACACAGTTAAAGGAGGAGCTCATTCAACATCTCAAGCTGGAGTTTGAATCACGTGATGTTCAGTGTAGGATAACAAACCAAATGCACTATATTCAAAGTCTGACTCTCTCTCTCTCTCTCTCTATCTCTCTCTCTATCGATATAGGGAGTGGGGGTGGGGTGAGGGGAACGTCCTCAGAGGGTCTTGTAACTCGAGAAAAACAAGCCATGGATTTTATCACCGTATCAATATCTGTTCTGAACATCATGAGAGGCTGTCCATTCCTCTTAAGTTTCAACGAAATCATCTTTTATTCTCTCACAGCGCTAAAGAATATTCTTCATTCACACCTCATTTTCCCACCATCCCAGGGATTGGTCTGGTGAAAAGCGTGTGCACTCTCTCTGTGGCAGGGCGATTATTTCTTAAAAAGGAAAGACATTCTGTCCACAATGTCCCAAAGACTGCCTCAACAACACTCTTAGGTTTGATCACAATAAGTTATTTTCCTCATTGAGACATCTCCGTTTCTTTCCTATGGCGTAAAAAGCCTTTACTTCTCACTACACTGCGCCTGACGTGGAATTTAAAAGCTCCTAACATCTATATGTGAGCATCAACAAAGCCAACAGCAGAGTTGCTGCGGGAGATGAACATCACACTCAGGGAAAGACTAAGAAAGAATGCACTTGAAATAAGGAATGGTCACCCACCTGAATGGAAATGAGCTGTAGGAATATGGGAAACAGGCAGAGGAAGGGAGTTATCTTTCCTTTTGTTCTTCCCTCACAGGTCAGGCCAGCCTGTTATCCCTATCTTGAAATGAGAGGCTGGTTCAGCTGTTCCACAGGACAGTAAAGAGTAAAACACATTGCTGTGGGTTTGCAGTCACACAGAGACCTGATCAGGGAAGGATGACCCATTGCCTTCACTGAAGGACATGAGGCAAGCTGATTGGCTTTTTATACTTAACGAAGACGGTTTCACTTCAAAGCCACAAATTTCCTTCATATTAACAGATTATTATTCTGTGGCTCTTGATCATGAGTCAATGACTTGAGCACGATGCATTATCTTGCCGTCAGACAGTTTCTGTGCAGAGAACAAGTTAAACATTTCAAAGGCAATTATTTTGTGATTGACATGTGGTTAGAAGGGGCTTGAAACAGGTGATTCCGGATTTAACAGAGGCCCAAATGATGGTTTACTCAGAAGGTGCACTGTGGCTGAGGAGGAGTAGGGGTATCATGATGGTGGTATTGGACAGATTTAGCGAGTGGGGGGGGGGGGATATGGAGAAATATATCTGTTCAGGGCTAGAAGGATTATGGAGTTTTCGAGTTTCTCCTCGCATACTGGTGAGTCATTTGAAAGTAGTGATTTGCTCATTATAATTTCTAAGGAAAGGAATTTTTCATTGGAGCTGAAAACAATGACTTCCACCTTTCCTAATTTTAATAACATGAACAACAATTCTTTGTAACCTGCTTTAAAAGACAGAATACCTTACCAGGAACACCAACTATAGCGAGGATGGGATAGTAACCAGCTTGAATAACCATCAGCACATCATAGATCCGCCATACTAATGATATCCAAGGTTGGGAAAGCCAGTAAAGACTACTGGATAAACTCCTGTCCATGTTGGATCATTCCAGTCTAACGTTCTCAGATTCTGATCTCTCCTCCCTGTCTCTCTGGAGCTGCTGATCCCTGTTAGTACTGTCGGCGATGCTCCCACTCATTCCATGGGATAACACATTAAACGGAATCCTTAATTAATAAAAGAGGCAAGCCCTCCAGTGACACATTCAGGATCCACGGAGACCGACATTAATCACAGTCACTGAACAAATAGCTGCAACCAACGCCTTTCAATTCAATACTGTTTTATTAAAATTCAAATTAATGATTAACATTTACACAGTCTGGATTGGATATGCGAGAGTGACTGAGGGAATGAATTTTGAGTCTGGTAGATTAATTGTATGCAACCATTCAGTCTGCATTGGATATGAAAGTAATGCCAGAGGTTTATCGGACCACCAACATGTTTCTCTGCTTATAAATGGAAACATAGACCCTGTAACTACTGCTGAGGCATGACAATGTCAGTAAGAGATTGAAAGAACATTTATAGGTCATGGTCTGGAGAGAATATATATCTAAGACAGCATGGGGTTATAACAGACATGTGGGGTTAACAGAGAATTGTAACTAAGAGACAATGGGGACTCCAGATGTTAGAGAATTAAGTGTAGATAAAGCATGATAGTGGAGAAGACACAGTAGGTCAGGCAGCATCCGAGGAGCAAGAGAGTCAACGTTTCAGGCAGGGCCCTTCTTCAGAACTGCGAAGGAGTAAAGGGGCTGACAAATAAATCGGTGGTGAGGGTGAGGCTGGGGGAAAGTTTGGTGATAGGTGGGCGAAGCTAGAAGGTGATAGTGAGAGGTCGGTGGGGAGTTGGAGCGGATCAGTGGAAAGGAAGATGGACAGGTAGGTTGCCACGAGAGGGTGGATCTCAGTCGGAGGGTCGGATCTGGGATCTGGGTCGTCGAGGGGAGATTTGCAAATTAGTCAGTTCAATGTTCATGCCATGTGTTTGTCGGATCCCGAGGCAGAAGATGAGGTGTTCCTGGCGACATCCTGGTATATCTCTTCTGAACTCTCTTCAGCTTAATAATCTCCTTCCAATAACAGAACTGAACACAGTACTGCAAAAGAGGCTTCATCAATGTCCTGCACTATCTCAGCATTACTTCTCAATTTCTAACCCCAAATGTCTGAGCAAAGAAGTAACCTTAAACACTTTGTCTATAAGTGCCACAAACTTCTGTGAATTCGATCTGCACCTGTGGGTCCCTCTTTTCTACAACACTACCAACGCACTACTATTAATTGCATGAGCCCCCCCTTCTTTTAATTTTACCAAAATGCAATACCTCGCATTTATCCAAGTTAAACTGAATTGCCACACCTCAGCCCAGTGAGTGATATTACTGCCCCTTCACCCTCCTGCTTCAGGTTTAAAAGACCCTCCCCTCTCCAGAAGGCCTACAAACACAGGCCTTGAGTTTCCCAAAGACCAAGAGCTTGATTTGCTTTGAGCAAGCAGAGGGAGGAGAGGGTAAGATGAGGCTGGAAAGTAAACCGATGCCTGTATCACTTAATAATTTCAGGAAGAGGGAAGCCACATGTGAGAATTGGAAATAGTGGCTAGTGTTTTTTGGCCAGAAATTGTGCTCTTTCCTCATCTTTGGTGTTCAGTATTGATATCTATTCGAGTTCCCTCATAGTGCAGAGTGTTTCTGCACGATTGCTTGCCCTAATATTGAATATTACAGATAATAGCTATGTAAGCTGGAAATCATAGCCAAGCAATTAAAGAAGTTCATTGTTAATCTCGATGGCAGAGCACATGCACTCGTCATCCTATAGTTGAGGCTAATATCTTTTATTTGTTTAACAATGAGAACTGTTGCCTGTGTTTTTCAGTAATGTTAATCAGAATGTAATATATCCATGTAGAGCTGAAAACTGACACTTAAAATATGACTCAAATTCTGGGCATGGTTTAAGTCTTGTGTCGTGGGTCACACACCTGCCCCTGGGTCATAGCTCTGAATTCGATTCCCTTCCATGAACTTGTGGCAGTGTCACCTTCTCTGGAACAGATGATCTCGATTCTGTTGTGGGGGGGGGAGGTGTCAGAGTACGTTCAAAGAAAGCTGATGAACAAACACAGGAGAATCATGTTGCAGCTTTAGGGGCTATTGTTGAG